>NC_134414.1:94274503-94645404 GCF_030867145.1 Opisthocomus hoazin | reverse complement strand
GAGGCAGAATTATTGGGTCTGATTATGCATCTTATTAGAGTGAGCTTAGAATGTTAAGACTTCAGCAAATACAGTTAGACTACAAATAAAGTCTAAGAATTTTGAGCAAGTTCAAAGGGGTTTTTTTCTGCATTATACAGAACTCACTGCTATTTATTTTATGGTATCTTTTAAAAGAAAGATGGCACCTGTCTGTCATCCCAAACTTGTATTTACCTGAAAACATTTGATAACCTCATGTCCAGCATCACGCAGCTGTCAGGCTTTCAGTCTTTTTCAGTGTTTGCACCAATTATTCAGGCAATCTGCAAAGAGACAAAGAATGCACAGTTCAGTGGATTAAGACCTTTCATGCTGAATGGTGCATACCGAGCCTTCAAAATCTGTTGAGGAAGATGAGGAATGGGATTAGGGAAGACAGTCCTACCCCTCTTTAAATAAGTGAATTGTTCACTAAACTGGCGGAGGAAGTGACACAGTATTTCAGCCTCAGAAACCTCAAGAATAAGTCTTCAGTAAATTACAAGTAAGTGTGTTTTGGGAGAGAAGGCAGGCAAAAAGAAAAAGGTGCAGGAAGACAGAAGGAAGGAAGGCATAAGAAGAAAGGGATTTGGAGGGAAAACATCAAATTTGTATGGTCCCTCTGGAGAAGTAACAAAGGGAAGTTAACTATAAACACAAACATCTTCTGGCAGCAAGGACGGTCACGGTAAAAGATGCAAGCTATGGCATACATATTGAGGAAGGAGAGCACCCTGCTAAAGACAGTGTTAGGAGACTTCTGCAGCAAGACAGTGAGACAGGGTGATTCTGATTTAATTTAGGGCTAAGTAGATGAACTGTGGGGGTATTTGTTTGTTTATTTTTAGGAGGGCTTGTAACAAACTCTCAAAGTATCTTTGTCCATTTTATATGTTGTAGACAAACATCTTATTTGCATGAATCCATAATGACTTCAGGGAAAACAGCTATCAGTGAGCAATACCTCCCCACTTTCATGCAGAAAATTTCCAAATCAGGGCAGCAGGACACCCTCAGATTATTAGTTCCCAGGACATTACTCCAGCTATTACAGCAATGCTGTCTGACACCAGACAGCTCAGGGCTTGTTTTATGCCTTGTACCATGACAATCTGTTGAGAAAGCAGTGTTTTACAGTAATCTGTCATAATTTGAGAAGCTCCCTTGCATGGAGTAAAATGTTGGGGAGCTTGCTGTGTTTCAGGTGAATATTCACACAGGGATTTACCTGCTGTTATCTTCCTTTCTTAACATTTTTTCTTTTTTTTTTTTTTGTTTTCCTCTTAACTCAGTAGTTGTATATCTCTACTAAGAAACTCTATGGTTTTTTAATTCTATAACAGTAAATTCCTGCAATCCTCACTGTATTTCCCCTTTTACGTATCTTATACAGGGAGATAAGCCACAGATAATACAGACAGAACAACATGAATGAATTGAACTCAAGAGTTTTGGCTCTCTCTTGATGAAAATCTCATCTTTTTCCACATATTACAGAAGGTTCTTACCAAAACTCTCACTGAAATCAGTAAATGTCAGCAAGCAATAGCAAAGCACAAATTTTCAGTTGCAGATGCAATAATAGACAAGTAATCAAAAGGTAGAAAGCTCAGAAAGTAAATGAAGCTGTGAACAACGAAACATAGGGCTCCATCAGCAAAGCAGTTGAGTCAACATTGTAACGGCTCTTAAGGCACAATAACAATGTTAAATATTTCAGGAGAAGGATGACATTTCCTTGATTTTAACTTTCTGTTTGCCTTTTAAAACTAACCGTTCAGCTGTACCTAAAACAAAAAAAAGGGAAAATAATGTGGTTTTTATCATGTTGGTAGCCAACATGTCTAGTAGAGTAATAGCGTTTCTGAATTGAGGCCGTACAGAAGGAAACAGGAGGGATGAAAAATGAGAAAGCTAGCGAAACAGAATGAGAAAACAGTTGCGAAGGAAAAGGTGAGGGCATCTGTGACGTGCAATGTCGTCAACTTACCAATACAAGCTTCAGCCTCACTAATGCAGACTCGTAGAGTTATACAATGTATAAAAACCAAAACTGGGCACCCTGAGAACTAAAGCCTGTGCTGCTGAGCTGGTGTGAACCAGGAACAGGACGAAGCCAGTTCCTGGGCCTTGTGGAGCTTGTCCACTACGGCTTTGACCTATATCAGCAGCCTGAGCTGCCAGGGAAAACTGTCTGAAGAGAAGTCAGAGAAGAAAGATGGCTGAGAGGCACCTACTGTTCTCTTGTATGCAGCTTATAAGACAAGTATTTGAGAAGTTTCTGCCTTTCATTTGAACCAGGTGTTCTTAGTTTTCATCTACAAACAATGCCTTGCCCTTTTTTCCAGATGTTCCTAGAAGAGTGTTCTGTTTTGTCATGTTTGATGACTAATTCATATTGATGAGTAATAATTTCAGGAAAGAGTCACATGGGTTACAAAGATTTTCTGTATTGTCTTTGTGAATATCATAAATTTGTAAGTTATTTCCCAACACATAGAATCTGAGACTGGGAAATCAATAATTCAAAGAGGAAAAAAGCTAATGTACATGAAGTGAAAAAAACCCTTTTATTTAGGTACTGTTTTCCCACATTTATTAACCTTGATTGTAATGCACAAGAGAAACTAGGTCTGCTCTCTCAAATTCGCAACAAAGAATCTTATTAAAACAGAGCCATAGCAAGTGCGCACAGGGCACAGCGAGGCAGGAGGAGATCAGATCTGATCAGAATCATTGCTTTCCCATCCGTTTCAGTGCATCCCAGGGCTGCTCAGAGAAAGAAAAAAAAAGTTTAAAACACAGTAATAGAAATACCTCTGAAATGTGGCAGGTTTTTTTCTTCACTGCAAACCTTTTCTGTGTTTTTTTCACTAATGAGGAACACACAAGGCACATATAAACTCCATAGACAAACAAAACTCGAATTGCAGAAAAAGCAGATTTTAGAACTGTAATGTATCATTTTCTCCCACCTGGTAATCCTTCATCAAATTTTCCTCAAGACCTGTAAATCAGAAGTTTGTCTTCACAGAGGTCTCTATAGATAACTACAGTCTAATTTTTTCACCAGAGATGGAAATGTTAAAGACAATAAAACAAAACTTTTTAGCTGCATTGTTTGTCTTTCTCAGTATAAACTTGGAAAGGAAACAGAAAAGCTATCAGTCTTAGGGAAAACAGCAATCTTGTAAGAAAACATTATGTTATAGACAAGTAGAAATTTGATCCACTTTTGAAAACTTGGCTAATATAACCTGCAGAATTACATACATCTGGTTCACACTGTCATTTACAGGAAGTCAGGTCATCAGACCGCCAAATTTAGACATCCGTACAATGGCACCAAGCTTCTCATTTGTTTGCAGATCTGCCTGCGGGTCAGAAGTGCTCAACCTCCACCATGCTAGAATCATTCTAAGGAAAAACTGAGCTAACCTGTACAGTAAAATAATAAAATAAAATAAAATAAAATAAAATAAAATAAAATAAAATAAAATAAAATAAAATAAAATAAAATAATCAAATTGCCTGTGCATCATTCTGTTAATTGTCAGTTTGGTGGATTTCTCAAAGGAAATGAGTCTTGAGTTCATTAAAACATTACCAGATACGATATGTGAGATATGCCTGACATGTCAGAGGTATTTATGCGAAAGGAAAACCTGGGCAGCATTTAGCCTTCAAGTTGCCTTCTCAGTCCAAGAGTGTTTGTCCTCTAACACACCTGTTAGAGTCCTTTCCAGTCCATATACACTACATCAGCAGGAGTAGCAGCACGTTTGTTCTGTCTTTGGGCTGCCAACATTGTAAAAAGTCCTTTTTTTTTAACTGTCTTATTGGTGGGAGCAATCCCCCATTCTCATTCCCCCATTGTCATTGTACAGATAGAATAACATTTTCCTCCGTTGCCCAGTGTTTGCAACTCTAAGAAAAAAAGCTTAGGGAACAGAGGTGAGGAATTTCACTACAACAGGGAGAATGATTAGACAATATCTGCGAGGCATGTTCATTCTACATTTTGTCTCTTTAATTTCCATTTATAACTGTGGAATTAACCTTGAAAAGCTGTCATAGAAAGAAGCACACAAAGTCTGAATGGCAACAGAAAAAAGAAAAAAAAAGCAGTTGTGCGGTTTCTCACATTTAAAACAAGGGTGTATAAAACAGACAGAGAAAAAGAGAGATGCAGTCATTTCTGTGCACCTTGAAATGCTTATATGCACTCCTTCCTCTGTCAAAAATGTGCATCCTGTCAGGCTACTTGCCTTCATGTTACAGATGCAGAGGTCACAGCGTGAGAGTGAGGAGACATCTGAGCTAGAACTAAGCTGCCTCACCCAGCTGTCAGCAGCATTTCAGCCCAGCTGCAGAGGCTGAGTCATGCTGCTAACTAAGGCTGGGTAACCTCGGTGGGCCGCAGAGCCTGAGGTTCCTCTGCTGACTGGGAGAACTCTGAGTCTTTCCGCACACAGCTGCTGTAAGACACATCCATTAAGGCAGCAAAGCTCTAGATGCACCGTAAGGGAGGTGAAAAGGGTAGTAGAAGTTTTGGTTAAGTATTTACTTACTTTGTAAATGTAAATCAAGGTCTTTGAGTATTCAGTTTTCGGGACCCTACAGTGGGCTTTCCTGGTGGAGAGGTGAGGTTTTATGGTATTCTTTACCAACTAATGACCCGAGCTTTCAGGCACTTTTTAAATTGATTTTCTACACACCTGTGTGTATACCATACTATAATGTTAATGGAGATAATTATTTTCATTCTTCAAAGTCAACATAATCACAAGGTGTGATTTGTTATCCATTACTGTGCTTTTTATATAATCAGTTGTGGAATTTAGCATTGTATTTACCCATCTGACTAAATTAATTGTGATTCATTAGCAAAATATATAAACAAATGAAATCAGGCACAAAATCACACCTATCTCACTAAAGGCTCTCATTTTTATGCTGTGTTGTGCCTGCTGTGATTACCATTTGATAGTTTGGGAATTAACCAGTACTAGACTATTAGTAAAAGTTAGAATAATACCCTCCACTACTACCTTGATTTGATCTTGCTTATTTTCTAAACAAAAAAATTGTTTTGAACAGAACCAAAGAAGATCTTAAAATTCCCTAAAAAAAAGTTAATAGCCTTCTGAGCACCTTTCTGACTTACTTGTTTTTCAAAAGCACAGATTTTAAGGACACCTATTAATAGAATAAGATTCTTATATATAAGTACTTCAGATTGCACAATGTTAACTTATGTCATTGAATGTAATCTTCCAGACTTCTTCTGAATTAATAAATTAAAATACTATAAATAATATTCCTAAAGTAGTTTTTTTTTTACCGAGACAAAGATCAGCCTAAAGCTGTGTGAAATAAATTAGATATACAATTAAAAAGAGATAGAATATACACCATAAGTGCCTTTTTCAACTGCATAGATCAGAAGGGCACATATGAAGCTATCAGTTCAGAAAGAAAGGTAGATTAACAATATGTAACAAAATTAGATGATAAAAGATTTAGCGTCTCTGCTGCCTTTACAGTAGATGTTGAAAGCTGACCAGAAAAAGTCATACAATCTGACTTTTCATTCTTAATAAGGATTCAGCAGTAATTTTAATGTCTTAAACTTTATACTCTTATTCTGATCAAGTAATCTATTATGCCCCCCGATTAAGAATACACAAAAGTGAACAAAACAGAGGTCTAGGGGAACTGTAGAGTTAGTGTGACAAAGATAACAACAGGTAAATACACTTCCCTAGTGAGAGTTCAAAGCCCCTGACAAAAGAAAGACAGCTAATTATGATTATCTAATGAAAAAGTTTCTTATCCTACCCAGAAAGATTACAAAAGATCAGGTAAAAGACATGAGACATCTGAGCTGAAATATGGGTCAATGTCAAGTTGCATGTTTGTCAGAATTTCACTTGATAAGATTATTCATTGAGGACGGTTCATTTACCTAACATGCTTTTTCCTGACAACTCACGCAAATTAAACTATAAGTAATAGTAAAGACATCATAAATCTTACATTGTTCACTCAGTAAATATAAACTTGATCTCCACCTCTTCTCATCGTCTTCACAGGTCTCTCTTGGCTTCCAGACTGGAAATGCTCGAGTTCCTGCAGCTGGCAATACAGATAGCCAAGTAGCTCTTTACTACTTCGCTGACCCTCTAGTTTAATCTTTTGTGTGGCTTTGCATACCAATGCACTTCCTTAGTACAGCACAAGTAAAGCAGTCACTTGCCTTTCCAAAGAATAAGGACACAAAGGTTTCTTGAATCTTCTTGTCTGGCAGCACTAGGTGGTTTTGGACTAAGAACAGAAAAAGTGTATATAAGTCTGTTTTTCCTTCTGTCCTAGGAAAGATGAATTTAGGAAGAGGAATAAAATCCATGTTAGCCTTTTCATCTTCGATCTTTAAAGTTGTACAGTCATCCCAACATACCAGTGACCTAAACTAATCTGTTCAGCTTTCCATTAATAGCTACCAGGAATGACTTTGTATATTCAAAAGAAACAGACAGCCAATTTGAGATGCTTCTATCCCTCATCTTGTATATACCATTTACCAACTGTAAGCGGAGACAGATTTTGCTTGTATTTCCTGTATCCACTTCTCCAGACTGAACTGGGATTGGTTTATTCCTTCCTACCCCTGCACCATCATGGTGTGTGCTCACTTTCAGGTCTGTGAATTTGGTTCATTTCCCTGGATGTGCAGTTTTGCTGACATTCAGCTTTGAGTCAAGTACACATTAGCATAATACATTGTCTAAAAGCAAGACATTTTAGGGCTATATGCAGCTATCTGTGCAGGAATATTCTAACTTCCATTTAAATCATTGTAGGTACCTTAATATCTTTAAGACCAGAGATTTTAGTGTTTCAAGGTCATTAGATCTTCTGTTAGATGGGATGATGATACATCTTTGGCTCAGACCACTAGGGTGAGGACAAGTACAACAAGGGTCAAACCCTAGAAACACACTGCAAGTGTGAATTAAACTTCTAAAAATCTCTGATGATAATCAGTGAACAACAATCCTGGCTTCAGGACAGTGTATGTTAGCTTGAGATACCTGTCTGGCAAGATCCCATGGGAGGCAGCTCTGAAGGGCAAAGTGGCTCAGAACAGCTGATCATGAAGGGCAATCTCCTCAAAGCACAAGGATGATCCATGATGATGTGCAGAAAGTTAAGGAAGAGTGGTCAAAAGCCAGCATGTGTTAGCAAAGGACTCATGACTGAGCTCAAACGCAAAAATGAAGTATTCAGGAGCAGGGAGCAAGGACGGGATTCCTAGCAGGAATAGAGCAAAGTCGCTCTAGCTTACAGGGATGGATTTAGTAAAGACATATCGCAGCTGGAGCTGAAACTAGCAAAGGATATGAAGGGCAACAACAAGGACTTCTATACATATGTCACCAACAGAATTCAGACCACAGAAAGTATGGGCCGATTGTTTAATGGAGCCGAAGACCAAGTGACAAACAACACAGATAAGGCTGTGGATAAAAACTTCTAGTCTGTTGGACTAGATGACCTTTAAAGGTCCTTTCCAACTCAAACTATTCTAAGAAAACTCCCAGCAAAGATTTTCCACCTGTGCATGATGTCATTGTTTTCTACAAAGAAATGGCTGTGTTCATGAAGAAGAGGAACACTGCAAAGGTCATTTACCTTAAGTTTAGCAATGCTTTCAGTGCAGATTCCCATAAGGTCCTATAGCCAAACTGGTGAAATACAGCTTTGATAGGTGGACTTTAAGGGGGGTAGAAAATTACCCAGATTGCCAAGCTGAAAAGGCTGTAATCAGTGGTACAAAGGCCAAGTAATGTCGAATTTCCAGTAATATTGGGGAGGGAGGGGAAATCATATTGAGGCCAACACTGGTTTTTGTTTTTATCAATGACCTGAATGATGAGATGCAGTGAACCCTGAGAAACTTTATGTATGATATCAAACTGGGGGAGTGTGGCTGATACCAAACCAACAGCAGGGTTACAGTTCAGAAGGACCTTGGCAGTCTGAAGAAATGCATTGGCAGGAAACTAATCAAGCTCAACCATGGGAAATGCGAAGTCCTGCAGCTAGAAGGACTAACCCAAGAACTGGTAGAGACAGGTGGATGACTGGTTGGAAAGTAGATTTGCACAGAAAGACTTGGGAGTCCCAGTGGATATCAAGCTGAATGTAAGTCAGCAGTGTGCCCTGGTAACAAAGAAAGCAAACCACATCCTGGGCTGTACTGTCAAAATTGTAGCTCGTGGTGTTGTCCGAAAAGAGTATTCTTCACCCGGTGTGCAATAAGCCAATTCTCACACACTCAGGAGAGATACTGTTTTATTCAGGCCTGGGTGCTCAGTGGACTTTCCACAAATCAAGCACACCCAAGGCCAGCCTCTTTGTTACATTTATACATTAAATTCATGCATATTCTACCTATCTAATACATATTCATTCTGAATGACACAACTACGTGGCACCATTCTTCTTGGCTCCTTTTCGGACCATTCTGCACATGTCTTCCTCCTTTTTGGGGGTCTCTGATGATCTTCGGTGGTCCTCCCGGATGAAGTACACGAACTCCTTTTATCCGTATATTATTATATGTCACCTAAGGACAACTTAAGGCTACTTTCTTTAGCAACTTTCTTTTGTTCCGTCAAGAAGGAGAATTTGTGTTTGATTAATCAGATAGTGTAGCTGGCCAAGATAGTCTGTCTCTAAGCTTAGGTTAAATGTTAACATGATTCTGGTCATGCACTACTGGATTAAAGAAATGCTACTTAAACACAAACAATACCCCTTCTTTCCAAGAGAAGAACTTGTTCAGTACAGTGGGTTGAGGGAGGTGACATTCCCCTCTTCTCAGCCCTGGTAAGACACATCTGGAGTGCTGGGTCCAGTTCTAGGCTCCTCATTTTAAGAGAGAAATGAGCATACTGGAGTTAGTCCAGAGGCAGGCCACTGGTCAGGGGTTTGGATTACATGCCATACAAGAAGAAGTGAGAGAACTGTGGGGTTTTTTTCACTTTGGAAAAGAGTAGAGTAAAAGAGAAACTAAAGGGATGGTGTAAATAATAAAAAGCCAGGCACTTTGAAAGTGCACAGAGAAAGCACATGAGGCAACGGACACAAATTTTAACGAGTGCAAATTTAGTAAGAGAAAAAAGACAAAAGTATTCATACTAGGTCTGATGGAACACTGGAACAGGTACCCAGGGAAGTGACATAAACTACATCCTTGGACATACTCAAAACTCTGGCCCTGTTTTGGGTGGAGAGTTGCACTAGGCTTCCCTCTCAACCTAAATTACTCATGATTCTTTTGCCTATTTTATTTTATCATTGCACTGACAACATATTATTCCTTAAAACTTACAGTAAACCATAGAATCAAAGAATGCTTTGAGTTGGAAGGGACCTTTAGGGGTCATCTAGCCTAACCCCACTGCAGTGAGCAGGGATAACTTCAACCGGACCAGGTTGCTCAAAGCACCATCCAACCTGGCCTTGAATGTTTCCAGGGATGGGGCCTCCAAAAATAATACATATTATTTTGATATGAGGAAAAATATATTCTGACATAGCATACAATGGAAAAAGATAAACTGAATTATTTATAGCTACAGTTTGATGGAGGAAAACAAGGATTAACTCCTTGGGTTTTGACACCAAGTCTGGAACCACAAATCTTTTTTGAAAATCTATTTATTTATTTTAAGAGGATAACTATACACTTCATGTTCTAATTCCTAAAAGTTAAAAATGAACATTGAGTCATTTTTCATAAACAGCTAGTGGGCTGATGAATCCATGAGGATTTTCATTCTCTGTATTGGCAGATAATGTTCTGGATCTCTTCTTACAGTCATAAAACCCTAGAGAAAACTTCCCAGTGTAGCACATCTGCACTTCTTCTTTCCTCAACAACAACAACATCTTGGCACTTCAAGTATCATCACATGAAACTGAACCATCAACCTCTTCCTGCTTCTTTTGCTATTTATGAGTGTTTTGGGAGTGTTCAGTTGAAAATTTCTCCATAAAATTGCTTTCAGAATTTTAAGCAAACTCACCATGACTATGCAATGACATATAAGATTTTTTAAAGGACATTTTAGCAAATAGGCATACCAATAATAATAAAATTCAAAACATGTATTGCGGGTTAATTCTGTGAATTACTTTGTGTTTCTTTGCTGAAGAGTCTCCATGGAGATCCTGAACTTAAGTAGGGCACTCAAAAATTTGAGGAACAGTCAGACAATGTGCTTTTTGTGATGAAGCAGAACAACTTATTTTAAAAACAGTGAGTAACAAATTCTTATAACAATTTAACCACAAAAAAGCAGCAAACCCTGTTAACTTAATCACATAATTCAACAAATAAATCTGAAGAATGAAAATGTACATGCTGAGATTGTGCTCCACTCAGACGCAGTTCATTAACAAACAAATTACACAGAGTAAACAAATTATGATTTGATAACATATTTCCCTGGCATTAATTATCATTGTGAGAACACTTACATTAGTTAACAGATTTCTTTAAGAAATATCAGGAATATTGTTAGGTACCAAAGTAGACTTTGTATATGATCAATAATAAAGCCTGTTGTACAGCCACTGAGGAACCTACAGTTCTGAGAACAAAATTATCCTTGTCCTTAAAACAGAATTGCAGCTTAGCTCATAAGAAAAACCCCATGACTCTGTGCTTAAGACTTTTCACATGTAAAATGGAAAGATTTCTCAAGCATATCTAAAAAATAATCTAAATATTTACTCCCCAGCCTATCATCAGTAAATGATAAAAGAGTAATGAGAAAAGAGACTGAATAATTTTACAAACAGAAATAGAGATCCAAGAACTTCTGCTTTCATTGACATAATTAAGGATTAACATGAAAAAATTATTAGTGTAGAACTATATCATCACCTGTATCATTAGGATACCTGATAAAATATTACACGTCATGAATTTTAGGATGCAAGCGTACACGAAATAAGGTTAGATAACGCTATCCTGACCTGTCAGGAGTGATTGGTCTCATAAACTGACTTTGCACAAAACAAATATCCTTTGGCCTCTTCCCAAAGGCCCAGGGCAAATTTCCCATTAGCTCTGAGTCTGTGGTCAAGAAGTAAGATAGTACTTTTCACCCCATGGAAACATGCTTCTCCCCTCCCCTTTCTGCTTCATCTGTCACCTCCCTACATGTATAGACTAGGCATTTTGTCTCCTTCCAGAGCAGAGGTTCCATAGAGAAACTTCACAGAGGCAGCCAAGCTTATCCAATTATTATGGGTCTACATCTTTGCATCTTTTTACCCAACACTGCTCCCACAGTCTCAACACTACTTTGCTCCGAAGTTCTGCAAAGAGAAAAAAAGTACTGCCTTAGCTATGAAACTCCTGCAGCATTCTATCCCTCAGAGACAGAAACAGACATATAACATCCTTGATGTCATGGATTTGAAGAGCAAGTACTTCTCTGTATCTTGTGAAATGACAAATTTTCATAAAAACTTTCACATGATGTAGGAACTTAGCAGGTTCCATATAATATTATACTCCTGCTTAGAACTGAAGCATTCTTAGATACAGAGAGTTCAAATTACTCCTGAACTATTAACATGATTATTTACTAGTATTCTAAATGAAAGTGATGGATATGCATCTTCATCCTCTTCCTGGGTTATATACATCATAATGAGTCCCTTACCATTAAACATCCTCATTTTCATCATATTTCTATACAGTAACAGAAGTATATAAAATGTGTTGCAAAACAAAGAATGCATCTGTACTCAGAGTAATCTGAAATGTCATTTGGATGTGACAGCAACTAACTGTAATGCTCCTGTTTCTTGGGTACACATCTCAACAGGCGTGGTAGATCTTGTTTTCAAATATTTGTCCTCCATTAACAAAGTTCACCTGTGCCTTTTTTCTTCCAAGGCACAGAAAGCATTCAAGTGGCATATACTTGTGAGCTTAATCACAGTCCTTGCTAAATCCTTTATACAGAAAATCAACAGACTGTGCTAATTGGACAAAACCTTTGTACCACACATATCTCTCTGAACTGATTAGCTGTGAACAAAGAATATTTATAGTTCCCAGTTGTGGTGTACATAACCATTCACCCAGGATCAGATCTCTCCTCTGTGGGCTAAAGGACTCCACAATGAACTGCTTAAGTCTCCAAAAACTAAGTCAGATAAAGCTTTTCCATGCATTTCCATATTATTCAGGTTCCCACTATTGTTAATCTCATTTCCAACTTTAACCCCTTAGAAATCACATAACAGGTAGAATGAATGTTCACAGACAATTTCTTACACACATTTTTTTTATGCTATCTCAAAAAATACTACAGAGCTACAAAATAATTAATTTCTGGCAATACTCCTCAGAGTTTTCACCTCTTTGAAGAGTTCTCATGTTTGTGTCAAGATTTCAGTAGAAATTGCCTACTGTACCTCCTTCTTCAGGTGTCACTCCTGGCAGCTGGGCTGAATCCCTTGCTGTGAAAGTGCATTATATTTGAAAGCAGCCTTCAACACCTACACCTGAGGTAGTCACCTGAGGTTCCTGTCACTATCAAAGGATAGGAATAAGACTTACAAGGTATTGTTTCCCTCATCCTAAATATAAAATTCTAAAACAGGCTAGGCGGTTTGTGCCCTCTAAATGTGTATTTTCTCCACTGTCTACAAAGAGACCCTGGTGTGACTCACTCAGACACCTATATCACACACGTAGTATAAAATTCAGAGTCAATAGCAGCCCCATTCTTTACAACTCCTCACCACTCTATCTGCAAAACAAACATTCTATTTTCCCAAAGAAAGTTAAAACAAGCATGAGAGGAATCTATAAGGTGACACTGCACAGTTCTTAAAATAGTATATGACTCCTGGAAAGACTGAGTTATTGGGAGGGATTTACATGAGAAGAAGCTACAGTTTGTTAGAGAAGGATACACAGTGTGTAGGAAGAAATAGAGTTAGAAGGACACAGATGTCAGAGAAAGGAGAGGAAAGAAACAAGACAACCAACAACCAGCTGTTCAAAGAGAAGACAGGACAAAAAATCAGGTTTCTTGTAAATATTTGAAGCAGAGATTAAAGAAAGAAAAAAAGTTAAGGCTTTCTCATGCAAGACTTGGAGGACAAACAGCTTTATGACAGGCACAAATGTCAGCCCTCGGAAAACTCTGATGTGGGCAGTTAGGAGTAGAGAAATGCTGGTAACAGTAAAGCCAAACACAGGAAGCTGTACTCCATGGGGCAGAAGACCAGAGGCAGAGTTTGTGCACTAGTTTTCAGGACTGCAATAAGAGGTCAGGTTGTCATAGTATTGTAACTGAAAAAGCAGAGTTATGTGACAGCTCCAATTCTCTATGCTCACTCAAGCATAAGGGTTGCATTAGGGAATGATCTGGGTTATGGAACCCAGTAAGACATTCAAAAGGCTTTCTGTCCCAGACAAAGTAGGTCATATCTTGGTCTTGCTGACACCTCTGGATGTCACAAAAGATTTCGGAACCCAGGATACTGCAGTTTGTCTCTCTAAGAACTCTTGAAGTGCATTTGAAGTTGGGTGTCCCACAAAGCTTGGTACCAGCTCAGCCAGGGTAGAGACACACAGAGCCATTGCCTTTCCTGACCCTCTTCCAGCAGTTTAGCAACCAGCACTCACAAGGACACGAATTAGATTGACCCAGTCACACTCCTCTAGGCATCTTCAATTTTCAGCATTGCAGTGCAATTAATTGTGAGGACACACACCACCGTAAAGACTGCTGACCTAGGAGAGATAGATGAAAGACGGGAGTGTTTAAGAGGTATTTATTGATGCCTTAGCTAAAACCAGATAGAAGTCAGAGGATTTGGTTTACTAGACATACTTCAATGATAAAATGCCTTACTCTTTGTAGAATATACTGTTAAGGCCTTTTATTGTTCTGCAACCATTTAGAAACTCTTAGTCAAGAAGTGAGATGTGATACCAATAAATAATGAGAAGAAAAAAGAGTATGTGGGTACAACATATTTTGATGACACCAACAGTTCAGATGAGGAAAATCCTGGGTGAGGTGGGAGTAGGAAGAGATTGCTAGTCTGAACTGAATACTCTTACATAGATGTGGGACAGAAAAGGCTATCTACATAGTAATTTTTAATCCTGCTTCAGCATGAAAAGAAATCATATTTTATGGGGAAGTGGAATAACTGCACATGTCAATTTTGGAAAAAAAAACTTGAAATAAAATTGGCCTAAAGACAAAGACAAAAACAAAATCTGTTAGCCTAGGAAAGCAGACATGATGTTTCTGGAAAAACTGTACACAAATTAATTTTGATTCAAGAAAGAACAGCTATATAAGGGTATAGAACTACGTTCTCTAAACTGTTGTGCTACCTGAAGAAAGTTTGTCCTTCACCACAGCTCAGATGCATATTGTTTCCTCTTTGACAAAGATAATTGCTGCCCTCATGTCTGACAGCATGGATATGTAAATAGCAGCAAGGAACGGGCATATTGCAATAAGCCATTGCCTGTACCAGAATCTTGGAAATTCTGGGTTTCTAGTACTGGTGCTGGAGGGAGAGATGACGGCATGTGGGCAGCTCCAGCAGAGGTAGAAGCATGGTCTATCCAAGACTCCCTTCCCTGCAGTCTCCAGCTGATATTTTAGCTCTCCATAAAGTATCTTATTTCAAATAAGCAAGTTTTGCAAGGGCTAGCTGTTTAACATAGTCCAATTCGTTTTGACTTGGGATCTCACCTGAATTTATCATAAACTGTGTCAGTCAGTGACACGACCTAGACCTAAGACTATACATCTGACCATAGTCTAAATGTCAGATCACCATGGTCAGCACAGCTAGTGGATTCCCAATTCATATGCAAGCAGTTACTACAGCTACACAGGCTTTTCTTATTCCTTACAGTGTTTTTCTCCTTATTTTTTAGGAAAGCTTAGTTTCTATCACATGCTTATATTTTGGACAGTCCTGAGGGAATTTAGTACCATGCATTTTTGAGAAAAAGAAGGGGGGAGGGGAGGATCACTGGGGTGTTGCTGATTAACAGCTAGTGGATGTTGATCTCTTAGGGTACATTTGGAATCCCAGTAGCTGTTCTCACTGGCTACCAGAGGTGAGGGTGAGACAAAAGCACAGTGCCGCCAGGGGACTCGTAATTCCATACAACATATCCATAGCATGCTTAGGTATGAATCTTTCTAAAATGGAACAGCTCAAGAAGTATTGCCCATAGTTACTAGAAAGATTCAAAAAAGCATGAAACCATCAATGGAGATGACATTCTGATGAATATGAATGTCAATACTGTGTAGGGGACACCTGTGCACCAACCATCTGCTCTCAGGCTCTATTGCCAGTTTCCATAGTCCTGCTACCTCTCTTTCCATGCACAAGCCTTCCCAAAACAACCAGTGACACTTCCCTGTGTACACAGGCCATGCATATACTTTTGCTTCAAACAGACAGGCTTTGACTGACAATTAGTCTAGGATGTTTGTGCCCCTCCAAAAAGAATGGTGCAAAATATATTTGATATATCCAGCCTTGAATAGGCCCAGTCAATTTCAATTATTCAGATTATAGTTATTAGTTTTTTATTTATTCCAAGACATTTTTCCAGTTTACTGAAAATTTTATTTGGAATATATCAATTTTTCTCCTCCACAAGACCAGTCTTGAGTTTTAATTACTTTCCTCTGACACCAGTTGATGAAACCAAAGCTTTCCAAGTGCTTGGTTTCAATTGTTTGTTTGTAGAGGGAAGAGCATTTTCCAGCCTCATAGTTGTGTATTACAGGGGGTAATAAATTAGAAACTGCAGGATGCTTGAGAATGAGGAGTGCTTCTGATAAAATTTCATTTTAAATAGCCATTGACTGTTGGCTCTTCAGGTTTACTTCTAAACACCTGCTGTCTAACAAAGTTTTGATCTGTCCAGAGACAGCTTTAGAATGAACACTAACTTATTTTTATTCTTACTGACTTTTTTTTCTTATAAATGCTTCTGAAAGAGTTAAGAATATTTCGGTTTCCTGCTGGATCTGATTTCTTCATTGTGTTTAGCTGGCTTTACTTATTTACTCAATATCCTCCACACCACTAACACGAATTTCATATGTAACTATTTCTTGATTCCGCAGCAGTAAACTGGAAATATACAGAAAAAAAAAAAAAGGAAGATGAAAAAAAAGGAAGACATCTTCCTACACAGGAGAGCTCATATGAAGCTTACTTTTCTCCTATCTATCTACTTTGCCCATCTAAACAAAAGCAAAGATATATATTTGATAATGAATCATTCAATTCATTTGATTGAGGTTGTTTAGAAGATATCCTTATAGGAGAGACTGCTCAAAGTGACAGAACAAAAAAATCAGTTTGAATAAAAGCCTCTTCACTGTCATCAAAGTAACAGGATTTTGATGCGACTTCATCTACCTCAGTAACTTTTTATTTCTCAGTGGGTTTTTTCAATAAATAAAAAACAGTCCAAGAGCTCTCACAGCTGAGAGTTAGCTTGCAGAAAGTTCTTCAGCTTCCCACATGTGGGACGTGGTACAAAACACTTAACTGAAGTGCTGACACGGGTTACATGCCTATGATTAGAATTCTGCTGCCATCAAGAGCATTTTTCTTTTATAGCAGATCACAGGCATCAGCAACCAGATTATTGTCATGGTGAATTTTCACTGAAGCAGTAATTTCCCTCTATATGGAGAAGTCTCTAAGTAACAACACTTTACTTACTCTCATAGTTATTAATTCAACAAGTGTGTTTGATTTTACTATTGCTGTTGCTGGCCACTTCATGCAGAAAAAGTTCAGTAAGTTGGCTGCAGAGACCCTCATGCCACAACAAGGGGTGAAACTACGTGTGCACTCTACTTAAATCCATAATTTTTGCAATGTTATTTTGCTGTTACAAAAAGAAATTTCACATAAAAAGGCACTCTTACTGGAGAAATAAACCAAATAAAATCAGAGAAAATTTGTTTTCTTTTTTTCTGTCCTGAATGCCTGGGACTCAAGGGAATGATTTCCAGCTTTATTACTCTTTGTTGTAGAGAAAACAGGTTGGATGCACAACAATCTCTTTCAAACCATCGAAACAAGCATCAGAGCTTGAGAGAATAGGCAGCTCACCCCTGCTGAGTAAACTTCATCTGGGCTCACCACCCACAGTACTTTTTGTGTTCTTTGTACTTTTTGTCCATTATTTAATTTAAGCACATGTGACATCGCTCTTACTCTCAGCAATCTAAAATCAGAGCAATTAATCTGAGGATTTTATTATCAAGTGCTGCAGATGTCTCCCCTTAGGTAGGACAAAATCCTGGCAACTCTTAAACAGCTCCTTCAGTCAGGAGGCTACTCCTAGGTTGGTCACATAGCAGGGAGAAAAGAAGACAAGACAGCAGCAACAGAAAAGATGGTACACATTCTCTTTCCACAGGTTGAAAACTGAGGCATAGAAAAGAAAAGGGTTTCACTGAATCTCTCAGTTGCTGGTGGAGCTGGAATGAGTCTGATATTCTGGCTTTCCACATAATATCTTACCTACCAAGGTGGTCAGAGTTTCAGCCATCCTCTAATGAATTTCTTGTTCTGCAAAACTTTAGTAAACATAAAGATATAGAAGGAAGCTACCTGTTTAAAACTCCATTCACGTAAATTCAAAATGTTTTTGGTGCTAGCTAACTTTTGCCCTTTACTCGTCTCTTGGCTAAAAGTGTTTGTCCACATACCATCAAAGTCTTTTGCTCAATACCAGCAAAAGTAAGAAAAATAGTCACTCTTCCTGTTGCATTTCAAAAGTTAATCACATCTCATTAATGACTGCTTTTCTAATGGTAGCTGATCTTCCAGCCCAATCACCCAATCAGCAGCCCAGTCACCCAGAATGACACCACTCCAGTCCTGCTACTTGTTCTCCACCAAAGCCCAATCTCTGGTAACCCTTTAAGATGAGAACCTGCAAAAAAGGGGTAGAAGCAAAGCATTACCACAGGCAGGCCCTCACCTCAGAAATTCAGCTCTGTGAGATCTGTCATACACAGCACCTGAACCCCATGCTGGCAACATTAATTTCAAAATACAGGAATCATCCATCTCCTTACTTTGTATTAATATTAGTGGGAACGTTCCCATAACGTTCAGCTGTTTGCAGTCCTATTGCCTTCAAAGAAGTCTTCATGGAATCTGGCTGTTTCAGAAATTCAGAAGTTCAGACATTTCTACCATAGTCCTACAGCCAAACTTGCATCTGGAGCTTCTGAAGTGGTGGATTTTGTGTCAAGTTAATGAGAGGAATGTCAGTGGAATGGAGCCCATGGAGTTGTAAACACATTCTTATCTAGTAATATTGGGATATTCATCATTCCATTTCAATAGTGGTCTTTCTGAATATGGTCACAGTACTGATCTCTGCAACATAAGAACAGCCAGCTGGAATAAAATGAATATAACCAAATAAAATGTATTGTTCAAAAAAAGGCCTCTGAGTTATAGCTAGAGAAAATAGATCAGGCTGAAAGACCATGCCGCTGAAGTCTGCAAAAGCTTAGGACAAACTAAGTAATAATGTGCGTTAAGGTAGCTTGCACCAGTAATATGCTGAAAGCTTTGCATAATGTTAACTAAAAAATAGGAGCAAAAAGCAAAACACGGGTGGAACACGGTGGAGGATCATGTGGCACTGAGGTCACACATACAATTTCAAAATCAGCTGGGAAAATGATAAAAACAAAAAGTTGTACAGTCTGTGATAAATATCAAATGGTATCTGCGGATGGAAAGGAAAATTAGGAATTTAGAGAATAAACTAAGAGCTAGGATTCAGAACAGCACAGAAACACAGACAAATTAGACCAGATGGCCCGTTTCTCTTTCTGTCATAACTTATGTTCTTGGAACCTGCAGAGCCTAAAACTGATTTGGGAGACAAAAACTCCCCCTGTCTCAATTGACAGTCATTGATGCTTCTGGCTTTATTTGCTCCATTTCCTAGCCCCGGTAATTACAGACTATAAAGACACATCTCACCTTATGCCCTGTGTGGGAGGAATTAGCTTACAGAGCTAATCATTTCAAATACAGAAAGACAGTAAAGAAAGGCTCAGGCCAGAACAAGGAGTCTTGCTTAAATAAACACACAGTGGTATTACCCCTAGAGGACATGCTTCCCTGATGATGGCATTTTCCATGATGGCATTTTCCTGCTGCTCACAGTAAACACCACTGTAATTATTGTTTATGATGGAGGGGCATCAGCAACCAGTGATCACACTGACCGAGTTTTCATGGCTCACTGAACAGGTCTGAAATACATTTGAGTCAGTGACATGAAGTATTCCATATCTCCTCACCTGGAGAGAAGCTGTGGATATGTCAGTACCATGGAGAAGATATATCCTAGATGTCATGTATACACAGCTAAAAATTTATGATTTTCAGTTCATAAAAATAGCACAGGTTATGGTAAAAGCTCTGACATTCCCTCCTACAGGTTAAGAAGTTCCCTTTCAGACATACACCTGTTGAAATTTGTCTGTATTTCCCTCAATGTAGGAAATGTTTTCCGCGATCGCGAATTAAAAGCTTATTGTGGACGTTATCAAAATTCTTTCAAAATACAAGACAAGAATATAGCTATTAATTAAGCCATTTCTAAAGAACTTCCACTTTCTAAATAAAAGCAAGTGATTTGGTGCCACTTGCCCAGATGCCAAGTGTTAAGTTCAGCAGACAAAAAGTTTTCACTGTGAGAAAATCACTAATCTAGCAACCCTTATTGGTGCTACTCTGTGCTCACGCGAGCTCCTTCACCTGTTTCCTTCCTTTCCAGGATGGAGAAATGTGGGCAGGAAGCAGCTTTCCTATGCAATACCGTGGTCTGTTCGCATCAGGAAAAAAATGTTATAAAAGTAAAGTAACCACCTGTGTACCATCCAAACTTGTCAACCCTGACTCCCAAATACACAGCCAACTGGCTCCTGTGCATACTAAGAACATTGTGCCAGAACTCAGGGTATTTGGCACCTAGATGTTGTAATGACGTCTCTGTGGGTATAGGTTACTGGCGTGCTTAATAGTGTACTACTGTTTCGGACAGTTCTTTGTCTCCTCATTGTTACACTAAGCTGCCTAATAGTGGATTACAGCATGTGATAACTAAATCCTATTGTACTTCAGACTTCGATGTGGGATCCGTTAAATGAAAAAGTAGCTGAATTTATCCTCTGTTAAGTAGGTGCACTTATAATTCTGCCTAAGGAGGCTCACAAACAGCAATTAGAAGAAGAAAAATGAGGACGAGGCAAAGTTGTTCGAATACATATTCTCCTACTTTGAATGAATACATTCCTGGTAATGCTTGTTTGACTTTAACCACTACCATGAGTGCAGAATTCTGTCAACGGTTTGGAATCATGTACAGTCTGCAGACCTTGCATCATGAACAAGTTCAAGTTGTTTATGACTATTTAAAACTAGAATTTGCATAATGAAATAGTAGGGATTGGGAAAGGGAAATAAATCAAGTGTGTGTATATGTATATATACGTCTGTGCTTAATGGTTTGTATTACTATATGAAATTATTATCTGAAAAATAGTTTCTGTATTCACAGACATCTTTGAAAAATAAAACTATAAAATATCATAAATTCATTCATCGAATCAGTGAAAATAGATGGGCATTTTGCAAATTTCCTGTGGTGCAAATTTTGCCTATCATGTCTCCAAACAATCTTAGTAACTGTGATTACAAGGACTGAAGAATGGCCTTCATTTTATCTTTATTTTCCACTAGGACAGTCCCCTTGTAAAGGAAAATTACACTTTTCACGTTCTACACTCTAGCTGTAAAGTAATCTTTAATTGGCACTTACGCCATGTTAAAACTGATATGACACCTTATGAGCAGGCATTATGCCATCTAGACAGATGGGTATGAGTATAGGTGCAAGGCATGCCAGAGAACAGTGTGTGCATCAGCGTCATGTGGAAAGGCCAGGCTCCTCCCCAGAGATACTGAGTGAGCAATCTGTGCAGATTATCGGCACTTTTGTCAGGCTGGGGTAAGACATCGCTCTTCCAGTTTCGCCCTGCATTAACAATGAAAAAGCATAAATATATTTCAAAGTCATTTTAAGTCAGCTTTTAGCTTTCTGAACTCATGATGTGGGGACAAAAGAGACATTTTCCTGTTTTGGCACTTTGCTGGAACCTCTCCATTAGTCTTATCCAAAATGTTTCAGCATTGCTGTCAAGTTTCCTGCCAAAAGCCAATGCACGACGTTCTATCAACTTGTATACCCTGAAAACTCTTTTGCACCATGGGTCTTATTTACATTTTGCACAATGGTAGACTCTATTAAATCTGTTACTCAAAGTAAATAGGGATGAAAAATTACCTTCTTTGTTTATCACTAAATAGCTCACAATTAACACTGAATTGCAAATGAGGAAATAATGTGTCTCTTTGAGGAAACCATATGCTTTGTGTTTTAAAGTACTTGTGGTAATATTGGTGGAATAGTTAATGTACAATGAATGCCATCTGCTGACTAATACAGAGTATTTACAAGGGCAAATAGCCTGGATAACTGCTCTTCCTAAGTGACTATACAAACTAACATGATGTTGTTTGGACAATTATCTGAAGCTAGCCTAAGTTTTTCCTTTCTTTTTCCCCTCCTGTAGCTGTCATTACATGGACTGCTTATGCAGAACACCACTGACGATTGCAGATCTAACAGCTGCCATTCATTCAGCATTGTTGTGAGAAACCACACAGTCCTTCCGTGAAAGAGAGATAGGAAGAAATGGAAAACATCACCCAGAAATTCTGGCACATACAAAACGGGCCTCCAGTCTTGAATGTGGTAGGCAGAAAAGCTTATTGGGAGGTAAATGAAAAACAAGTTACTGAGCTCTGCTTATGCACTGCAGTGTGCATGGAAAGCAGGCATCAGCAGCACAACAAGGACAAAGAGCTAAGCAGCAATGTTGTCCAGGAAGTGGGATATGCTCCCTGAAAAAAATAAATAGGAATTGTTGGCTTGCACTCTGCCTGGAATTTCACTGAGAAAAGATATTGCTGCCTTATGTTTGCTTTCTACTTTGTTCAGAGGAGCAGGATTGCATTGGAATCCATCACTGCTTTTTCACTCTGACAGAAACAACTTATTTTGTTTTGATATCTGATCTAATCAGAAGAAACTAGACTAATGCCTATGGGATTACAAATAATCTTAAATTATTTTTACTGATGGGCAAAGGTCTTGCAACAAATATATGAGAACTAGCTGAATGTGAACCAGACCTGCTTGTCATCTGCTTTGCTACAGCATGTAAAGCATTTGACTGAAATGCCCATAGTACCCTGGGCTTCGTGAAGCAAGATGTCTTTCTGCCAGTTTGCCTCTCTCCAAATCGCACTGATCTCAGTTATCTTCTATTATGTCAGCAATAAATGAATGGCAGGCAAATACGAGCACTTTGAGTAGATGGCTTGTGCTATCAATCCCTCAGTATGTGTTTTGCCTGCAAACAAGCCATACTCTCCAAGACATTTACAGCCACAATATTTTTACACAGGGAAAAATCTCATTTTTGCAGCTGCAGGGTGATCTCTGCTCAAAATCCTGAGTTGCTCCCCCCAGACACAGACTCCTGGTACAAAGCAACAGCATGGATCCCAGTATCATTCCTAAAAGTCAAGAATTCAGAGCTTATTTATCTATTCCAAAGATTTATCTTCCACCTTGAATCAGCAGATTTTGAGAGGTTCCAAGCCAGGAACTTTCCCAGAAAGCATCTTCCAGTGAAATCTTTGAAAAGCCACCAAACGATAGTACATGAAACTAAACCACATGCTCCTAGACAAGTACACTGTCCATTCCCATCAATATTTTCTCATATAATTGTAAAGACAATATCGCAACTATAATAAAAATATTGATATTCTTGACATGTGATATTCATTCATAAAGATTTATAGCTACCTTCCAAGTTCTTCATAGTGTTCATTTCTCTGAATCTACCAATCACAGGGAAATTCAGGGGTGATGTAGTTGCAGAGACAGAATCGCTTCACTCAGTGACATAGCATTCGCAGTTTTTTCCTTTAAGTGGGGTGGATAGAAAGTGGATAGCAATTCCCATTCCTAGGTTTCTATTTTATGACAACCCAGTGTGGTGGGTTGATCCCAGCCAGCAACTAAGAACTCACCAGCAACTCACTCATTTCACCTCCTCTGTAGGGCATGGAGGACCAGGAACAAATGAATGAGCTGGCTTGTGATTTCACAAGAAGTAAATGAATTTAGGCTTTGAAGTAAAAATCATTCACTGCTTCAAATTTATTTGTGTTTAGGTCCCTAATTTGTGACAAAAGCATCACAATACATAAATTTGCAACTTCAGCCTTACAGGTATTAAATAGAAATCAGCGTGATTTTTGACAGAATCTAGAGAAAAAATATGTGTTATCTTCCTCAATTAGTGAAGCCTATTGTCCCAAGCTATATATCTATCAAGACAAACAGATCTCTCCAGAGAACATGTCAGAGATCTAGCTTAGACCTAGCCACGGCCACACAAGAGTACTGAGTCATTCTATGGACTCCCTTGTTCTCTTCAGTGACTATGACTCAAGACTCCTAAGTTAGGTAGCTAAGTATAGACCCTAATGAAAGCTGTGAGGGTATTGCCCTTCCTCCCCCTTTATTTTAACTTGATCAGAGCCTTTGGCAAGTCTGTATTCCTATCTGTGACATTTTATGTCACAACTCCTTTGAAAAACTGTCCCTAGAGCACAAGACAGGACATCAGTCTCTTACGAAATCGATTAGCCAAAGCTAAAAGAAATCCACAAACCACGCTGTGATATTGCTGGGTGCCTGTAATACAAACATGTTTACATCGACACTGAATATTTTGACAATTCCATATTAGTCCAACATCTTCACAGGTTTGAATCACTAAGCAACCTTCAGTTTTAGGAAAGAAATTGACATTAACAAATTGATATTTTCAAATGTATTAATATTTTTTATTCTGATTAATCAGCTTAAAATGAACAACATGCATTAAAGAACTTTAAGGTACCAATAACCCCAACCAGTTGGTGTGCAACGACATTGTCGCTCTAAAATTTTACCATGACAATGACATTTGCTTTTGTCTGTATTGGTGACCGGAGGGATAGCTAGTCTAAGTAGTGAAAAATTAGCTGTTTTCTAAATTGGTTTTGAAGTTATCCATAGCCTGCTTGAAAGTAAGTTTGCATAAAATCTGACCTCAGTTACAGTGGAGTAGCTATAGAGATGCTGTATTGCCTCTGAATATCTACCCACCTATACACACTAATAAAACCAAGATCAAAGTCTGGCCCCTGAAACCTATTTTTGCAACACCATATTTATCTCTTTTGAAAACAGTTGTCTTTCCTTCAAAGACTTCAGAGGGAGGCGACTCCACAGGCCTCTCCCAAGCATGTCTTTGAAGTGTTATAGATGTGATGCTGTTTCCAGGAAAGAGTTTGAACTCTGTAAAAAAGACACACAACAGGCAGGAATCTTGCATCCTTTCAAGGTTCTTTGCTATGTCTCGCATAAAAAATTTTTTTGTTTCTGAGATTGACTATTCAGCAGTATTAAGGACTACTTTGGAAGCACTTAAAAGCTAGAACATTATAAAAGTTTTGACATCCTACATGCAGAAGATTCACATTGCCATAAGATTTCTCTTCCTCCAAGTCCTTTGTATATGACACATAATAATTAATGCGACAAATCAATATTGGGCCTACGAGCAAGAACCGATGCACAAGACAATGCACACCACAGATGAGTATCTTCTACCAAGATTCAACGGCAGTTTGTCAACATGGCAGCCTGCTAATAAATCATCTGTTGCTTGGCTCACAGGGACATGCTTTTGTGAGACTTCTATAAAAGGAAACACTTGCAGGTTCGTTTTTCTTCATCAGAAGATCTTTATGCTATATTTTTTGTTCACTTCTGGGACTATAATGGGACATCATAGACACATTGTCATTTTGAAGGAGTTCGCTTCCCTCTGGCATTTATTTGTCTGCTCTCATTGTATAGACAGACAGCTTGGTGACTCAAACTAAGAAGAAAATATGAAGCACCATAAGGTCATGACAACACATCTGAGACAAAGAATCTACTGTCATTGTGGCCAGAATCTCAGGTCAACACACAAGTCCTGGAAGGGTAAATCTAGGGACTTTTTAAGAAGAGTTTCACTGAACTGCCACTGTACAATATGCTGTACAATTGATAAGGCCTGTGCTGTGTTTTGAGGTACAGTCATCTCCTACATTGACACGTATGTAACAACTCACACTTCCAGAAATGTTTGTCACAGGCCATGTTCTACAGTATATACCCAACAGAGGACATCACTGAATCGGTCACTTCAGATTCCTATACAGATATGAAGAAAGACTTTCCTTTACTGTAAACCACACAGAGGCTTTAGGAATTCCTTCTGTTCTTCTGTGCCACATGTGGGTAATAAGCTGTAAAGAGATTGCCACAAGATCCTTTCTCTTTCTTCAGTAACCAGGATAAAAAATGGTTCCAGACTCAGAAATTGCAGTTAAAATTGTAATATACAGGTGTGTGGTGGGTTGACCTTGGCTTGCTGCCAGGTACCAACCAAGCCATTCCATCACTCCCCTTCCACAAGGAGATGGGGGAGAAAACACAACAAAAAGGTAGTGGGTTGAGAAGTGGACAGGGAGGTCACTTACCAGTTACCATCACAGGCAAAACAGACTGCACTTGGGGAAATCAATTTCATTTATTACCAATCAAATCAGAGCAGTGTAAAAAGAAATAAGTACAAATCTAAAAACACATTCCACCCATCCCTCCCTTCTTTCCAGGCTCAACTTCACTCCCAGCTTCTTCACCTCCTCCTTTTGAGCAATGCAAGAGTACGGGGAATGGGGACTGTGGTCTGTTCATAACACTTTGTCTTTACCACTCCTTTCTCCTCACACCTTCCTCCTGCTCCAGCAGGGGATACTATCAATGGGAGGCAGTCCTCTGTGAACATCTCCAGCACGGGTCCTTCCCACAGGCTGCAGTTTTTCACAAACTGCTCCAGCATGGGTCCTTTCAGTGGTGTACAGTCCTTCAGGAACAGACTACTGCAGCATGATTTCCACACGTGGCCACAGCTCCTGCCAGGAACCTGCTCCAGTGAGGGCTGTCTACGGGAGCTTCCTTCAGGGCACATCCACCTGCTTCTGTGTGGGGTCATCCACAGGCTGCAGGGTGAACATCTGCTCCACCATAGACCTCCACAGGCTGCAGGGGCACAACCTGCATCACTATGGTCTTCACCGTGGGCTGCAGAGGAACCTCTGCTCCAGCACCTGGACCACCTCTTCCCCCTCCTTCTTCACTGACCTTACTGTATGCATGGCTGTTTCTCTCACATACACTCACTCTTCTCTCCTGGCTGCCATTGCACTGCATTTTTTACCCCTTCTTGAACATGTTATCATAGAGGCACTACTGCGGTCACTGGTGGGCTCAGCTTTGGCCAGCAGTGGGGGCTGGCTGGAAATGGCTCAGTCCAACATGGGGGAAGCTTCTGGCATCCTCTCACAGAAGCCACTTCAGAAGGCCCCCTGCTACCAAAACCCTGCCACACAAACCCAACACACAGTAGTAATAGACAATAATTTGTAAGTTAAAAGTAAGTAAAACAGATTTTGTCCCAACAAGAACTCAACACAGATAGTAAGGCTACTCCTAGATTCCCATGCATTTACTTTTCTTAGGTCTGGGTAGTGGTATCTCTGCACACCCTTTGGTAGCTTTTCCTATTTACTAATTGTTCCTCTTCTAACTAAAGGCAAAGTCTATACTCAGATCTGTGCATTCTTGGAACAACCTCGAGCTACTGAAACATCACTAGTCTGAGCTGTTGATTTGTCTACTTGGCTTAAAAAGGAGTTGGGGGAACAGGTCCTCTGATCACATTCACGACCATGACACCTTCTCTGAAAATGAAATTCGCAAACTTCGGTAGCCTCACTAGCAGCTTTGACCTGTCTTGTACTAG
The DNA here is from genome assembly GCF_030867145.1 of Opisthocomus hoazin. Classification (NCBI taxonomy): domain Eukaryota; kingdom Metazoa; phylum Chordata; class Aves; order Opisthocomiformes; family Opisthocomidae; genus Opisthocomus; species Opisthocomus hoazin. The sequence goes on along the minus strand of NC_134414.1, from coordinate 94,618,192 downwards.
GAAGAGTTTGAGGTTTACTGCCTTTTCCAGTACTGTTCTGCCTGATAGTAACTCTTCCCATACGTCCCACAGTCTTTTGTTTTTCAAAACAGTGTCATTACTGGAGTGCTACACTTACTTGGTTCTGAATTCTGCCCCTTCAGACAGGGCGGTGTGGGGGAGTGCAGGGTGTGGTTTGAGACAGGGGAAGTTTAATCTAAGCAATGGTAGCCAGTAAACTTCAGTCAGGCAGTGCCCCTCCTGCCCTCACACCCACACAATCTAGACTCTGTATATCACTCAGTGAGAACTTCAAACCTGACTGTGCATGAGTTTTGCTCTTGTTTTAGGGGTGAGCTTTTTTTCCCCTGGTGGAGAGGGGAAATATTTCTCAGTGACTGTAGTCACCCCAGGGCTGAGCTCCACTCCAATGGTAATGCCATGACTTCATTCACCTGAACAGCATCAGGTACAGTATAAGGATTTAAAGATTTTATGAGGTGTTAGTACCAGTTAATATTTAGAGTGCTCCGTAAACTGTGAGATGCATCATGTGTAACAAGCTGAGCTGTACAGAGCAGCAGAGCGCTAGGGAAGAACACAGGACTGAGTATGTGCTTGATGGAAAGCCTGTCCTGTTTAGGTCATTGACAAAACTCTATCTGGTTTCCACAGGGCCAAGCATTCACCCTAAGCTTTCTCCTTTAAAGAGAATTTAATGAAGAAAATATTGGTTCAGGGACAGTCAGAGCAGTGTTAGGGCTTTAACATCAAAATTCAGTCAGCTTCATTCTCCCTGTCCCCCAAGTTAAGCACATTTTCTTACATTTTCTTTCTCTCCTTCAAGGAACATTGACAGCTTTCTTGCCTGCTCTCCATTGGGAACAGGAGGAATAAATTGCTTCTTTTTTCTTGCTTTATTCTTCCTTATACCTCCTTCTATTGTTCTCTGAGGAGGCTTAAGCTTTTTAATTTCTATATGCCCAGATGCACCAAGCAAATGGTGTACCTTCTCACTGTGTTTCATCCATCTACATCTCTCTCATTAAACGCCATCCTTCTGACTAGCTAGATTCATGAAGTTTGACTCTCACCCAGATGGAAAGGTTTGTCATCTGTGTTCTGTATTTCATATAAGCTAGTAACTGTTTCTCGTAATATATTTCTGGACTCCATTGATCTTGTTTTCCTTTGTACTCTATGAAGTTCATTGAATTTCATCAGTAGTATTTCTTCTATCATAAAACTGTTTAAGACATCCCAACCCATCTAAGTCATGTGATTATTTTAGTAGCATTAGCTCACACAATGTTGCCTTACATTGCATTTCAGTTATGAGAGGGAGGTCAAAAGGGAATACACGCACTGTTCTGTCGTTAGAGACACAATTCTTCTCAGGCTAGGGTGGCACACTGCATTGAAAAGCTTATTCTGTCACAAAGCTGCATCAGAAGCCAAAAATTTGTCAGAAAATAAAAATAAACAACCCTAAATATACAATTTCTGTAGAAGGGCAGAATCTATGTTAGAGAATTAGTATTTTGATATGTAATTGTTTCTGTCTTTAATTAGTTCTTTCTCTGAAATCTTTATAATATCTTAGTGATATATTTATGTGTTATTTTTTCAGGTATTCCCACCATATTAGATTAACTCCAGTTTTCTTTCCATCCCCTCTCCATATGCACCAATATAATGTATTGCCTCTGAAAATCTAGTATTTATAGGGCTATGTTGCAATCTTGCTTTAAATTATTACAAACTGTGGCTGTTCTGTCAGCTTCTGAATTTGCCTTAGTTAACATCCTAGCTAATTTCAATAGCAGACAAGGTCTTAAAAGGGAAATTTTCTAGCTGCAGTCTCCAAAGAAAATACAGGAGGACAGCAGGAAGGCGAGGAAAGTTTTAGTGATCTTTGTGCATTGGTCAAAGAATACCAACACAAATCTGAAAAAAAGACCCAGAGGTATAACCCTTGGAAAAATATTAATGACTTGATGCCATGCACATGTCTGAAATATCATCTGAAAAGCATGTGGTTTAGGGGATTCTTTCAGAGATATTGATTTAAGCATGTTAAGTGAATAGAACTGGAGTTAAACTCTCCTCAGCTGGAGATTAACTCCAAGCATGCCTCTTCCTTTTCTAAAGAAAAATGGGCTACTAACTTGCATCTAATCTCACACGGTGTTTAATTAACCTTGCTGATGAAAACATGAAACTGATTAACAACTTTGTGTTCAAAGCACACCACTAAACATGGTCCTATAAGAGCTTTCAATATGAAAGCTCTAGTCGTTCACCTGCTTTGAACTCAGAGCAAATGAGGCAAAGTCTGTACCAGTAAAGGGACTCTGCCTTCATTAATCATAGTGTCCAATACCTACTTTTCAGTGGCAACATCTGTGTACCAGCCAAGACAGAATCTAGCTGTTCCCTATTAATTAGTAGAAAACTACTAAAACATGCAGTATTTGATCAGGGCACTTGTGGATACTGAAATCGTTTCACTACTGTTGAAAAATGTGCAGCTATATGAAAAAAGCAAAAGACGTAGACTTAGGCTCCAGCTCTTTCTACTAAATAAAGACTCTAATATGACTGTGGTAGGAATTCCTTTTTCTCACATGACATAATATCTCAACAACATTGGCAAAAGACACCAGCAGATAGTACTGTCTCAGAAGGGTTCTAGGAAGTTGTCTCTTTCAATATCCCTCGTTTCTAGGCATAGATACATGGAGATCCCTAAGACCAACATTTAGCTTTTCTTGCTAATGCCTGGAGTCATCTGCAAACTGGGCGCATATAGTTTAGGTATCTAAATCTAGATTCAAACTTGTGCACTGAGTTAGCTGCTTTAATAGCCAACAGAGATCTAGGACTGGAGTCAATTGACTGCTCAGAAGCACCTGGTGCCACTGGGCCACCCTGCCTCCCCAGCACACCCACCAGAAGAGCTGGGTCCCCAAGGAGGCCCTGTGTCATATGTGCCAGTCTTGTAAGAATGTCTTTGGTACCCTTGAAGTCATCATTTACCCAAATGTGGGGAATTAAACCTCTGTTCAGTACAGGCAAAGTACTCGGAAAAGCTTTCCAGCTAGCTAGATACAGCTGTTAACGGCATAGTTTTCCAGACTCTATGTCCTACATGGACTAGGGTTTTAACTCAGGGGCTTAGTTGTCCAAGCACGTACTCCTAGAGCCATTTCAGGTGTACTGGGGTATCTGACATGTCTGTGTGAGACTAATGGATATGACACAAAACCTACAGAAAAGCTTTTCCCTCTGGACCACCAGTTAGAATCCGGGCTAGACCCCTCTGGGAACCTTATGTATGGGACCAAATGGAGTCCCCAGTGTCTTTATTTTATTCTGCTGACTTTGCTGGGCAAATTCTCACAGCATGAAAAGCATGAAAAGATGTGGAAAGGAATTAATCCGAGACTGGATTAATCAGACGCTGAGACGCACTTCATGACTGTATTACCTCATTCCCATTGAAATCGAGGTTTCCCTTGACCAGTGCGGTACTGCTGTAATCCAACTTTTAATCAGTTCTTGTCTGTGATAAAGCTGATACCAGTGAACAATATCTGGTTCACAATGTTGTGAGCAAAAGGAAAACTTAGCAGTCCTTGTAACATCTATAATGAATCAAAGCCAGTTAAATGCTTTTGATAGCTCAAGCAAGAGTATTGGGTCTACCAAACTGAAATTAATCCAGTGTCTACCTGTGTGAATTGAGAAGTTATGAATCATTGCTTGGGCAACCATCCCAGACAGCTATAGGTTATGAGTATTAAAAAAGACAATGAGGTTATTGTCGTGGTTTAACACGCAGCTGTCAACTAAACACCAGACAGCTGCGTGCTCACCCCTCCCCTTCCTCTCAGTGGGATGGGGAGGAGAATGGACAAAAGGGGGAAACTCGTGGGTTGAAATAAAGACAATTAAATAAACAACAAAGGAAATACTAATAGTAATAATAATAATAAAAATTATAATAGTAATGATAATAATGAATAGTCAAAATGAACTGTACCCAATAAAACCTTTTCTCACCACCTGATGTCAAATTGCATAGCCAGTTCCCAAGCAGCGATCACAGAACTCGTGGATTTCAAGGATTTTGCAGAATTCCCAAAAAAAGGACCAAACACCCAGAAAAGTTCAAACTTCTGTAAAACAGAAAGGATTCCTGCCCCCCGGCCAAACTTTCTTTTGGGGGCAAGAAAGAATGACATGACATGACATGACATGACATCCACGGTATGGAATATTTCCATTGGCTGCCTTGAGCTAGCTGCCTGGCTATGATCCCTCGGCTTCTTCACACCTGATCATTAGCTGAATATATGAGACTGGAAAGAGTCCTTGATTTCTTAGCAGAAACTAAAAATATCAATACTACCAACATTCTTCTCGTACCAAATTCAAAACACAGCAGCTACTGGGAGGAAATTAACTCTACTCCAGCTGAAACCAGGACAACCATAAACTTTTATTTAAAAGTGAATATTTTCCTTACGTCTGGAAAATCTCAGTTAGCACAGTCCAAAATATTTTTAATTTCATATAATTTAACCAACATTACAGTAAGTTAACAGCCTTTGTACCGTACACAACCATCCTTATAAATGACCAACTTTGTAGGCATTTATCCAAGTGGATATTCATCCTGGAGTATAAATTGAAACAACTGTCAATGAACAAACATGATTTTATTTTCTAGCAGGTTCACAGCAGCAAGCTTGAGAAAAGGCAACTGACAAGATCAGAAACATGGTATTTTCTGGCACATTTACCAGGTGTTGTGAGAGTCTATTCATACTGTCCTGAGCTGCCATGACTTAATTTTCCACCACAAGCAGACACAAATATGAGTAATGCCTCTGAGACTGACAAGGGGAAGAGTTAATATAAAGATCAGATAACAAAGAGCAAGACCCCACCTTGAATACAGAGTAAAAATCAGGTTGCATCTTTCCAGACTTCAAAATTAATCCGTCAAGGAAAATAATGATATAGCTCCCAAGAGCAACATGCAAATCAGGGAATTAATCTCTAGCAAAATGTTTTATGTTATGGAAACTCACAGATAGATTTGATTCAGTGACAGTAAATCAAACATGGTGGGTAGTTCTGTTTGACTGATGACTATACATGCCACTGGCAGCAGGGCAGTGACATATACAGGATAGCAATAAATACTCTCACTGGCAGTTCAGCAGCCATTGCTCAGTGACACTAAAGGAATACAGAAGGCTTCAGGCAAAAATGCAGTTCAGATAACAAAAAGATATTTTGCTTTTATGCAGCTTTTTCCATGCTACTTATTTCTGCTGATCAGGAAATGAGCACCTTATAAAGATGTGTGATTAAAAAAATATTAATATCCGTCTACAAGATTTTTTTTTTCTGTTATTGCTTTTTGCTATTAGTGACTAGCTGCAGGTAATGCACACCTCCATAATAAGACTGGCATGATATCTGCAACTATTCTTTTCTCATCCTTACTCTGCTCTCCAGCTCTACTGTATTGTCATCTGACTCCCACCTTCCCTTTCCCTATTGAAGCAACGGTCAACTGAGAAAAGGGCTGCCATTAGTGATATTTACTGTCTATGGAGGAGAGGCAATTGCCAGGGACATTCAGAAGAAGATGAGGTTATTCTGAATCACCCTCTGGTGTAGTCTATGTCTTTCCATGTGGGGAGCCTAGGGAGATTGAGGCCAGATAATTCCACGCTACATCACACTAATTGCTTGGCTCCCCAACACTGACCTCTCCCAGCTACCTGACTCCTTCAGCATAAACCAGAGTTCACAGCTAACCAACAGATACCTCTGTGCCCCTAAAGCCACAACAACTACAGCAGAGCCTACTAGTCTCTGCATGGATTGAGGAGTGCCTTGGATATACTCTGGAAAGAATGAACTTTAGACTTCACATCTGAACTGTGCACAATCTTGTCTGTGCCTGTGAGAGACAAAGAGGTGGCTTTACTACTAGGAGGGGGGAAGGAAGGAGAAAGAGAAGGCAAAGAGAAACAGCTGGGCTGTTGAGCCAGCAAAGCCTTACAGCACTCAAGGCCAAGAAGACACCTTTCAATATAGGAGAAAGATCCATGGAAGAACTTTGACAAAATAGGAGACATTGGATGAATGCATATTTTAATCATCCCATTTGAAAAAAAGCAGAAAACAAAATAGGAGTAATAACCAGCCTGAGCTTTTAATGAGGGTGAGAGGACTGGGGCTGGAGAACGAGCTGTATAAATCCAAACTCCACCAGTGTCTGGGTAAACCCAGGGTCCGGAGCAGTGAAAAAAAAGCACCAGATCTGGCCATCCGGTCATTAGCCATAGGAGCAGGGAGGCTGCAGGCGTTGCCTCTGTGAGAAGAAACCAGGGACTGCCCTATGTTGGGTACAGACAGTTCCAGACAGCTCCAATGGACCCACCACAGGACACAGCTGAGCCCATCGGCAACACTGGTAGTTGATACAGTGATACAATATTGAAGAAAGGCCAAAGAAAGACACATAGCTGTTACAGAAGGAGTGAGAAAAACATGAGAGAAAGCCCTGCATGCAGCAAGGTCAGTGAAGAAGGAGGGGCAGGAGGTGCTCCAGGCACCAGAGCAGGGATTCCCTTGCAGCCCATGGAGGACCTCATACAGCAGTTTGACACAACCTGAAGGAAGCTGCAGCACATTAAGAGTCCACACCAGAGCAGTTCCCTGGCACAAGCCGTGGCCTGTGGAAAAGAGCCCATGCAGGAGTGTGTTTTCTGGCAGGAGCTATGACCTGTAGGGGACACAGGCTGGAGCAATCCATTCCTGAAGGACTGTACTTCACGAAAAGGACCCATGTTGGAGCAATTCTTCAAGAACTGCAGCCCATGGGAAGGACCCATGTTGGAGCAGTTCATGAAGGAGTGTATCCCATGGGAGGGACCCCATGCTGGAGCAGGGGAAAAGAGTGAGGAGGAAGGAACAATAAAGACAAAGTGTTATGGACTGACTGCAACCGCCATTCCCCATCCCACCTGCACTGCTCACAAGGGAAGAAGGTAGAAGAGTCAGAAATGCAGGATTGAAACTAAGCCTGGGAAGAAAGGGGTTCAAGGAGAGATGTTTTAGCTTATATCTTTGCTTCTTGCCATCCTACTCTATTTTTAATTGGTGATAAATGAAATTAATCCTCCCCAATCTGAGCCTTTTTCCCCTTGACAGTAATTGGTAAGCAATCTCCCCATGAGCTTTTTCATCTTGTTTTCTCCCTCGGTCCTTCTGCAGAAGCGGAATAAGAGAGCAGTGGTGGGCATCTGGCTGACAACCAAGTTTAACTCACTGCAACATGGTCAGCGCATACCTCAGCTATCAACATCAGATGGTGAGAGGTGGTAGATCTCCAACCCTACTGCCTTTGAGAGTAGGACTGACTACAACACAGAAAAGACGTGATGAAAGAAAACAATGAGTTTAGTTCTTTCTCCAAACAGATTCAGTAGACAGGCTGGTTGCAGCCCCGGAGCCCTGCAAGGAAGGAACATCTGTATCTGAGGATATTCTAGAGCAGCTGTCTTGGATGTTCCATTACTTTCCTGGTCATGCTTATTTTAAAGTTTTATAAGCAGCAAGCAGTTCAATGCCGAAGAAATACTACTGTTTCAGAAGTATGTTTGGATGACAGAAGTTACTGTAGGACTGTAGACATAGAAGGCAGCATATGGTTTTGCTAACAGGATGCTAACTTGTACTGCATTCATATGTTCAATTAGTACATGGCTAGATGAGGCAAGAACAATATTTTTCAATGTTCTTATAAAACACTGTTGAAGTCAAGCTGCATTGACACCAAATATTTTAAGACAGTTACAAGCTTTAACTTTGGTAACGATACAGTAAACAAGTGTAATGGTATACAAATGTAGAAACAATATAAATACAAACACGAGTAAAAAGGGGAGTAGTCTGAGATATATGATCATATTCATGCTTGCAAGGTATGTGAAAGCAGATAAAAACCTTTAGCAAGTCATGCAAGCCTTCTGGAAAGACCTTTTTGACCTTTTCTAGCAGAGGATGAAGACTGCATACAACAGCACCTTTACCCAGATTACCTTGCAGCTCAGACTAGCTGATCTAAGAACCCATCTTTAACTGAATAATCTTTTCTGGTGTAGTAGTTTAACACAGCAGCTGGCAACTAAGCACTAGACAGACACTCCCTCATGCCTCCCCTTCCCCTGCAGCAGGGTGGGGAGGAGAAATGGACAAAAGGGAAAACTCGTGGGTTGAGATAAAGACAGTATAATAAGACAACAAAGGAGATATTACTACTACTACTAATGATAATAATCATTATAATAATGTATATGCAAAACAAACTATATACAATACAATTTTTCTCACCACCCAACGACAAATTCACTACCAATCTCCAAGCAGTGATCACGGAACCTCAAAATCATGAATTTTGGTAAATTCCAGAAAAAGTATGAACTCCTGGACAAGACAGTATTCAAGTCCTGGAAATTAGAAGAGCAGATATTATCCTGCTGCCAGCCAACCCCCATTCATAAACTGAGCATGACATCTATGGTGTGGAATATTTCCATTGGCCAGCTTAGACTGGCTGCCTGGCTGTACTCCCTCCCAGCTCCTGCACATCTGCTCATTAGCTGAATATGGGAGACTGGAAAAAGTCCTTGACTTCACAGCAACAGCTGGAAACATCAGTGTTATCAACATTCTTCTCATCTAAATCCAAAGCATGGCAGCTACTGGGAGGAAAATTAACTCCATCTCAGCTGAAACAGAATCACAGAATCACAGAATAGTAGGGGTTGGAAGGGACCTCTGTGGGTCATCTAGTCCAACCCTCCCGCCGAAGCAGGGTCACCTACAGCAAGCAACCAGGACATCAGGTTAAGTAATCAATATATGCCACCAAGGATTAACTTCTTGTGTTTATTTTTCTTTTCTGAAGTTTATCCTATCTGTGATTTTTAGAGTCTCTGCCACAGATCTCAAATACATACGAATTTGCTAGTGAAAGCTGTGAGAACTTGCTGGCCAGAATGTTTTTTTTATTTTTGAGCTTTTGACTGTGTAAGCACTGCTGTAAAAGTGCCAGAGACCCTGCTGCAGGCTATCCTCTTGACTTGGGCACCAGCAAGTCCTAACGCGAACTGGAGGTAAGTAGGACAAATGCCTCCCTGCCATGGTTGTTTAAAGACCAGATCAGTGACCAGGCACTTGAACTACAGCTGTGGTGTGAGCCAACTGAAGGACAGTGCCCTCAGCCTCCCACGCTGCTGGAGCACAGGGGAAAGAGGAGGGGTACTCTGCATGATGGGTGAGGGCTGTTTAGAGCCATATGTCCTGGATGCCTTGGGGAGGAAACAATCTGCTGTAGGACAGCAGTATTTTGGGACACAGATCCAGAGTGAGAACACAAGATTAAAACCTCCTCTTTTTTCCAACCACTATTAGCAAAGTTTCTTCTTTTGTAGAAGTGTCAAGACAAGTTATTATTACTGCGTGAGCCGTGCACATTTTCTAACTGTATACTACTATGTGTAGCTTGCTTTCCACCCCAGCTCCTCAGGAGGCTGTTATTACAGTCATGTAGCTGCCATAATTGTGAGCCTTTATCTTTTCTCCCTAATAAAGTCCATCTCGGGAGCAGCCAGCAGCAGTACTCACTCCACCTCCCATCTGTCTCTATCCACACAAGGGCTTCAGTGCCTGGGGTAGCCAGTGAACAGCCTTGTGCATCTGTTCCTGGAAGCCTGCTAACCTTACCAGGCAATTGCAGGAACATGCTCATTGGGGTACATTCCAGTCTGCACCCTTGCCCACAGCTGTAATAGAGCATGCATGGTAGCTGAGCTTGGTCTTGAGGGTGTCTTTATGAACGGCCACAACAGGAACTATGGACAGAGCCAATGAGTCTTGCAGTTGTGGATGTTTTTTACTTGTGGGGATAAACATGTGATGTTATTATAGCTACTGTTTTCTGCCCTGCTGTGTTTTTGTGGGAACATAAGGACAGATGTACTGGGCCCAGTTAGCTCTACAAAGGAAATAACTTGTGTCTGCCTGTGACCAGTCACACCATTCTTTCATATATCTGCTCTCCCAGTGTTTCTTGTTTTGTTACATTTTTGTACACTTTTTCCCCCCTTCTGCTCACTCTCTCAAATATACTTGAATACTAGTAATTTTAAAAGTTAAATTCTAATATGGTGAAGGAACAGCAGAAAATCTCCCAAAGTGATGCTTTTCACAAAATTTGGCAAAGCCAGTGAAAAATGGTATGGAGATGTCAGCAGTTAGTGTCACAAAGTGTTCCTCTGTTGCTAGATAACTGTATTTCATGCCAGCTTAAAGGTGAGATTATATCACTTTCTACTGGTTCTCTCTGTGTGGAGACTAACGGATCTTATGGATTGTTGTAAAAGTCCAACAGGCAACTTATAAAAGTTCTGAATAATATTTAGTGAGTAACCAAGAGTCACTGTATGATATTTAGTGAGTACTCAGGAGTCAGGATTAACTGCTGAGAAAATACGATGATACTTTTTTTTAAATAAATGCACAAATATTCTGTCCAGTTTTAGTCTGCTGAGGCTTCTGGAAAGACTTAATTCATGTTTGACCTGTTCAAACAGTTACTGAAGGGTTTGCCTGCCTTAATGTTATTTGAGAAGTGATGCTAACACTATTTCTTTAACCTGCATCATTGTGTAAAGACTGAAATTACATGAAATGCAAGAGGTCAGTAGATCTTGCAACATTTTAAAAAATTATACTCATTGGTAGTGACAGTTTATCTCTACCTGCATGTATTCTGCTGCTTTCTGGGGCTATTTGTTCACATGATTCATTGCCAGGCGTCCACTGTCTTGTGGAAAAAGATCTTCTGGCTAGAAGATTGTAATGTTGACATTTGTAATGGTTCTCCTCTTCATAACTATTCTTCTTGACAATTGCTAGTCATATTGATGCTTCTCAGTATTTCTTTAATTCTCATCACAATTCTGCTATTTTTCTCTCTAAAACTGAAATTTCATATTTTTCTGGTGGAATATTTTAGAATTTTCTACCACATTAATTTCCAAAAGAATATATATTTTTCACAAAATTGAAACAACCTTTTATGTTATAGGTTCTGTGAACTTGCTAAGTCATCAGTCTAGACACTGGGTTTCTTCACCTGCAGAAGAAATATTTTTGGTATGCAGGCTGGAGAGTTGGGCACAGAGGAACCTGATGAGGTTCAACAAGGGCAAGTGCAGGGTCCTGCACCTGGGAAGGAACAACCCCATGCACCAGCACAGGCTTGGGGAGGACCTGCTGGAGAGCAGCTCTGCGGAAAGGGATCTGGGAGTGCTGGTGGACGACAGGTTGACCATGAGCCAGCAGTGTGCCCTGGCTGCCAAGAAGGCCAATGGCATTCTGGGGTGCATTAGGAGGAGTGTGGCCAGCAGGTTGAGGGAGGTTCTCCTCCCCCTCTACACTGCCCTAGTGAGGCCTCATCTGGAGTACTCTGTCCAGTTCTGGGCTCCCCAGTTCAAGAAAGATGAGGAGCTACTGGAGAGAGTCCAGCGGAGGGCTACGAGGATGGTGAGGGGACTGGAGCATCTCTCCTATGAGGAAAGGCTGAGGGAGCTGGGCTTGTTCAGCCTGAAGAAGAGAAGGCTGCCAGGGGACCTAATAAATTCTTGTATATATCTCAAGGGTGGGTGTTAGGAGGATGGAGCCAGACTCTTTTCAGTGGTGCCCAGCGACAGGACAAGGGGCAATGGGCACAAACTAAAGCACAGGAAGTTCTGTCTGAACATGAGGAAGACCTTCTTCCCTCTGAGGTGATGGAGCCCTGGAACAGGCTGCCCACAGAGCTTGTGGAGCCTCCTTCTCTGGAGATATTCAAGACCCGCCTGGACAAGGTCCTGAGCAGCCTGCTCTGGGTGACCCTGCTTCAGCAGGAGGGTTGGACTAGATAACCCACAGAGGTCCCTTCCAACCGCGAACACTCTGCGATTCTGTGATTCTGTGATTTCTTACTTTTCAATAGCTGGAGAACACAGGGAAGTAAAGACCTGCAGCTACATTCAAAAACAGCTGATTTTTTCCACTGAAGATGCAGTCAATGAGGTAATGAATTTAACTATGAAAGCAAGAGGCAGGCATTTCTTACTTGTCTTTTTCCAGGATCCGTAGAATCTATCTGTAGACCACTGGTTGAAAATCACTGTTTTAGCTCCACAAAACATCTTGGTGTCGAGTCTTTTGTACCTAGTGCAAGATCATAATGTGAGATATGTAGGTTTCTCACATAAGGGAGAGACTTAGGCTTTTAAACAGGGATTCACAAAAGCTGAATGGATCAAACCCCACAGTTCTTAGGGACTAAGGATGCTACTTTCAGACTGCTGGAAGATTCATCTTTTGTCTTCCTCTGAATAAACTTAACTCATAGAAAACAAAGAACACTTTTATATAGTCACTGGAACAGAGAGAGTGTAAACCTCTAAGTACTTAGAAGGTAGATCACTTGTTTACAATCAGAAGTGCAATTAACACAATATCTATATATAACCACACAAAAATCAACATAACCTCTCCATCCCTGTTAGGTTATATGAATAAAGCTTTTTAAAAATTAAAGCAAAGACCCATGATGATTAGAGGAACAGTGATGACTGGAAGTACCCAAGATGAAAACGCTCAATAGCCAAGATCATCACATGATGCTCAAGCATTGTCCCTTGTGCAAAATGTGCAAACTATGTGGGATTACTGCTTAACAGGATATAGAAGTTATTATGTGGTGCAGACATGGAAGCAAATTCTGGGACAAAGGAGAAAAACTTCTGGAATTGTAAAAAGTTTCCTTTGGGATGTTTAGGGGAAGGGACAAAGGCAAGGAAAGAGAAAGATTGGTGAGGAACATGGGAAAGCAGAAGAAAAAGAGAAAGATAAATGGGGCTGGTAACATTTAAGTAGGTAGTTAGTCAGTACGCTTGTCAGAGCAAGCCCTGCTCTCAATTACTGCAGTTCATTCTATATTAAATCTTATTTGTAACTATCTTCTTTGGGAGTTCACACTATGTTATAAGCCTACATGTGTAAACTTCCAGCAAACTTCAAGTCAGCTTCACCAAAGAATGGGACAACAGGTCTGGGACCCAGGAGAGCCTGAATTTCCAAAGCTAGCTACCGGTGGAAACCACATGAGACGAGGGAACAAACTACCAAACTTGAAGATGAACTAGCAGTGTTGTAGGAGGACATCAACACTTTGAAAGACACAAGGTCAGAGCCAGCAACTGATGCAGAAGCCTGGGATCCAGGCAGGGATATTAGGTGGTCTTAAAACCCATTCTGATATTTGGAAGGCCCCTGATTATGCACGTGGCTGAAAATCAGGACAGTCGGGATATATGTATGTGCATGTGTATATGTGGGGCAGGTGTGTACAGATGTACCAGGAATACATGCTCAGCCTCACTGCTGGCTGGACTCCGGCACAGGAAGAAACTGCATCTATGGTGTTGAGACAGGAGAAACCTTGAGATCTGAGAGGGATGTGAGTCGACTATAAAGGGCTGAGAAGGAGAGCTACACTTGTTCCTGAAGTCAGCCAGACCTAGTTTCCTCCAACAAGAACAGAGTTTTCCTTTGTTTTTTGATTTTTTTGTTTTCATGCTTCTTATTCACTGACTCTTTCACGATATGAAAGGCATGATATCTCAGTCACGGATCAGCATCATATTGCTCTGACAACATAGCCCTTGGCTGACTTGGAATGAGCTCAAAAAGTCTGTGAAATGGTATGTAATAGATCCAAATGAAATGAATTCTGAAGCAATGTTGAAGGAATATCTGAAATCCACATTCATCAGTGATACTCTTAACTGGAATTCATTTGTTTATTGCTCAAATATTATCTAAGCCTAAAAGCAGTTACCTGGCTTTGAAGCCACCTGAAGAGTATTTTTGAGAGTTTGAAGGAAGATGTATATTGCCCTTAATCATAAATAACATTAATGTGTCTCCGTTAATGGTACATGACAGACTGGCTTCCTAAATAACTATTTGTTCTGAGTACACTGAGGTCAAGGAAGACATAAACACCTCAGGAAAAAGAAGAAGAGGAAAGAGAGAAAGTATGGGAGTACAAAGCAAAGCCTCAGTTCCTAATCAGTTCCCACTGAGATTTAAAATGGTAGAATAATTTTGACAAAGAAGGGCCTCAGAAAGTCATCTGCAATCCTCCCTGCTCCCAAAAGGGCCAACTCAGAGCAGGTTGCTCAGGCAATGTCCAGTCAAGTTTTGAGTGTCTCCGAAGACGGAGATCCCACAAGCTCTCTGGGCACCTGTCCCATATTTGACCACCCTCACCGTGGATGAGGCAGACCTTCTTTTTGCTGGTATCTAATCAGAATTTCTAATGCTGCAAGTTGTGCCTGTTGCTTCTTGTTCTTATCCTGTATATCTCTGAGAAGAGTCAGGTTCCATCTTCAATATAACCACCCTTGGATGCATACCTTGTGGTCTCACAGTTCTAGGTATGTTCAGTTGCTTTAAGTGATCCGTAAATCAGCATTGCTCTACCATACGTAATACTTTGTTTTTCCAAACTCAGCCACTAAGCACAAGGACCTGGGAGGCCAGCAAGCAACCTCTGCCAGTAAGTACCACGGCAAAAAAGGCCACAAGTAACTTAGCCTTTTCTGTGGTTTTGATCACTGGGTCTACAGTCCCACAGAGTGTTGGAGCCAATTTAGCCATACATACAGCACTGGTGTACTTTTGGAAATTATTCTTGTTGCCCTTCATATCCTTTGCTAGTTTAAATGACAGTTGAGCTTTAACCCTGCTAACTCTGTCCCGACACTCCTGGCCAAGGTCACTATATTCCTATCACACAGAATGTACCCCTTCCACTTTCTGAATGCTTCTTTTTTATGCTTGAGCTCAGCCATGCTCCAGACCTTTGATATCCCACACATTAGGGTGAACCATTCCTGTGCTCTAGGAAGCAGAACTTGATCCACCAGCTGCCTTGGGCCTCCTTGACCACAGAGAAGCCTCCCGTGTGATCCATCTACTGTTTTCCAGCATGACTGTGCAGGGACATCTAATTCTTACTGCTTGTTCCATAAGCTGCATGTCTTTGTATAGAGGTACATCAGATGGGCTCTCTGTTGTGCTGCTGACAAGCGAAGTGTGAGAGCTTCCCTGTTGTTCTGTGCCCTGGGAGTTCCTCACTGTTCGTTGTACTATGACTTCTCCCCAGACTTTGGTCACCATCCCTGAACAACCTATCTTAAAGTCTTCCTAATTAGATTAGCAGGCCTGGTGGAAATGGTGCCACTATCTCCACTTTGTCAGAGGAGGTCCTGTCTTCTTTAAGAGAAAAGAATGAAGAGGAGCTATCAAAGGGAAGGAGGTTGATCTGGAAGGCGGAATATATGAAGGAAAGTGGATCCTTTTAGCTAATCTGGTAGAGGTTGATAAAGCCTGAGATCTTTTCTATGTGATTCAGGCTCCAGTCTGAATCAACATTCTTAAAGTCAGAAGCTGGTGGAAGCTATGCATCAATTCGAAAGTGAAGGACAAAAGTAAAACAAACACAACATCTTTTTATTATCTTCTGTAGAGGATTAGCTTCCATGAAGTTCAAAAGCCAAGAATTTGGGTAAAATTTGAATTTTGTGTTTCTCTTTTCATTGCATTCCCTGGAACAGTTCAGCTGAAGTCAGTAGGCTGGAAGGTGAAAAAATGTGAGATTTGGGTTAGGCCTATAAGTTTTGATTTCTACCCAGGCACAGCTTGGTTTCAAACTGGTGCCTGGGATCACCTGTGACAAGCTTGAGGCAGACTTCTGGTAGGGAAAATTCTAAAGAAAAGAGTCTAAACTAGTTCCAGAGAAGCACACCTACTGTTAGCAAAGGCAAGACATCATAAGCGTGTCTGTTCACAAGAATAAGAAGTTTAACATTGTTTGGAGGTTTAAAGCTTAGACCAACATATTGGCATGCCTGTCTATGCCCCAGTTTTCCTCATAGATATGTAACTGAGCAAATGGTGCTGCAAGGCCTTGCCCTATATGGATAATACACCTTTTCACAAAGGTGTGTAGTAATAGGACAAGGGGGAACAGCTCTAAACTAAAAGAGGGCAGATTTAGATTAGATATTGGGAAATAATTCTTAACCATGAGGGGGGTGAAACACTGGAACAGGTTGCCCAGAGAAGCTGTGGATGCCCCCTCCCTGGAAGTGTTCAAGGCCAGGTTGGATGGAGCTCTGAGCAACCTGGTCTAGTGGAAGATGTCCTTGATCATGGCAGGGGGGTTGGAACCGGATGATCTTTAAGGTCTCATCCAACACTTACCATTCTATGATTCTATGATTCTAGATGACTCTTTCTTACAGTTAAATGTTACTGAAGTGTTCTTGCTTCTCTGATTCTCATTTCTATGAAAATATTTTGTGTCAGGATCAGAACCAGTGTAGCAGGTTAAGGAAAAGACAGACCTCCTCAGTCTTCACAGCAAATGCTGAGCAGCGGTCCATTCCTCTTCCTTTTGGCTTTTAGGAAGCCTGTAACCTTGCCTTGAAATACAACTCAAATTTGGGAAGGAATGTAGCCAGGTCAGAGAGATGCTTAGAGGCCGTGTTAGATAAGAAGTGTGAATCGTAATGTGTGATGCAGAAGGCACACAGAAGTGACTCGGAATGGTTGATGACATGATTACAATGATACCAGAATGGGACAATTTAGGGTTTAAAATTTATTCCTTCTAAAGAAGGAAGCTTTCTTTAAAATAGAAATTCAAGACAATCCTCTTGAAATAGGAGACAACTACTGATTGTTCAGCAAAGGACAAAATATACAGAGACAGGAGAGGTTACAGAACTACTTCTGGTGCTAACAAGGAGGAGAATTTGTACAGTTAAGAAGATTACATACATACTGTACAGAAACTAAAAACTGCAATATTAAAAGCAGAGACTGCATTTTGTCACAAGTCAAATTTTGCTATGGCAATTTCTTTTTCTGTTATTCAAACTATTACTTAAGTGGCTTAGAGTAGTAAATGGTGCATGTCTTATGTTGCTGGTGTATATTGACAGCTATATCACTGTAATAGCATAGCCGTAGTAACAACCTTTCAGTATTATCAATCTGACTTCAATAGACGCAGCATAAATATAGTAGATGATAATGAGTGTATGGTAATGAAGTCAGCATAAAGAATTAAGTCTTCCAGGAGAGATCATAGACTGTTGGGATGTATCTTTTTCACCATTGTTATTGCAAACACACATAAAAGGAGGGAAATTAAATTTTAGGGAACAAGAAAATGCCCGAAAATTTAGTTAACATTTTTTAATTCTTACATATGTGGTAAAATTCACTAAACAATGTAAGGAACATGAAAATTCCTGAACCTAGGCTGGAATTTAAATCACAATCTAAACTTTACTATGCCAGTGTTAGTGTGTATTTCAGCTGTGGTCAAACAATCTTCATTTAATTGCCATAGCAGTTGAAGCAAACACTTCCTTGTCTTTCAGATGAATGTTCTTTAACATGTCTTGCAACTTACATTGAAATAGGTTTTTAAATAGAAATAATGTAGTAATTGGGTTGTAGGGACACAGGTAGCTTCTAATGCCTTTGATATCATTGCAATGCTTTCATTCTTCCTTAGGAAAAAGGAAGAATTGACAGCTGGAGAGTGGCAGTGACACTCAGCACTGCTTAGGGCTGCTGGGACTCATTACAAACAGTCAGTTTAGTGCTGTGTCACTGCTGTCTCCTGAGCTGGTTCATGTTCAGCTTGGTATCCATCTGTACCTCCAAGTCTTTTACTCCAAAGCTGCTTTCCAGCTGTACAACCTCCAAGCTGTACTGATCCCTGGAGTTCTTCCTCCCCAGGGGAAGAACTTGACATTTCCCTCTGTTGAACTTCATGATGTTTGTGTTGTGTCTTGTCTCCAGCCTGATGATGTCCCTTTGAAGGCCTCATCTACTATTTTGTCATTTCAGAATTGGACCTTTTATAAAAAGAAGCTACCTCATAATTCCTTATTTCGTAAGCCTCTCTCTTGCCTGAGTCCAAATTTCTTTTCTCTCTAAATCTACCTTTCCTTCTTTAAGTTTTGGTAGCATATTTTATTTTTATTTTAGGGCACCCGATATACCTACAACATTAAATGCTATTTCTGTATCTGAAATTCATTGATGTAGTCTACACAAATAACATAAAGTTGACACAGCGGTTTTCTCTCTGAATGTAGATTAGTCCGATGAGTAAATAGGATTGACAGAAAAAGAAAATCAGCTCTACAAGAATTTCATATCCTTATCTCCAAAAGAACTATCTAAAAACACAACCCCAGAGACTGCTTTCCTGTATCTCTGGCTGTGGGAATCAGCAGTTACATGTCATTAACTGTATCTGACCAGAGATAAATATTATCATCCTTGTACTTCATAGTAATGACATTTTAGAGAAAGTGAAAGTGGTGGGAGGCAGAAAGGGAAGGGAGAGATGAAGGGGAGGAAGATAGTGGGGATAAAGACAGAAACTATTAACTTTCAAGACTTGTGAATATCCTGTTAGATCTGTAATGGAAGAACTAGCTCAGCTGCGGAAAGCCAGTAGGCAAAGCGAAAAGGCAAAATGAGCATTTTGCTGTCTGCAGAATTCCATCACTACCTACACAACTGCCTGACACCCTCCCTTCCTTCAAGGGATCTAAGGACAGATGTCGCTCAGAGCATCTGTGCTTGTCAAGCTCACATCTCTGGAGTAGCCAGTGCAGCTGTATTGTCCCAGAATGTCTGATGATTCCGGAGTAGATATCATTTGTCCTTTTGTTTTTCCAAACTTTATTTTAGTTTAATCCAAAGATGTAACAGAGCCATGCCATTAAGCATATGAACACTATTGAGGAGTCAGCCACGGTGAATGGAAAGACACTCTCCTGCTAAGAAATTTAGATATTCTTAATTTATTCACTCCAAATCTCAGCATTTCTCTAGCATTAATACATGCTTTAGGGATTACAATTCACTCAGATTAGTGGAACAGTAAGTGTGGAAGATAAAAACAAACTCTTAAAAGTAGCAGCACTTCGCTATACTCACTACTGTTTTGTAATTTGAGACAATAAAGACAATTCTACTCTTAGATCAAAATAACAGGTAATTTCTCTAATACATTACATTTACCTTGCCTTTGGACTTTGATGACTTGGACCTCGATAAAGTAGTGTGAAAACAACAGCAGGTAGCAACAAGACGGGGGCCTCCAGTGCTGAAAGACTTCTGCTTTTTGTTGGCTCCTGGAATTGCTGCCTACACCTTCTGCTTAAAATAGGTTTTCAAAGGCAGTATCCAAGACAGAATAGGAAAGCTTTAACCTCAACTGAATACTTCTCACTTCTTTCTCAGGAGAAAAAGAAAAATCAGAATTTAGATTGTCGTTTACAGAAGCATAAATGTATTTATTTCGGGATTTGGGGAAATGAGTTTATGTTTGGGTTTTTAGAGGTGAGGAGGAAGAACAACATGTTTTTATGTTAAATATTTTGAATTAATTAAATTATTTTTCTTCCTCTTTTTCATTCCCATGTCCACAAATATCACCCATTTCTCATCTGCCCATCAGAAATCAGTATTTCCTTTCCAGTGCTGAGTTCTGGTGTCATATTCTTTGTTCTCCAGTAAAGCTAAAAGGCAAGTTAGCCTGATGTTGTCCAAACATTGAACAAGGGGCAGCTTCCAGACCAAATAAACTTACAAGATAACATACAAGAGAAACAAAGTAAATGCAGTTCCCCAGAAGCCCCCAGATAATTGCAAGTTCTGACAAAAGAACATTGAAATAGAGATCTAAGACCCAGAATTTTAAACATATTTAGCATATTTAGATAATATACAACTCAGTATTACAATGCCTACACGGTTTAATTCCCATTTTCAGAAACAATTTAGAAGTAAATATACCACAATATTTCAAGAAGTATTTCAGTTAAGGATCTGGTGATATTTTCAAAAACACTTGGTCACTCAGCTCTTATTGAAAGAAAATACCTAAATATGTGACTATATTTTCCAAGGAAATTGTTGTGTGGTTTTTGTCACGTAATTGTAAATAGCTGCCACCTCAACCGTGATATGCAGGAGCCCTCCTAGAATCTTTCACTTGCAGTAATCAAATAAAAATATGGGGTTTCCACTGGGAATTATTAATGATTCTGTTAAGTCATTAATTTTTTTCAGCTCCGTTATTTATTTTCTTCTCTTTTTTTGCTAAACTCTTCGGCCATACAAAGAAATACGGAACTAAAATAACTGAAGTACAAACTCTCAGAACAACAGACAGACTTCTTCCGTGGGAAGAAAATACCAAGTCAGTGTTAAAGCCATACAGATTGTTGTAGAGAACTTTAAAGATGATGCAGAGGGGAGATGCAGTGGATGCCTACAAGTGCCATGGACATATTGTAGTCTGCAGCATTCAAAGCACTGGAAGTGGCTGAAAATGCCAAAAGGACAGAATTTTCAGAAATGCTTGTTGAGTACTGAGAAGCATAAATGCCAAGCAGAAAATCTCAAAGCAGGCTAAAGAAAATATCCAAGTGGCTGAAAACAGACCAGAAGGGAAAATCAGACAAGTCTAGGGGGTGTTGCTGAAACCATAGTTGAGCAACAGGAAAGAAACTGTCTAGAAAATGCTTTTTATGTAAGACTAGACCCCATGTGCATTTAATGCTTGAACATTTTAAGAACCCTGTTGATGAAACTTGCTTGAATGATAAGTAGCTTTGTGCAGCTGTTGTTTTTAAATGAGCTTATTGTTCTAGAGCTTTCTCTGGGACTCATCCATGTCATGCCTTGACATCTTGCCTCCTGACACTTTGCCATTGACCAGTATCAGCAATGTAGACAGACAGCCAACATGCTGTTCCCTGACTGACATTGGCAGAGTGGGCAGGATGTGATCCACTTTATTCATGTAAAGTATGATTCTCTCAAATCACGCTACTTTTGATGGAGCCGAGGGCTGGCACAACTCTTACCTGCATTCAAAAAGCATTTGCACAACTGGCTGTTGTGGCCTGATGACCTGGACACCAAGTGTCCTTGGCAGTTCGCTGGAGCCATGGCATCATTATTATCCTGTGTTTAATATCAGGGATTGGGTGAACCACTCTATGGTCGTGTTGTTTCTCATCTTTGCTGCTTCCTCAATAAAGCTTTGTTTTATGACACATTGTCAGACTCCATTTCTGTTCAGACTGCATGCCTGTAATACATTAATTCTTGTATATGCTGCTTCTTCTACACTTCTAGTAACAAATCCTATTATTTTCCACTGTTAATCCTGTCCCTTTTCAAATACTTTATTACATTTACCAAAATCTCAGACTCAGCCTTGAGATGCCTACATATAGAAGAAAACATTTTTCCCAGATCACAAGTGGATCCCCCAATTTCAAAATCACCTGTATCAAAGTGCACAAATATAAAGCAATTCTAATGCTAAGTTTCACTTGTTTTGTAGCACTGAAGTCCTACTTTTTTTTAAAAAGTGGAGTGGAAAAACCCACACCAAACATAAAATGGTTTAGATTAGATTATTCAAGACAAGCTGACGGGAAGAAGTAAAGACTGAGGGAAGTAACTGAGCATTATTACAGCAGATTAAATTCAGCATGGATAACACAGACTGATGCAGGCATATAGAAGCAACTGGTACACTCAGCATGAAGTTCTAAATATCACTGTGGCCAGCCCAGAGCTGCTCAAAAAAGCAAGTTAATGTGCTAGGTACAAGTCAATGTGGAAGCTAATGTGCTGTGTTCTTGCCCCAAGAGAAGTATAGAAAAGAGTGCCATTTTATAGCTGAATGGCAATATAGATATGCATATGACCAGTTCTAAATTACATTTAAGGAGCTTCACATCATATGTGTGAGCACGTGTTCCTAAAAAAAGTTATTCAAGCTTCACTACAAATTCATCTAAACTTTATAATTATGTCTGATCTGGACTGCCAGAAAAATGTACTTTATGATAACAATGCCATAGCAGGCTTTCCATGTTGTGTAAAAATCCACCACAGCTCTCCTGCTTAGTCTTTATTTGGTTTGGTTGGTAGAGTACAGCGTTTTGCCAATTGAGAATGCTTAGTTACCCACCTTATGTCAGTATTCATTACTGTCCGTGTTTGGTTAACATCCATACAGGTGTTTTCTACCAAACAAAGTATATCATATTTTCTTCAAAGTGAGCAACAGTACATCTTTCTCTTGCCAAGCTTAAGACAACGTAAGAAGACCATTAAAAGGGAAATAAATAAATGGCTGTTTTCTTTGTAGTATAAATGCTGCTGCAACATAATATCGTAAAGTATCCTCATTTAATCTCTCCTCTCATGGTGTTTAATTTTTTTATCTCTTGATACAGTAGATCTGTTTTAGGTAATATTTGGTCTGAAAAATCAACATGGATTATCCAGCCACTTCAGACATGTTTATTCTCCAGTAACTGCCTGTTTTTCACTAGCTGTCTTGCTACCACTGCTTGATGAAGTCAATAAAAACAGTTAAGTTTATGATTCCTAGCAATGTCAGGGATTTGGGATGTGAATAAATTACAAGACAGAAATATTGACATCTTCAGTTAGGCAGCACATTGCTCAAATTACTGGGACTTTGTACAGGGAGCCACAGCATTTATGCTACATCAGTATGTCTGGTTTACAGATGCTTATGTCTTCATTCAATATGCAGCTTTAAAGGCAAATACTGTTTACAATTCTTGTTACTGTTTGAAGCAGGTTAGTTTTTAGTACCAAGAATAATGCTGGCTAAAAATCTTACTGGACTTTACTTTCTTCTCCTTTGCTTTCATCAAGACAAAGTATTACAGACTTAGTGCTACTCAGTAGTTTTACAATCTCAATTAATTTTTTACTGAAAGCCTGAACACTAATGGCAATTTTTTTTGTTACATACACTGAATTTCTGTATTTCATAGTTAATTTTCCCTTGGTGGAAATTGTTTGGGTCTCACTTCTAGGATTTAGTTATCTGGAGCAGAAGTTAAAAAGCACTGTTCTGTCCCAGTGAGACAGCAGGGAGCCCATGAATATATCCAGTAGAGTTCCCACTGACTGAAAAAGGGGAAATATAACCCCCATTTTTAAAAAGGGGAAAAAAGGAAGACTCGGAGAACTACAGGCCAGTCAGTCTCACCTCTGTGCCCGGCAAGATCATGGAGAATATACGCCTGGCAACTGTGCTAAGGCATATGTGAAATATGGAGGTGACAGGTGACAGCCAGCATGGCTTCACTGAGGGCAAATCGTGCCTGACAATTGGGTGGACTTCCACGACAGGGTTACTGTGTTGGTGGATAAGGGAAGAACAACTGGCGTCATCTACCTGGATTTGTGCGAAGTATTGGACATTGTCCTGCACATCATTCTTGTCTCTAAATTGGAGAGATATAGTTTTGATGAATGGACGACTCAGTGGAGAAGGAATTGGTTGGATAGTTGCACTCAAAGAGTAGCAGCCAACAGCTCAATGTCCAAGTGGAGAGCAGTGACAAGTGGCATTCCTCCAGGGTCAGTACTGGGACCAGCGCTGTTTAACATCTTTGTCGGTGACATGGACAGTGGGATTGAGTGTACCCTCAGCAAGTTTAGGATCCACCCAAGAGTGCTGAAGGAACTGGAGGAGGAACTGGCCAAGCCACTCTCCATCACCTACCAGCAGTCCTGGCTAACACGGGAGGTCCCAGATGACTGGAGGATCACCAGTGTAACACGCATCTACAAGTAGGGCCCTAAGGAGGATCCTGGGAACTCCAGGCCTGTCAGCCTGACCTCGATGCCAGGCAAGATTATGGAGCAATTCATCCCGAGTGCTCTCACTGGGCATGCGAAGGATGACCAGGGGATCAGGCCCAGCCAGCATGGGTTCATGAAAGGCAGGTCCTGCTTGGCCAACCTGATCTCCTTCTATGACCAGGTGGCCCACCCAATGGATGAGTGTAATGCTGTGGGTGTTGTCTACCTGGACTTTAGTAAGGCCTTTGACACTGTTCCCCACGGCATCCTCCTGGAGAAACTAGCTACCCACTGTTTGGATGGGTGTACTCTCTGCTGGATAAAGAACTGGCTGAATGGCCGAGCGCAGAGAATGGTGGTAAATGGAGCTAAATGCAGCGGGCAGCTAGTCGAGTGGTGTTCCTCAGGGCTCTGTTTTGGGTCTGTTCTTGTTTAACATCTTTATCAATGATGTGGATGAGGGGATTGAGTACTCCCTCAGTAAGTCTGTAGATGACACTAAGTTGGGTGGGAATGTCGATCTTCTTGAGGGTAGGAAGGCTCTGCAGAGCGATCTAGACAGACTGGATCGAAGGGGCCTAGGCCAACTGTATGAGGTTCAACAAGGCCAAATGCTGGGTCCCGCACTTGGGTCACAACAACCCCATGCCACGCTACAAGCTTGGGGAGGATTGGCTGGAAAGCTGCCCAGCGGAAAAAGACCTTGGGGTGTCGGTCGACAGCCGGCTGAACATGAGCCAGCAGTGTGCCCAGGTGGCCAAGAAGGCCAACGGTATCCTGTCTTGTGTCAGGAATAGTGTGGCCAGCAGGAGTAGGGAAGCGATCTCGGCCCTGTACTCAGCACTGGTGAGGGTGCACCTCGAATACTGTGTTCAGTTTTGGGCCCCTCACTAAAAGAAAGTCATTGAGTTGCAGGACCATGTCCAGAGAAGGGCAATGAGGCTGGTGAGGGGTCTAGAGAACAAGTCTTATGAGGACCGGCTGAGGGAGCTGCGGCTGTTTAGTCTGGAGAAGAGGAGGCTTATTGCTCCCTACAACTACCTGAAAGGAAGTTGTAGTGAGGCAGGTGTTGGTCTCTTCTCCCAACTACCTACCTATATGATGAGAGGCAATGGCCTCAAGTTGCATCAGAGAAGGTTTAGATTAGATATTGGGAAAAATTTGTTTACTGAAAGAGTGGTCAGACATTGGAATAGGCTGTTTTAGGGAGGTGGTTGAGTCCCCAACCCTGGAGGTGTAGATATGGCACTTCAGTACACAGTTTAGTAGGCATGGTGGTGTTGGGTGGATGGTTGGACTCGATGATCTTAGAGGTCTTTTCCAATCTATGATTCTATGATTCTATGATTCTATACGATTCCATGAAGAGGAAAAATCCTACTGAGTTCAAAGGGAGTATGAGTAGACTTTGGGGTAAAGTCAAAGACAACAAGCAATGTATATTCCTAGAGTGACTCAACTCGATATGTCTCACTGAAGATTTTTGAATCCTAAACTTTTCAAAATCATAGTGAAATTGCATTTTCAATAGAATCTAAATCCCATGTTCTCTACAAGGCCTGGGAGCCCACATCTCGTTAACAGTGTAACATGTACATGTGCAACTCAGATCACCATCAGGCATTCAGGACCCCTCACCACTTCTCAGTCAGATTTGCAGGGCATGTAGATTTCCTTGGGGGGTAGATCCGAGCTTCCAGCCCCAGACATGACACTTGGATAAATATGAACACAGTCAGTAATAGCAGACAGTGAGTATGAAGAGTATGACATTCGCAGTTCATCACTGAATAAAGGGATACGAACCTCTGCTTCAGCTAATACAGTCACAGCTGCAGAGCTCCTCTATTCCTTTCCCTACTTAGACAGTGATTACAGTCACTCTTACAGCCTATTATGAAACGTTCAAAGCCAGACTTAATCTCTGGCTATGCCTCATCACTTCAGAAACAGGTGCTAAAAAAGGGGGTGAGAAAGAGACAAAGAAAATGAGCAAATTCAGCTTTGTACACTGCAGAAGTAAGAGACTTGGTAAAAGCCAGAGAAGTAGGATGTGACAAATGGTAAGAGAATAAATTAAAGACATGGTTTAAATCATAGAAGTGATATAATTCAGGGTGTCAGAACTTCAAAGACAGGGTTTGCCAGACTAACTTGACAACATCTCTGGTAAGATAACTGATTTTCCTAGAGCAGGAAAATGCAATAGATTTCATCTATCTGTGCTTCAAGAAAACATCTGATGTGGGGACTTACAGGAAATAGTTCAGCTGGAGAAGATGGAGATGAATAGAGGATTTATAACAGGTATATAAAATTGCCTGATGAGGAGGCAATAACGGTTATGTTGAAAGCAAACTTCAGGTGTTGGATAAAGGTTCACAATCCTGAAGAATCTGCCCCTAAAACAATTTATATTTTTATTAGCTACCCAGCACAACAAAGCTGGAGTGTGCTAAGAAAGACGGGCATGAACATAAAGTTAAGAGGTTTTGTCTGTGCAGAAGAGGATAAGGGCATTTATTGTGAGATGTGGATTGACTTTAGATTTGCATGATCTGTAATAACACAAGTAGGCTGAAATTCACTTAAGGAATAACAAAAATAATATCTGCTATAAGCAGAAAACTCAGAAGTTGGAAATTATAATGCACAAGAAATTACTGCTTGTACAATTTGTGTCACTCATGGTCCTAATCAATGAATCCTAATTGGAACAAATGAAAGGAGAAAGCTACTCTGCTCCCCTGACCAAGCCAATCTTTATCACACGAAAGGAGAGTAAACTAGACTGATTTGCTAGCAAACAGAGAGGATGTAACTGTACTCCAGGAACATTTGGATAGTAGGGTACCTACCTGGAAAAGCACACTTCTGAATAATTGTGAAATATCTTTGAGTAGCTAAATCCTTGAATGGATCTTAAATATTTGCCTTCTGTATTCAGTTGTTTCTTTTGCACAGACCATGACTGTCTTCAAAAGTCACAAACCTTACCATCTGTCAAACAGAGCAGCATTTGCTTATAGTCCAAAAGGAGAGCTGTGCATAGTTAATACTATGAGTCCCATGGCAGTGTGAACTTCGGTACATTCTTGTTCAACAAATTACAGCACCTGAACATTTACATCTTTATCTTGGCTTCTCATCAGGTTGAGAAATCTGTCTGAGCTAATGTTGAGTTGTCAGTTTACTATATACCAAACAGACCCCATCTGTTCCTTCACATGTTGTAACTAGTAGTTAACCTTGGAGACGGTGAAATTCTACTCCTATACTGGTGCTTTTGACCTTAGCACCTGTCCAATACACCTTTCAAACCATGTTTTGAATAAGGAAGTATGGTCAAAAATTGAGGTGCATTGCTGTCTGACTCTGCCAGCTGTAACAAGTATTCTTCGCAGCAAGATGCAGAGTCCAAAAAAGGCACAATCTTTTTAAAGACTCTTATGTTAGGAGATGTAGACCCAGTAGTGGGGAAAAAGTAGGAACCAAATTAATTCAACTGTTAAATAGGATCGAAAAGGTTGTTTTTGATTTTAGGAATGTTGTGTATCTATCATTGTTTTTGGTCAGGAGTCACCTTGCGAAGTCATCAGTGTAAAGAAGCAATATTTGACATAAAGAAGCCTCATCTTCTCTATTCAGATATCACATCCTGATACTTCTTAGTTTCCAGATTTGCCTTAATATAAAAGGTCTGATCTGGGCCAAGAAAACAGCAGTGCATAAAGAGGAACAGGGATAAATATCAAACCAGTAATGAAGAACTCTTTATAAAACATTTCATGTACTGAATTTCTTGTGATTTGGGTTCAAGTTTCTTAGCAGAAAGGCCTTTCTTTGCCTCCAGTCAATTTAAATATCCAAATTTAAACTCTTTTACTCTGTCGTTTTTCATTAGTTTAACGTCCAGCTGTATATTACCCATTATTTTTAATTCATTAGTGTAACTTGATACTGTTGGTGCCTAAGGATTTACTTTTTATTTTATGTAATGTGCTTGAGACAATACACTGCCTCAGGATTCTTCAGTTTACTTGCAGTTTCCATTTTAAAATGTACATTTTATTGACATGCATGCACATGTATCATACCGCATACAAACAGGTCATTTACCCCAAAATGTATATAAAACCAACTATCTCAAGCATAAATATTTAAGTAGGCTCTTCCAAAACATAAACCTTTGAAAAAATTAAACATTTCATTATGCTCTTCAATAAATTTCTAGTTCTGTCAAATATTTATATAAAGTTTGAATCGAGCACAGTCAAGGGCTTGATGATTATAAAAATCTGCAGCAACCACCTGGTGTTGAAATGGGGAACACTATTTCCATTATATTATAATTTTGATAGCATCAGTCTTTCAGGTATTTAGCACCAATACAGCTTTTCACAGGATGAAGTGTACATCTTGAAATTTTTCCAGAAAACAATATGAAGATCTTTCATCTAGGAAATAACTGAGGTAATATTTTATATCTAATATGATTAAGTGAATAAACACCTGTGATTCCTGTGAGTTATAAGAGCTTCTTGGGCTTCAGGGTTAGCCCAGTGTAGAGCAGACGGCTGTGCTCTGATCTGATCAGGAGGCTTACATAATTGAAACAGTAAAATAATTTTTTGAGAGGACTGTTAATAAGCACCTAGCCTGATGCAAATGTAAGATGGCTTTCTTGGATGATTGTGCCATCTGAGATCCCCAAGTCATTAAAGGATCCAAGAACAACACAAACTGCAGAGCTTTGGAATGAGAAATGGAAAAAACGTCCACTACTGGGCAAGAACAACAAAAACTGCAGAGCTTTGGAATGAGAAATGGAAAAAATGTCCAATACTGGGCAGAAGAAACATTTTGCTAGAACCTCAGTCTCCTTCCTTCACCTCACTGCTGAAGATTCACCTTGTATTCCAGCTCTTTTATACCCATTCACATCCTAGTATTTAAGCAATGGTGTGATATGAGATATATTGCATTTAGTTTCCATAAATGTAGAAGAAAGAGCTTTACAGAATCCCTGCACCGCTTTCCTGAAATCGCACCCTCCACCAGAAATTTCAGGAAAAAAATATACTTGCTTGCAAACAGTTAGACAGCCACCCCAGCAAAAAAATAACACCAGGCTCTTCACAAAATGGACAAACCAAGCTGAAATTTCTTCAGTAGAAACTGAAATGAACAACATAATAAAAATTTTGTTTCATTCAAGGAAAACTTTAATGAAAATTATTTTAATAGAGTTTAAAGAGGGAAGTCTCATAGTTGGGTTGGGATGTTGGGTTTGGGCGAGCTTGTTTTTTGCAGCTTTCCCATTTCTGACAAGTGTGAAAGGATGGGAGTGCTACACGCAGGAACTGGGATCCCTTTGGAGGATGGTCTGTATTTTAGCTTAAAGAGCATCTCAGTCTGTGCTAGACTCAAAGACACTCGTAATACCACCAATCTTTAGGCTTCTTTGCTTCAGTCTTGTAATTTGACACAAATCAGAGCAGCAGAAACAACTTCTTAGCATGGAGGGAAGGTTTCTCAAAACTATTTACAGAGTATCCCTTCTTTGGTTTTTAAAAACGGCAATAATATAAGAAGTGCACATACAGTGTGGTAAATAGGTCCTCGTTTTGCTTAGTGGCAGTATGAAGAGATTTGATCTTGTAGCTGTTGACAATAAAATGATACCTTAGGTGGCATAGCATGTCACTCTATTGTGCTTTGCACTGGTATGGTAAACTGGGACAGCTATTCATCCTCACATCAGAGTTTCCCTCTCCAGCCTCTTCTGAAAAGAAAGTGGTGAAGGGACGTATTAGGCTTATTTGCCTAGCTGACAGGACCAAACGGTGAAGGGCAATGGCATTCAGCGAGCATGCAACAGTGTCATCAGAAAGGAAGGTGACTATTCCACTTGTTTGTAACCAGCGCCTCTCAGCTACACCTGCAGACTATGGTTGTCAGAGACATTTAAGCATAAAGTCTTCAGCATTTTGGCAATGCCAATCAGCAGAAAATCTAGCAACTTCTTTACCCATTTAGAGATTCAACGTGATGCTCTTTAGAAAGCTTATGACAACTTTGAGAAAGCGTAAAAATCTTAACAGAACAAAATATGAACCAGGATGAGCTATTGGGGGTAGTTTACGGCTTAAGCCTTTTTGAAAGTATTGTTGTCTCAGACTTTGACTATTGGATATAAAATGCTACTGCTAACTGAAGTTCTCCTTTTAACTTTAACAGCTGTAGCACTTCATATAGCTCAAAATTTTTGCACAGTTCTACTGCATGCCCCCGTTGATGCACGTTTTGTCTCTTTCTTATATATGCCACTAAGATACTTACTTTCTTAATCTAAATGAAAAATGTGACCTTTTCTTGATTATTCCTGATGACATGTTTTGATTTCTCTTGTCTTTCTGTCTCTCTCCAAATAACACTCCTTTTAATAAGGTGTATACATCATACACAACCTAGAAACTTTTCTTGTTATTCTATACAGATATTTCTTCCTGAGATACCTCCACTGCATTTCTTATTTTCACCCTGCTAATTCTATCGAATGTCCTCTCTGTTACCTTTCATGTTTCGCCTTTGCATTTCTATTTATAAAGCTAATAAAATACTAAGGAATCATTCTGACCTTTCCAGGTAATCAATATTAAGGATAGTCAGATATCAGCAAATATTATTTTAGACAATAATTATGTAGAAGAGGCAATTTCTCATTCATCACCTTAAGCAGATGTCTGGGGGAGGAAATAGGAATATCTTAAGTACTTGAGATTTAGCTTCAGAAGCATCGTTTCTGACGCATATCCATTAGCTGGGCTTGGTTGTGGACAGTGACTGCTTTAAAGCAGTGTTGGCACTATTAGCAGAAAGTGGTCCATTCTGTCAACTCTTTCTTAGCATAATTGCTCCATGGATGACAAATGACTGTTCAAACTACCAGCACAATGGTTTATTGTCTCTTTGCAGTGGAGGCACTTCACTGAAATTAAAAGTGAAATAATGCTACTGAATTTCCAGCTTATTAGCAAAAGAGTAAGGAGAGTTTGGGGTGAGAAGAAATGCCTGCTGTTTATGCTGGAGACTGAAGTATTTGGGAAGCATACTAGTGTAGTGGGAATTATAGTGAAGTGATGAAAATTTCAGAGCAGGAAGCATGGGTTTTAAAACAGAAGGGTCATGCTGTCCCAAGAGCCACTTTTAAAGTTGAAAATAAACCATTGATTCTTCCTATAGGCTTCTTTTATTTGTCTATAAATAGAGATGATGGAGGGAGAATAATATTCAGCCAGCTGGTGTCCTCAGATGCTCCCTAGAGTGGAAGAGAAAGATAAGCAATCGTTAACAAATAAACAGCATACTACAATTACTACTCAGAGAATGTAATACTTCTCCACAAAATTAAATGATCCATACCTGGGTGGCTGGGATAGAGGAGTTTAAAATGTGTGAACTGAATAAATAGAAGGCCGTTAAGAAAATTGGTATTAACAGATTTCAAAAGTCCCCAGTCCCTTTGAATGTTTTCAGCAAGCCTTTGTTTCTACTTCTCTTTATCTTTTTATAAAGTCTCCTTCACTTATACTCCTTTCCTGACTTCAAAAGTGATTCCTCATAGCGGGTTATATTTTCCAGCTTAACATTTTCAAAATATAGTTGTCCTGCAGTGTAAGGTGCTGTGGTTCAGCCTGGCTGAACGCTAGGTGCCCATCAAAGCCACTCTATCACTCCCTGTCCTCAGCTGGACAGGTGAGAAAAAATACGACAACAGGCTCATGGGTCAAGATAAGGACAGGGAAAGATCACTCACTAGTTACTGTCATGGGCAAAACAGATTGAACTTGGGGAAATCAGTCTGATTTATCACCAATCAAATTGGAGTAGGAAAATGAGAAATAAATCCAAATCTTAAAAAAACACCTTTCCCACACACCTCCCTTCTTCCCAGGCTCAACTTCACTTCTGAATTCTCTGCCTCCTCACCTCAAGAGGCACAAGGGGACAGGAAATGGGTGTTGTGGTCAGTTCATCACACATTGTCTCTTCTGCTCGTTCCTCCTCACTCTTTTCCCCTGCTCCAGGGTGGGGTCCCACCCATGAGAGACAGTTCTGCACAAACCTCTCCAGTGTGAGTCCTTCACATGGGCTGCAGTTCTTCATTAACTGCTCCAGCGTGGGTCCCTTCCACAGGGTGCAGTCCTTCAGGAACAGGCTGCTCCAGCGTGGGTCCTGAATGGGGTCACAAGTCCTGCCAGCAAACCTGCTCCAGCATGGGCTTCTCTCTCCACAGGTCCACAGGTCCTGCCAGGAGCCTGCTCCAGCATGGGCTCCCCATGGGCTCACAGCCTCCTTTGGGTATCCACCTGCTCTGGCGTGGGGCCCACCATGGGCTGCAGGTGGATATCTGCCCCACCATGGGCCTCCATGGACTGCAGTGGGATAGCTTACCTTACCATGATCTTCTCCACAGGTTGCAAGGGAAACTCTGCTCCAGCTCCTGGAGCACTTCCTGCCCCAGCTCCTGGAGCACTTCCTGCCCCCCTTTCTTCCCTGACCTTGGCGTCTGCAGAGTGGCTTCTCTCACATACATTCTCACTCCTCTCTGCTGCTGTGAAATGCTGTTACAGGGGTTTTTTCCCCTTCTTAACAATGTTATCCCAGAGGCACTAACACCGTTGCTGGTGGGCTTGGCCTTGGCCAGTGGTGGGTCCTTCTTGGAGCCAGCTGGCATTTTCTGTATAGGACATAGCAGAAGCTTCTGGCAGCTTTTCGTAGAAGCTACCGCTGTAGCACCCGTGTTACCAAAACCTTGCCACACAAGCCCATTACGTAAGGTAATTCTGATATCTTAACAGAAGTGATCAGGCAAATGGATTCTTCTATACAAAACAAGCAACAATTGGTTTTGCACAGGTCATTGACTGAATTTGCAAGTGTCATCTCGCCAAACTTAAATACCTTCAAAGAATACCTGTACATCTGAACTTATCACACAGCAGAGCTCTCTTTACAGTTAGTGCAGAGAAATAGGTACTTGTAGGCATGAGTCATCTGATCTATTTTAGAATTTTTCTCCATAGGTCTATAACAGGATCCTGGTGCAGCAAGTGTACATGCAGATGTCTACAACACCTACGTCTAGAGTTGGTCTAAATGGATTTTGTCAGAAATGCCAATGAAAGTCAAAAAAATGCCATCTAATGTCTTATATCCTGTATGCAAACTTTAAATCTAAACAATGGAGTAAGCATCCTCATACGTTTTAATGAGATGCAGATCATTAAAAAGAGCCAATCACAAAGATGTGCTTCGCTTAACACATGTCAAAGTGACTGCAAAACAAAGAGGTTTGTTTTTCGTTAGACAGTTGCAATAAATTCTAAAATACACACAGAGATTGAATGGAAGAACCGTATTTCTGTAGCAGCACCACCAAACTATAAACTATAAATTACAGCCAGGATTTGCACAGTTCATCTCAATGGAAAAAGTAAACCTGACTTGTTCTGAAATGAGGGCATTCAACAAGTACACAAAGAACATCTATGCAGAATACCTGCAGTAAATCCAGTGTATTTGTCATTTATTCCCACTCTTCTTTTGCTGTGCAGATGTCTCTAGTCCAACAAGTGGCCTCTGCTGCACATGCAGGAATGATCTCATTTACACCACATGCATGCATCTGATTGGCTACACTCCTACATTTAGATTCATGCTGTATGCACATAGATTAGTCAGAGCAGATCCAAAAATCATGCTTTTCCACCCAGGATAAGTTTATGTGTTTTTAAGGATGTACACAATGACTATAAATAAATGAATCTGAAAAAGTTCATTAAAAAGTACTAAAAAATGACAAGGTAATTCACATTTTATTCAAATATATATACTTGTATTAATAAAGGACACAACAAAACCAACTCCAAATTGATGTTCACTGTATGTGCAGCACAATTATTTCTGAGGTAAGTAACTTTTTTCCCCACTCTCCAAAATTTCAACAGAATTTGCCATCACCTAAAAAGGCAAAATGCAAGGAAGTATACATTCATATGAAAGTATCATGGGGAGTGGACGAACAGAGCTTTTCTGTCAAATATTTTCTCAGTTCTTTTTTTGTTGATGCCAACATTTCTTTAAACTCTTTTTTTCAGAGACTATTTGTGGTTCCAAAATTGGACTCAGAGGCACATTTGAACCACAGACTGAGGGATAATTGCAATTGGAAGAAGTCTGGATTTTGAAAGCAGCGGGAAACTTGTGCCTTTTTTTTTAACAAAAGACAAAAGACATCTCAGCGTAAATCAAGACAATAATCTACAATCACTGATATCTTATGCTGCTGTCCACAGCCTGAACTTTCAGTTCTCACCAGAGAAATACTCTCAGTGAATAAAATACTATTGTAGTAGTTTCTGGTTTCATACTGTTGATTTCTTTCTGTCTGTCTTACAAATTTTATCTCCTTGTCCATCCTACAGGTGTAAGTACCATTCATATGAAATTGGTAGTATGAGCGAAGTCCAACAAGACTCTGGCACTGCTTTTATGGAGACAGAATTTCACTTGAAAGTTATTTCTTCTCAGCTTCACAATGTGGTCTCCTGTTTCACCTGAAGCAAGTACTCTGTGCTAACCTTTTAGCAGAGTAAGCAAATTTTCATCTACCTTTGCTGGACACTCTCCCTATCCTTTGTGTGAACCTAGTTAGGAATCAGAAACCTTATGTTGCTTTGTCTCTGCAACATGAACTTCCTGTTGTGAGGATGAAAGAAGTTGTTGACCTTATGCTGCCTTGTCTCTGCAACATGAACTTCCTGTGGTGAGGATGGAAGAAGTTGTTGTAGCATTGTGTTTCACAGTGGGCTTGGTTTGTCCAATGTCACACTTTGATCCAGAGATATGTTTCTGCTGCAGTATCTGTATTTTAGGTATCAGGTTTCCCTCATAGGGAGATATTTTTGGACCTGAGAAGGCTCCACCCCATCCCAACCCCAGCCTCTGTTTAGAGCCAAAGCATCACACTAGGCTGCCAAACTGACCTCCTCTGAGCCGCTGTTGAGTGATCTCACCATTTTCCCAGCCACATGACTCAGAATATATTGTCTCCTGTGGTGAGACTGTAGCAAGACGAGAGGTCCTTTTTGAGGGCCATAATCCCAGGCAATCAGGCCAACAGCAAGTCTTTTCCTGGATAAACGCAGGTTTTCTCCAGCGTTGGCCACAATGCTCTCAAATCAGAAGCTGCATAGATGTCTCCGAGGTGAGGCAAAACCTCTACTTCTCAGCAAGGTGGAAAGCTGCATGGATCTAGTAATGCAGATCACATGACCCAAGACAGCATCTCTCTGCTGTGCTCAGTGCACCCAACATTTTCTCTGAGCCAGCTCGGGCATCTTTAGCACAGCACTGCAATATGATATATATTGAATCATAAAGTCTATCTGCGCTCAACAGAGATGCTTTTCCACTGCTCTTCCATGTCACTTACTGGAAAACGAAACTGCCATAAACACTCTCACTCTCCTGGACACCCCTATCAAGAAGATGACAAGATAACATTTATTTTGTTTCATATTTCAAACCCTTGAGCAGTATTTACTTTCGTATAAAAAATTAGGACTAAATTTTCAGGTATCTTTTAGTATTTGTTCTAACTTGTCCAGCATTACTTTTCAGTTTACTTATTTTTTGTATTTATTTTCAGCATGGTACACTTCAATGAATTAAATGAATGCTGTTGTCATAGACTATTATGGACACTTAAGCCTTGCTAAAAAGTATTTTAAACGTATTTCTTCCTATATTCTTTAGCTAAAAATCTGCTGTACGAGGTATAATTGTATCAAAGTTTAAACTTTAGCACGATATTTAATTGAGAAGAATAGACAGAAAAAACTTCGAACAACTAGTATACAGGAATTGAGGCAGAACATTTTTGTCTTCTGTTTACAAGACATTTATAAGATTAAACCACTCTCAGACTGCCTCCGAGATGCTACCTGAGGTGTCACATGGATTGTAGCAAAAACAGAAAATCTACAAAATCAGGGCTATATTTATAAGGTGGATGGGGTTCCATATCCTGGATGGTAGCCTGAATAGCCCTGAACAAGAGGTATTCAAAACTGTAAGACTCCTACAGGCAATTTCTGCAGTAGAATAAAATTCATGAATGCCTTGCACATAAACTCCATATAAGCATGTAAAATTTCTGTAACATATATAGAAGTATATACACATACCTACAGTAGACAAGTATCCACACATTGGATGGTGGGAACTGAAAGTTTAAAGGATTTAGAAGTTAGGAAAAAACATACGCAGTGTAAAGATAAGGCTAGCAGAATGACTTATGTGCAGTATGTTTTTCAACAGTGTTTCAATTATCCGGTGCATCAGAAAAACAAATTGCTTTGTTAAACTCTTTCTTCCTCATTTGAATCTTTTTATTATTATACAGCCTAAAATAAAGAAAGTGGACTGGTGGTAATTTCTTCTTTTACGGAGAGAAGCTTATATGGAGAAAACACTGCAGAAAAAGACAACAAATAACTTACCATCTCTCCTGGTATAATAGGAAAATTGATATACTGAAATCTCAGTTACCAGAGAGAAAGGGAGCATCAGGAGGAAGCCAGTTGCTAAAATGGGCTGGAAATATCTGTACAGCAAATGAAATGCACTGGATTTAAGGTCTGGGAAGCAATATTCTACCAGTCTTGTGAGATGTCTTGTTATTTTCATTTTTGCAAACAGGCACAGCCTTTTTAAGACTTCTAAGTGATGCTTCTAGTCTCTGGCAGTCTCTCTTGCTAGTCAGTGGCAAAAGGAAAGCACCATTTATGTATCTATTTTGGGAAGGTATCATATAAAACAGCTAACTAGTGTCTGGATAGCTTAAGTAAAGTTCTGTAAAGAGTGACTGTGGGTTGCTGAATGAAAGGACAAAGGACCATTTCCATATCCAAAATTACTCACACATATGCCCATGGAGCATGCACTGAACAAAGCAGAGATATTTGCAAACACCAAGAAAGTTCAGTGTCAGAAGTAAAGTAAGACATAGCAGGTTTTAGTTCCAGCCTCTGTACTATTCAAAAGCACAGTAAACATGACCAGTCTTCAAAAGTGAGACTGCATGACTCTCCAAATGTTGCCACCTGCAAATGTACAACGGCTTGGATTAAATCAGAGTCGTGAACCTGAACCTTGCTTGCAGCTCAAGTGCAGCAAGGAAGTGTCTCAAAGTATTTTATAATTGCAGATAAAATGCGTACAATTTGCTGCAATAGATGAAACTATCAAGGCCTTCAAACTTCATATATAACTCCAAAAAGAACAGTGCCAACATTTATGTTCACAGAGTAGTCTTGATATTCATGCCTGGGAAGCCAAACACTGTATACTGAAGCAGAATGAATGGGAACTGTCAGCACTGGTACACACACACTTGTTTTCACCAACCTCCCTACTCTTAACATGAGAAACAACTCCACCACGTGGTAAATGTAATTCTACTACAGAAAATGCTAGCTGGCATCCAATATTTTTTTTATCCCTTTTTCCAGGACCAGTATGGTTTTTTCTCCAGGATGGGAGAGCTCACTCAAGGAATGGGCAACAAATACTACATGCTCCAGTCTTTTGGGAGAGACTGAAAAAGACATTAAGGAATGGCCTGGCAGGAAGCTAGTAAAGGGTATGATGGTTTGGAGCCAGATTTCCTTTGGCAAATGTTGGAGTCTTTATGGAATTGCAAGTAATAAGAAAACGGGGGGAAAGACATGGGGGAAAGTGAGACCATGCCAAAGCTGCTGTACTGTTTTGTGTTTTTATTAGAAAACTTTTCGTTAAGCTGACAGTGTTACCATGTATTACTCCAATCTGTACTTTGCTCTGCATAAATGCTTCCTCTTCTCCCTCTCTTCTCTTTCTCCAGTATCATCAGCCAGACTGCCTGGTGCAGCACAGCTGCTACATACTGTATCACATCTATGATTTGCCTGCTCTAGGGGACTTTACCCTGGCATGCAGGGTTTTGCCTGCTCAGCTGGGGACCCACACACTAAACCTTCATTTCTGCTGGCACAGATGGGAAAAGGAAAAGCCTATTTCTGGCTGTTTCCTGTTCACTCAATGCTTTGCAATATTGCCACTCTCAAGACAGAAAAAATCAGTCAATCATAAGCTGAAAATTGAATTTTCTTTAAAATAGTTTTATGCTTTTTAGCCAAGCTTCTCAAGGAAATGAAAATAGCATCTGCCTGCCCTTTTCTCTGTAAGTCTCCCAGTATCCTTCCCCATAGCTGTTGAAGTTGTTAGCCAATTTCAACAAAATCTGCCAGAGGAGTACCATCTCAAAGGAAATATTGTCATGAGAATAGACAGTTGAATGGAGGAGAGAAGTACAAATTAGTGCCTCATCTAACATAAATTTTGCCACTCAAATTCAATAATTATCTATTTTCTTTGTCCTCGTAGCAGCTCAGCATATACACACTCACCAGCTGAGCAGCACAAGCGCTGCCTGGAAGTACCCACATCCTGGGGGTCTTCTTGCTCAGCTGGTGTCTGGAGAACAGAGGGGACTGCAGGGGAGGTAACGGACATAGTAGGGGACCTGGGTGAATTGCAAGAAGTCAGAGGCATTCCCATTCAAGCAGGGACAAGGAGACAACAGCACATAAACAGAGGATATAGGACTTACATCCCCAGGAACTGCATTTTCTTAATGCCGTTGTTCACAACAAACTGATGTTTTGTAGTGACTCTGTATAGTCTGTCTTCTGATACTCTTAACTCATCCATTGTACTTCAATGGACTCTGCATTAACTGCTACCTCCAGGCATCTGTAACCTCTGTCTAAATTTTATTCCAGGCTCTTTGGCCAAAGCCCACATTAATTTTGTTTATCCAACATTTATCTCGCTCCAACACATTTTTATTTCTTCCTTGCACACCAGTCCTTAATGTCTGTCTGGAAACCAGAATATGCAAGTGGTTTCTTAACTTGATAAAACACAATACCTCATTGTTGTCTTTACTAGAGCGAATTTTATTTCAGCCTCACCTGCTTTAATCATTATTTACATTAATTTTAAGGTCATAACTCTTTTCATCCTCTCTAAATGAGGATGGAAAATGGGATTTTCTGGAAAATACCCTGATAATAGAGTTTTATCTCTCTAGGAAGTAACAGGTTTGGGGCTTTTAATTTGTTGAGAAACAACCTTAACTCTTTCAGTGCCATTTTGGGAATGTGGATAACATCATAATTAAGTAACAACAGTTCTTAATTATGAGTAATTTACTGGAAGGAAGAAAACATATCATTTTAGCTGTAGGTTATTCTTTACACCCTTGGACAGAGATTTTCTAACAGGGACCGTGTTTCTGAGGGTGGCCTACCATGTCTGAAACTGTACTCTAAATTAACTAGGAAAAGAAATTAACTTCATCCCATCAAGATAGCAGCAAGCCCTATTTCACTCCATCATACATTATTAGCATCTTCTATGCATGGACAAGAGATACCGCTGAATTCCATCTGGCACGTAGAAATAATCGTAACTAACTTTGTCTAAATGAAGACAGTTTTATACCTCATTTACAGGTAAATCATCTAAAGAACACTCCTGAAACTGTCATGGAGATATAAGAAATTTTAATTCACATTAGATTTCTTCCTGCTGGTGAAGGTTAGATTTTGTTGCCTTTCTAGCAATTCACTGTCAAAACAGTTTGGCATAGAAGAGGATGAGCCGTTAGTTGCTTGGATTACAGTAGAATTTCAGTATCTCATTAAATGCATTAAGGGGTAGGGTGGAAAATTACTTTGCCAGCACTTTTTGGAAACTCCATCTCATCAGTGATACTGAAGTCCTGGCTCTGTCTATCACATTATAGAAATAACAGAGGTCAGGTGTTTGCTTCATTTTGAAGCTCTCCTGGCGTTTATGTGCAAGGAGATGTGGAATATAAGGCTATCTATCTGATTTGTAAATATATCTATTTTGTGAACTGATGTTCAATATAAGAGGCAAAGGCAGAAAATGGGAAAATTAAATACAGACTTGCAAACTGTAATAGTCAGAACACAACAGAGACAGTCTCAAGGAGGCCTTTCACAAGTCACCAGCTGATGGCCCTGGGAAGCATCACCAAAGGCAGCTGTGGGGGCATTCAGCACAAGTTTGTGCAAGCAAACTCATGAGGTACTTGAGGCTGTGCAAAATTTCTTATGGGATGTTTTAAGGGGAGATGGCAATCTGTGAAACTCATTATGGGATATTTATTATCTGGAGTACTGTGTCCAGTTCTGGGCTCCCCAGTTCAAGAAAGATGAAGAGGTACTGGAGAGAGTCCAGCGGAGGGCTACAAGGATGATGAGGGGACTGGAGCATCTCCCCTACGAGGAGAGGCTGAGGGAACTGGGCTTGTTCAGCCTGAAGAAGAGAAGGCTGAGAGGGGACCTAATAAATGCTTATAAATATCTGAAGGGTGGGTGTCAGGAGGATGGGGCCAAGCTCTTTTCAGTGGTGCCCAGCGACAGGACAAGGGGCAATGGGCACAAACTAAAGCACAGGAAGTTCCGTCTGAACATGAGGAAGAACTTCTTCCCTCTGAGGGTGATGGAGCACTGGAACAGGCTGCCCAGGGAGGTTGTGGAGTCTCGTTCTCTGGAGATATTCAAGACCCGCCTGGACAAGGTCCTGTGCAGCCTGCTGTAGGTGACCCTGCTTCAGCAGGGGGGTTGGACTAGATGACCCACAGAGGTCCCTTCCAACCCCTACTATTCTGTGATTCTGTGATTTACAGGAAGGGAAAAAGACAGGAAAACAGAGTGATCAAGGTACTTCAGTGAGGAACAAGTATGGGAGGATGAACTGAAGTGGGAGCAAACATGGCCAGTCACACATAAGAAAGATGCTGGCCATTACTCTCGTCTGGCCAAGCCCTGTACCTCATCAGTGCCATCTGTACTGTCTTCACAGTAAATCCTCTTCCTATTTTTTGTGTGACCTTATCCTCTGTTCTCTGTGCATGTGTGCATTTGTGCACATGTATTCTAGCAAACTTTCAAGTTGGACTAGACACAGCAGGAGGAGACCAACCCTCATAAAGACCCAAGGTCTGAGTTGGTGATGGGGTGAGAGGCCTGGGGTCTGAGAGGCAGGGATATCAGATGGACTTGAGTCCCTGAATGTGTGTGCCTGTAAATCCAGAGAGTGAGTGTGTGTGTACACACCATTAGGAAGTTTCAATCATGGTCAGATGGAGGGGATGTGTCCATCCATCTTGGTCATGTCCACACGGGTCTGGGGACTGATCAAAGGCACTGTGCTGTGTCTGGTGGTCTATGACGTACTCTGTGTATGTATATGTGTCTGTGTCTCTGTGTTTCTGTGTGTGCGTACTGGGAACACATGCTCAGCCTTGCTGTTTGTTGGACCTGGATGCAAGGAGCCAATGTATCCGTGGGGCTGAGAAAAAAGAAACATTGATGTTTGAGAGGGCACCGGAGTCAACCACCTTTAATATTAGGTATCCTTCCTCTTTTAAAATCACCTTGGAATTGTCACTATTCTTGTTAACATTTGAACAATGTCATGATTGAAAGCTGAAGAGTAGCCTTACTGTGACTAATTTGTTTTCATATTGCTATTAACAAAAAATCAGGAAGGAAAGATAGAAAAGCTACATTTATGAGTAAATTTAAAGGTCCGACACTGTAAGTTTCAACTCCACGCTTTTCTTCTCTTTGGTATATTTCATTTAAAAGTCATTCATGTTATACCAAAATTTCTTCTCAATCACAAAAGCTTTTTACAGAGCTGTTTCCATTTGCAGTAAAGTTTAGATCTCTGCCAAACTGGTATCTGATGTTTTAAGTAGCAGTAATGCATGCTGTTCTTTGTTATAACAACTCTTGATTTGTTTGTCTCATGGCCATACACTTAGGAGTTACAACCTTCCCTCTGGTATATTTACAATTTTTTATTAAAAAATATCGCATTCCAGTGCAAAGAACAAATTGATCTATCATGTATTTCTAGCTACAAAAATGTTGTGATACAGAACTTAGTCTAAAACTCTTAAACGCTTAAAGTTTCCGGTTTATTTTTCATTTACACTCAGGAGTAATAAATTCAGATTACTGGTTCAGGAGGCATTATTTTCATCGACATTTGAGAATTGTCCATGTGTTACAGAAATCAAATACTATAAGCTTCAACATTTCACCTAACTAAAAAAGCAATTAAAATAAATGAGAGATCATCTTCTGTAACTATTACATTAAAAATTTAAGCAATTCTTAAAATTCAGTAGGGGCAAAAGCAATCATACAGTAAAAACAAGCCTTACAAAGTTACAATTCTCATGAATCTTTTTTTTCTGAAGTTCTGGTATCTGTCTCTTCCTTTTTCCAGCAGTAAACAATTTTTTCTAATAAATTGCAAGGATTCTTCATTTATTAATCAGAAACTTATAACGGAGACATCCAAAATCTTCTCTCAGTAGCAGCTGGAAACAACACAGTAAAAGGGCAAATGTATTTCTTAATTGGAAGGTCATTTGCTTATTTTGAAAAATTTTCCTCAGAAAAATATCTTAATTACATGATAGGTTGGCTCTAGAAGTTCAACTTTATTAATCTTTCCCTCGTTCTTTTCACTGGTATTTTGACAAGCTAGAAAGAACACCTGTGTTTGAGATGGGATGGTGGAAAAATATTGGTATGAAAACTAACTACCTTTTCTTTAAAACGCTGTGGCCAAAGTGTTGGAGAATGAGTGAGATGGACCATAATGTGATTTACATAAGACCTCAAAGTCAGGTAATGACACATCTGAAAACAGAACTCAGTATCACCATTGCAGACCTTCTGCTTGTCCTTTAAATTTTACCTGCCTTAAAGAGAGGAATACTTCAACAGAGAATGGAAATGTTGAAATACATCACTTATAGAAATGCTGAATTCCCATGTATATATTAAATCCCGAAAGTACAGTGGAGATGGTGTCTGGGATTAGTTTGCAGAGAGATCAACTACTGCAAAACACAGAACTAGACCTGGATTCTAAATCTCTTTGAAATTTCAGTGTATTCATACCACATGGACAAGTTGAATTATTCTGTGTAAAATAATTATGCCTACCTTATAATTCATTGATTGCACTCTGCAACCATACTTTTTTGCTTTTTCAGGAGATAGGAATACAACTATTCCAGGAATATGTTATAACTAGACATGAGTAAATCAACACTTCTGAAACAGTGTTAGCAATAATTTTTCTCTTAAGCGGAAACCTTCCTCTAATAATTTTAAGCATCATTGAAGGCTGCCCACATCTTCACCCATTTCCACTCGCCAAACCAATTAACTGTAACATTGCTGCTGTGAGTATTGTTTCTCACCTGTCATTATTCCCCTCTGCAAGACTGATCATTTGAATTAAAGCAGTGTTTCTTTACTGAACAAATGAACAAAATGTTCAAAACAGAGATTTTTTTTTCTGAGTGGTAGGAGTCTAGAGGGCAGAGCACACATCTCATGGTTATACTCACTGTAATTCCAGCTTGTCAGAGAACCAGAGCCCATAAAGAAGCAGCTGCTGCATGCTGCTTGTGAAACTGTGAGTTCTCTTAACTACACAGCAGAAGTAGGTGCTGCAGAGAAGAAAGCAAAAATCACCACACCCCAAGAAATCTACTACAGAGGGAAAATCTCACTCACATGACAGGCTTGAGTTCCAAGTTCAAGTCCATCACCTGCAGCTTTTGGAAGGAGGAACAACACATATAAACTTTCACGTTCATATGCGCAGGAGCAATGATCTTCCACTGTATCTACTCACTTAGACTGCTGCAGTGCTACCAGATACACAGTCCAGTCCTGTTGAGATATCCCAGTTTTAGATGACACACCAATGTCATTCAATGCCACCACTGATGGAGAAAAGGAATAATATGAGGGATCAACAACCATCTTCTCTCTTCGTGTTCCAGACATCCAAACCTATACGTCTGTGAGGTTAATGGGAATTTCAAAGTATAGATCTCAGATCTCAAAATTAGTTCATATGTAATTCTGAATGTGAAAATTGAGAGAGATAATGGCAAAGAATAAAGCCAAATATACAATGCACCATTTTATGTCTGAAGTTGTACAAGTTTCATCTTGTTTCATAATGCAGCAGACAACACTTTAAGAAGCAGC
Source organism: Opisthocomus hoazin (assembly GCF_030867145.1). Taxonomy (NCBI): domain Eukaryota; kingdom Metazoa; phylum Chordata; class Aves; order Opisthocomiformes; family Opisthocomidae; genus Opisthocomus; species Opisthocomus hoazin. The sequence goes on along the minus strand of NC_134414.1, from coordinate 94,574,078 downwards.
TCCTGACACACCATTATTTGCTTGGAAACATCTGTTTGTCACTTTTCCTGGTTTCTTAGTTCTTCCTGGACTCTAGAGGGCTTTTCGTATGGAGAAACTTGAGCTATTTTATGAGCATTGTTAGAAAAGTACCCGTACAAACCGAGAGTTTCGTTACTAAACTTCACCCTGTGTGCACTGAGAATCTGCTCGTTACCTAACTGAAAACCAAAAAAAAAAAAAAAGAAACAAGAATTAAAAAAAAAACCCCTCACTCATGCTTCTTTTGATGCTGCATTGCCTGTGTCATCATGAAGAGTGACCTCAATTCTCCTCTCTTCTGTGCACATGGAAGGAAAAAGTTATTAGCTAGGCTTCACCTGCATAACATTTATTCTTGATGATCATGAAGTTGATGGTGAGAAGCTTAGAAATAATATCATTTGCTTTCGGATCACTGGCTCAGCATTCATTCTACTACTCAGAAAGCCCTTCTTCCTCCTTCTGTACTACTGGCTACCGAACTGCCATTTGTAAATTCCTGAGTGAATAAATACTGAGGTGGCTGAGAGGAAGAATTTATTCCATAGCTAAAGCTGTATAAAACACATTTTTTCAAGTCACAACAAGTTCAGCATTGCCATAACTTTCATAAGCAAATTGTGGGGGTTTTAGTCCTGACCCCTAACTCACAAAAGAAAGCTATTTGTATACCCACATTCATATATAGATAGTAGCTATCTAGAGAATTAAAAGTACACAGTCCTCAAACAAGCAGATTTTTTGCCCCTGCTGGTGAAGCCACTTCGTCTTTGCAGTTATGTCAGGCAACAGGACGTGACCAGCAAAACCTAGGCAAAAGCATGGGAAATCTGCCAGCCACAGATACTTTGTAGGCACTTTGTCCTCAACAGGAACCTCTGGCTGTGTTCAACTGCTGAAACTGTTATGCTTGAGAGGTAAACTGGCTTAGAGCTCAGTCAATTTAGCACTTCAGCACTTCCAATCTTGTATGCATGAAAATGCTTAAAGGCTGTAGGACAGCTGTAAGTCACTTTGCCTCTACAATGGTAAAACCTTAAGGAGCTGAGGAGGGTGAAGCGCTATCTCTCTTTGCTAGTTTAAGCCTCCTAACACAGAGGATCCAGGAAATGGCTTCACTGGGCTTGAGGCAGCTGGGATGTCCCTGATGCCACTGAATTCTTCAAACGCAGAAGCAGAGCTGGTTGAAACAATCACGCCATTAAATGCTGGTCTACCTTTAGCCACTTTGTTATTAATATGAGTGCTGAGTGCTTCTCTCTAAGCCCCTTGAAAATGCCTCCCTCCCACACATTTCCCAAAGGGCAACAAAATGCAATCCTCTGGAAGCTGGTTGGCAAATGCAGCTTTCCATTTCCATTTCATCATGTTGCCTATGAAAATTAATACAAAATTCACTGCAAACACACTTTTTCCATGGCTGTCACACAGGAGATTCTTAAACCATATTCTGAGACATTGTTAGTGATAGAAATGCATTTTTATGCATTTCGTATCCACTCTATGCATAAAAATCTCATTTTATGTCCAAAATTATGTCCACCATCTTTTCAAATTACATTCCATCATAAGTGTTTGATGTCAGCATGGCATAATGTGATTGTTCAACAGTGTAAGGGGAAGAAGAACACAAGCAAGCGACCACACAGAGCATATCCCCACTTCTGCCCTAGCATTAAGATAAAGCTGTTGTCCAAAAGATGCACACTTTTACTAGGGGCAAACAAGAAGTGATGTGAGAGCACTCAGACCAGCTAGTCTAAGCATCTCATCGTACAGCCCCTTCACCTAACCCTGTCTCCAGCCCTGTCTACAGATTTTTCCTGAAGAGGGAAGGTAATCTTCTGTTGTAAATTACCTCAACTATAAATATATGCTCTGCTGAAGGCTGAGGCCACTTTATTGTACCATTACTTTGATGTGTTTTGACTCATAAGCAACACTACAGAATTAACTAGAAGGCCTTATTCTGGCTAAGGCTATTCAAGCTGATTAATAGTTACACTGATTTAAGCATGGATTTTACACTAAAGCACTTGTGTTTATTCAGCACCTAGTGTACAGTACGCAGTTTCTTTGGCTAGGAAGCCCTGAGACCATAAACAGTCACATGTACCTAGCTACACCATCGATGAGAAGTGTTTTTACTGCTGATATCTGAACAGATCTTTCAAGATCATCTATCAAAATTAATGCATAACTGAACGTTATCCAGTAAAACTGCAGAAAAATTGTGGGTGGATACTGACCTACCTGAAGAAACAATGTGGGCTGCAGGTGCATCACAGGTTGTCAGTTCCCCACTCACTGAACCACAAAAAAGGCAGAGAGAGTGAATAGAGGCAGGGCCCAAAATAGCTCTTCTTTCTGCACGAAGTGGTAACATTTCACATTGGTGTTAAAAATGTCACCACTGTATTTGTAAATACCCAACATTACCACTGCTGGGTAAATTTTTCTGAACTTTACTCAGCTTTAGTGCTTAACTTGAAAACTTAAGACTATTTTTCTAACCATTTTAATGTATGCAACTGGCCTTTTTCAGCAAAAGCAAATTCTTCTCAAGCATTTCATCTTATGTTTCATTATCACATTGAAAAATATCTCTGTGGAATAGTAAGATCCAACATGAGGTTTTAAAAAGTTACGCAGACAGGTGAGCACACACACTCTTATGTTGGAGATTTGCTTGTACCACGTGTCAGCTGCTTGCAACAGATCTTAAACTGTACAGATTTACATATGTGAAAGTGTTCAATAAGCAGGATCCATCTTGACTGCTTCATATATTCATAGCTTTTAACATCACTGAGGACAAATACAAAGTGAATAACAATACATATTTTAGGGTAGTTATTTCCATACAAATCTCTACTGTAATTCTATAGTAAAGATGAAAAAAAGCAGACATGGAAAAAAACCCTCTTTTTTCTTCTTTTAAATCACACCAACACAATGTAGCATTACTATCTTGAACAATGAAACGCAAACTCAGTAAAAAAGGTGCTACTTCTATCAATATTCAAGAACCTTCTCCCAGAATAAATTCCCCACTGTGCACTATGTTTTACAAGAAACTTACACGAAAATATATCTAAACAGCCTGTAATCTCTGGGATAAAAAAAAAAAATATTACAGACAATCATGCTGGTAAGCAACAGATCAGAGGAAGAGGCAACAGGTATTTACTCTTGGCTTATCAGCAGAGCATGGTGGCAGCTCCTGCTGGCTGTGACACAGATGTGGTACCTCAACAGCAAATGAACCCTTGTATTGGTAGCATTTCTAACAGCTCCTCTCCCTCCCCACACAAACCCATTAAAAACTTTAAGAATTACTTAACAGTAGATTATGTGCTGTTAAACAACTATGTAGCAGTAAATTACATTATTTAGTAATCCCATGAACTGCATGAGAAAGGTGTGTCCTTTGGACGAAGTAGCCAGCAGAACACCCTGCAGATGACGCAGCAGCATCACCTCAGGGACTAAGCACGAGGAGCGCCGGGGAGCTCATGGAGGGTGAACAGAACCACATAGGCATATCACACTGAGGATAACATATATATTCATCCCTGTTCCAGTTACACTATGCACAGTGCCTTGAAGGCACTCTCCTCAAACATGTTGTAAGGGAAGAAGAAAAAAACAGTGCTGGAGCCTGTCTTGAAGATTTATTCACAGCTTTGTACATGCAGTTGTGCACATCTGGTGTACTGTGCATGGGCTTTTCTTTTGCCCCTGGCATGCTGCAATAGGAGACACGCTGCTGGATAAATATAAATATAAGTATTACCTTTATTAGCCTTTGTTCCCTGAGCAAACTGAAATCATTACAGAGCTAGAACATATTCATTGTCTCCAAAAATCTCTTCAATTTCTGTGGCACTCCAAAGATATTTATTTTCAAGTGCACATACATTCCAAAGCCTGAACTGTTAAACAGAAGATAAGAATACCATGCCTCCAAAGATCTTTCCAACTAGGTAAAAACACTCTTCCAGTGTTATATCAAGGTTGCCAGCTCAAAACAGCTCAACCTTCTGTTTTTCTGTACTAAAACAAAGAATGTACAATTAAAGTGAAACGTCTGGCAAAGGACTGCATTTTAAAGCAAAACCCTGGTATCCAAACTGCCGTACAGCCAAATAATATAAAGTATGACCTAAGCCCATAAGGAAGTAGTGCACTATAGAAGGAAAGCAAGGAAATGACTTCCTTCAGATGTTGCACAGAGAACCTGTGCCAGGTGTCTGGTACCTAGATGAGGCTTCCAGAGAAATTGCTTGTATCATCTTGTGACATTAGCACTTGCTACCATGGTATCAAGCCCTTTGTCTGCAAAAGCTACTATCTCAGAGCAGATTGTCAGTCACAATGATCATTTTCGCGTATTTTACCAGAGTAACTGCAATTACTGGCATCGGCGTGTATCAGACTATATCCAACAAAGGTGTTTGGCTTCAGAGCGCTAATTTAGTTCATGTCACTGAGACCAGGAAATATATTTCTGTTTCCCACAGCCCTGCAGAGTCTAGCTTCAGCCAGGTATTTCGGGGATTCTTGGAGCTGTGCAGAATTGCACATTTAATCACAGCCTCCAGCCATGACTTTGGTGAACGATTTGTGCAAACACTCAAATGAGGATTATAGCTTATTGAATCAGAAGAGGACACTCAGCAAAAGAAATTGGCCAGCTACTTACACACTGAAATGCTCCAAACAGTAGTACTGTCCAAGTACCTTCTGGTTTAGGTTTTTGGATGAAACATCGATTTTCAACTGGATTCCCAAACACCAGACATTTGAGTGTTCATTTATAAACCACAAGGGAAACAAACTGTCAGTAGGTGAATGCGTGCAGCAGCAAGCTTCCACTGACACCACAGTTTTCTCCCTCTTCTAGGACAGTAGACTTAAGTGTTGACAGAGAGACGTTTAACGATCACCCAGGCTAGAAAAGGCATATTGCTTAGCCAAGTCTTATTTTAGCCAATCTGATACAGATCCTCTCTCATTACTGTTTACTACTCCTTTTCTTCACTCTAGTTATTCCTTAGCTCTTTTTACCAATACTAATGGCCAAGTTGTTAATCTTGTCACGTTTGTAAACACCATACTTCATGTGAAAGTGAGGCAAGAAGGAATCTTCTGCCCACTTGAGAAGGCTCCAGCCTTTACTGTTCAGAGGGTCAAGAACCACCGTCTGAATAGAAGAAAAAAACGAAACATCCAGGGGCAACACAGTATCCAGCTCAGGAGAATTTTGTTTCCTCCTGAATGAATATGTGTTAGTCTAAATCAAAGGCCTCAGTCATGCCAGCATCCTGCATATGCTTAGCTTGATGAACTTTGAGTAATCCTGTAGTAGTGCATAACGTTAAGCATTTGTTTAACATTTTTCTCACCTTACACATATAAATAAATTATTATAGGCTGCATTAATTAGCTCTGCTGAGGTTTCTAATCCAAGAAATACTACAAACACTAGAAGCAAAGAAGCAAGGATTTTGATGCAGCTAAGCATATATTCAGGGTAATACAGATAGAAATTCATCATGTGGAAATGTAGCAGCTCAGTCCATAAGGAGCATAGATGATGGGGCAGATGCATGCAGGAACTAGAAACAGGAGGTGAGGACAGAAGGTCACAGATAGGATCTAAGCATGGAACAATCTATGAGCCTTGTAAAAAATGTTTCATTAAAATGAACAATTAGTTATTTTATGTTTAAGACTTGATGGTCAGGAGTGGGTTTTATGATTACAATGACTGTATAACACAATACGCTCCAGAGGGAGGACTCTTTCACACCTAGTCTATCACACATTGTCATTCCCATCATGAGACTCTGAATCAAAGACCATCTAGGGATCATCACCAAAGTCATCTAGGGAAGGAAAGACATAAGTAAGTCAGGTCAATTATGCACAACACCCTTGTTTAAAAAATCATACTGAATGTAATATGTCATACAGAGTAAAAAAAAAAAAAAAAAGCATTTGTTCTGCCTTCAGAAGCTCAGATAATGTCCTTTGAGAGATTTAATACTGCTTCCATGCCCAGAAACTCAGATACTCAGCTCAGATACTGTGTGACAGACTAGCTGGGACTTACTCACCCAGTGCTGGCACCAGTGCAGTTCTGGTGCAACCTTTGATTTAACCTCATATGCTGCAAGTTGTACATAATAAGCAATGTATAGTTAAGTGAGCATTATTTTTTCAGTTATCTCCTCATATGTCTCCTTTGTTACTCAGCAGCCATTTGTTTTGCATAGGTTAAAGCTTGTGCTACACTATATCTTATCCTAAAAAGTTCATGAGCTGGTTTTTTTTTAATATTAAAGTAGCATGATATAGATTCAGTCAAAGCAAAGACCTACATTATTTTTAAAAAAAATTATAGCTTTAGTGATGGCTTCTGTTCCTATGCTTCCAGCAGGGATAAATGACTGATTATATTTTTGCCACACATAGCAGAACATTAGTCACCCCTAATTGGAAAATATGAGCTGATGCCTAGGCGTTGCACACTATGGAAACCATGGGGTTTGTGCAGTACAGCTTTGGTAGCACATTTGGCCCCACTGCAGAAACACCTTTTATTCTAATTACCATTCAGCACTTCAAGGCAAAAAACAGAGATCATTTTCAAATGAGCATATAAATTTTCCACTAAAGCTCATTTATAATTAGTATATAACAGAGGCAATTTTTTTATGCTATGTTCTTTCTGATTTGCTTTATGAAAGGAAGCATTTTTCCATGTGAATTAACTTAACCTCCCCAGAAATACCGTCCCATTGACACTGTGCTATAGACTTTCCTTCTCAAATTAAGTTTGGAAACTTTAAAATAAAAAATGTTTAAACAGGTATGGAACAAATCAACAGAGAAGTAAACAAGCAAAGAGCAGCTAAAATATGGAACTAACTCCCCAACACCTTTCTTGCTCACATTTTCCTGACTCTTCCTCTGGTTTTCATCCTTTGTAGACTCATTCCTCAAGCCTAATTGTTAAGGTCTTACATTTACTTCCAAAAGAGGAGAAATAGGAGTAAATGTGCCTTGGAAAGGACACCACAGCACCTAACACAGTGCAAACTGTTCCTTCCTGACAGTTAAAATATGGACCAGCAGTAAACTATTCTGGTTCAGGCAGTTTAACATTTACTCTCTAATTATGCCTGAACTGAAATATTTCTTCAAGCGTTTAACAGCTTCTCGTAAGAGCAGAGATTCCAAGCTGACTTCCTTCTGCAGCCTGTTCATCGTCATATAATTTCCTGTTGCAGCTTGAGAGACAATCTGCGTGTCTCTTTTGCTCTCCTCTCATAACCTAACTACCCTGATAAAGATTTCAAATGTTCATATACTTCAGATACTCATACATCCCAGCTTTTCAAGGAAAAAAAGCTGTGCGGTACAGTGCAGTATTCTTAGTAGGTCTAGACACGTCCATTTATAACCTCTTCCAAAAACGAATCATTTCACAATCCAGATATTAGTCATACAGTAAGTATAAAGACTATGTTTCTATGAAGCTCAGTCTACATGTGATAGCCCGGCAAACTACTGTCCAAGATCATTGAATGGAAGTACCAGAATAAGTCCTTTATCCCCATCAATAACTATTTTCTTGTTTCTGAAGTAACAAAATATGGGGTATGTACTTGGTGTACAGTTTACAAGAAATAAAATGAAAATGGTGTTGTCTACCAAAATTACAGCCCATCAGGGGCTTACAATTTTGGTCACTGTATATGGAAATGCCCTCTGAGAAGGTCAGACTGTGTCTTCCCTATAGTATAAAACAGTACTATCAGTTTGAAAAGTCAGTAGACATTTCATATTCTTATTGTGTACATAGGGTGGAACTGTTATTGTGGTCTATAGGGTGAATAAAGTCCTCCGATATGACACTCATGTAAGGTTAATTAGCCTCTCTACCGTAGCTTTTGCTGCTTGGTTTCCAAAGCACAGCATTTGGTAGGGAACAGAAGACTAGCTGCAAATATTGTAAATGTGTGCTGAGGGAATATTTGAACATTTGTTCAAACTTGTCGTAAGATTTTATTCTGCTTCCCATCTCCATACTGTCTGAGCAAAAAGTTCTCAAAAGACAGTTTTCATTATACTGTGTTCGCAATTCTTAGCAAGTTCATTTCCCATAAAGACAAGGCACTCTAATTTCATTAATGCAAAAACTTGCAAAAAGACAGTATTCAGCTTAAGCAGTCTAAAAACAATGTCAACTGCCAACTTTTAATTTTTTATTGGTTATGAGTTTTGCAGTCAACACAGTGCTGGTATTTGTGTGATTCATGCTGTGGTGTCATGTTTCCCAAACAGCCAACAAGAGGGCAAGAGGGCAAGAGTTCCTTGAAGATCTCAAGTAGCAAGAACTGTCTGTGTTAAAGCAACTGAACCCCAATCTCATATTCTTCGATGAATAACAGTGGCAAAAAAGATGCCAATTTCTCCGACTGTTAGCAAGAAAGAATCAATCTTAACTGTAATTAAAATTCTTTAGGCAAATTCTAAATACAAGTTCAAATTTTAATATAGTAAAAGGTAAGCCAGCTCTTCTCTTCTTGCCGCTGTCAAAGCTGCACCACTATAAGGACAGTGTTTTCTCTGTTCTCTTTACCTCTGTTAACTCTTTGCGTTTTTTTATTGCTACCTGAAATAAAATTGTACCTGAACTACTCAGACTATAAGTTGAGAGGATATAATATGTTGAGCAAGTCTTAAAAATTTGTATGCACATTAAATGGCTGAAGTACACTTTTCTTAATGCTTCAATGTATGCAGACAGTTGAAATTGTTCTTCACAAGATCCTTTCAGGCTGTTACATTAGATCACGTCTTTTCTTTATGCAAAATCAGTCATCACATCTGAAGTGTATTTTCTAATAGTTTGAAAGTTGACAGAGTGTTATACTGCACTGAGTACTGAGGACTGACTACAGGACACATGAGACCATAGGAAACCACTGACCTAAGCAATGCACTATATCATGCAGAGATCAATGTTGTAAATATATCTTTCCATTGGTGTGTGCTGGAAAGTAAAAGGAAAGAGGTCTTTTCTTGGAGGACCTATCACAAACCTAGGAACTGTTTAAAGCATTAAATGGCAGATCTCAGGAGGGGAAATACTGCAGGAAGCCACTGTCTGCAAAATGTATTAACAAGCAAGATGCTAAACACTAGGGCTCCAGCGTCTGAGTGATTAAATGTTATAGAGTAGCATATAATGTGACCAATATAAATGTGAGGCGCACCTAAATGCACAGAGGGGAATCTTTTCCAATTTATCCAAAACCAAGTCAAGTATTAATTTATTCAAACTTGCTGGTTTAGTGTGTCCACTAGACCAAGACAGAGCTCAGACCTGGATCGGAGCTCACTTCCCCAAAACCTCAGTGCATGGAGAACTTGAAGTTGCTCAAGTTCATTCATCCCTAACTGAAGAGAAATATCGCAATGCTGATTTATAAAGGAAAAAGTGCTACTCCTCATTTATACAGTTACCACCAGTAAAGAGCTCTACCACATTGACTAACTGTCACAGTAATTAATTTGCTGCAGTATATAAAAATGACCTTCCTGAAGACGGTGAGTTATATTCCCATTCCCTGGGTCTTCCGCAGTAGTAAAGATCTTGCCAGCATCCTGCTGTCCCAGAGTGAGTTATATATAACTGCAGAAGCAATCTCTTAAGTCAAGGAGTGGAAGGAAGTGAGTCTTACAGAGGTCCTAAGCATGGGTGCCCCAAGGTAGGGACAGATGTTACTCCGTTTTGCATCCGTCTGCTCACCTCTCCCTAGATGATGGCAGATTACAAGCAAGCAACTGGTCAGCTACCACAGATTTTGACCATTGATCACAGAGGGATTTCCTGCCTCTGAAGTAACATACAGTGCATCCTCTTCTACAGCTCCCCTTAGACCCACTCTCCTGTCAAATGTTACATCTCTTTTTTCAGTCAGCTCATATTATTGGCCTCCTTACTATCCTGTGGAAAATGGTGAAGTATTTTTGAGAAATGCACAACAGCTATGAAAGACGGTCAGGAAACAGAAAAATATAATTTGTTCCCGTAAGGATTTGGAAGCACTTTTGTGATCTTGCTGCCCTGATTTAAACTCATTGCTACAAAGCCAGGATCCTGCCAGCTATGAAGGGCTTTGATTTTATTTTTTCATGCACTTATCATGACCTCATTTTGTAAAGTGCCAGGTGGATTTGTTCATTCATAACCCACCTCAATGCAGTGGATGGCAGCCCGGGGTGGTTTTTGGGTGGAGAGGTTAGTTTTAGTACATTTGATTGGTTTAATGGGACATAATGTTCCTTTCTATCTTTTCCTACTTTAAATATTTTAATTCATTCTATAAAAAAAGTCAATGGCAATCTGTCAAGGGCTGTAATTATGTTTTAAATTGGGGTGAAAAAGTGTATGTATGTGTGTGCGTGTGTATGTGTTTGTGAGCAAGGGGAATAATTTACATAATAACTGATGATAATAATAGCTCTCAGATACAGTCTTTATACCTCTCACTCTATCCCTTGGTTGTAATTTTTAGAGGGCCGCTTCTTTCTGTGCAGTACAACTAGAACTGTAGAAATTTTAATTCTGCAGTTTTTGGTTAACTATCAGACAGCTAATGATGATATCAGTTTGTCCTTGAAAATTTACACTGCTATCATCGGCTCCTAGCTGGCAAGGTCTCCCGAAATGAGAGTGATTGAAAACCTCCAGAGCAAACCCATACTTATGATTAGTGGTGGTTTTCTAGGCTGCTTTTCTTTATTGGAACCATTGGTCCACTTGTGGATTCTGGCAATGAACATACAAATTTTCCTGACTACTTTTTTTCTAATTATTAATAAACATACAAATATTAAGCTTTTAGAGATATATAGATTAAAAACTATTTTTAATATTCAAAAATTTAAATGTTTCAAACCCAAATATTTTACTTCAATAAGACATAATATTTTATTTGAAAACCAAAATGTGGTTTTAAACTGGAATTTCTCCTTTCAAATTTGACACCTGTATAACACAAAGACAAATTTAAAAAATATAGTGTCTCAAGATCTACAAATTTTAGAAGTGACTAAAAATAAAAGGGTTTTTCAGTTTTTCCATTTTGCCAATATGTCCCCCTTAGAAATCCTTTTTGGATCTACCCTAAACACAATTTGTCCCATGATATTAAAAATACATTTATCCTCCTTTTTCTTGTATAACACCTGGTTTGGCAAGTGACAAGTATGAAAATAGGTGTCATTCATTCCCTTTGCCTTTCCAAATGCTGAAGACAGGGTGTTCCTTGGTAGGACTTTCAACTGTGGTAAAGCATCCACTCAAGAAAGAACATCAGGAAAAGTAAAGTTAATGTCTTATGCAAATGCTTTCCTTGATATGCAGGTGGCTTATTTCTCATAAGAATAAACAAAATGTTTTTTCCCTCCACCTCAAACTTTCATCCTATTCCCAAAGTTCCTGTTCAGGGTCCACCGTATCACTCACCCTTCATGTTCACGTATGGTTGGACTCCATGATCTTCAAGGTCTTTTCCAACTCAAATGATGCTATGATTCTATGATTCAAAGAACTGACTCACTCTGAATGTGAGTGAAGCGAATGTCTTCCCCAATACAGAGTATTGGCCTCAGAGGATGTCAAATATAGTGCTTATAAAGCCCATTTGACCTGGAATGACTGTTGTCTTTAAGAAATATGCAACTAAAAGTTATGGTGTTGATGGAGTAGTAGAAGAGCTTCTTTTTCAGCTAGGCAGGCAATTTACCACTATAAGATAAATTGCACTTTAGACTTCAGCCAAGCATTTTTGATAGGTAGCGCTATTTTATAGGACTTACCACAGTTCTGCTGAAAAGGCTGCTCAATATTCTGAGTAGCTAACGCTACTTTTAGCTCAAAAATTCTCCACTTCAGTTTATGTTAAAAGAATTTTTGCAATAGTAATCAGCAGCCACTGCAGAAAATTAGCTTTATCAGTTAATAATCACTCCCTTGAGAGGCTATGGGCACACAGCTGGCTTGGCTCTCAGATGGCTTCAAACTGCTGAAGTGTAACTATTGCAGAGAAACCACACCTCTTGTCTTCTTTGAGTATAAATTAAAACTAAAAGAGTAACATTTCTGTTCACATTTATTTTGTAACATCTCATATATGTGCAAAGCTGCACACCCATACTCACTAAACGTGGAAGATAGTAGTCCATATCACTGTATAAATACGTCATGCCTTACACAAGAGAATATTATCCTATATCACAAAAATGGCTTGGCATTTGGTTTTCTCAGATTGGCACGAAGAGCAAAATACTGATGCCAGCAATATTCTTCAAACACAATCAAACAAGCTGTGTGCCTTTTGTATCAGGATTAAATACCCAAGGGTGCACAATAGATCACAGTGCACGTTTTATCCCAGAAATGAGACATTTACCTGCTGGCATCTGTACCTGACTTAACTAGGTAGCCCCAGTGCGCTGGCAGGAGGGGGGCTTCCCAGCGTAGCTCCCTGAAGCTGAGATTGGTAACAAGCAATGGCTGTGCCATAGAAGATGTGCTGCCTCTGTCAAGCTACATGATAACTCTGAGAGAAGTGGGCACCTCTCTCTAAACCCTTCTCTCTCCTACAAGAAACCTCCTTCCATCTCTTCCCCCTGCAAAAGTTATCCACCAGCCAGGGTCTCCCCAGCAACAAGGAGGGAAGACAAGGTCCGACGTCCAGCAAGACCAGAGGACTCTGATGTCGTGATGCTTGTCAGGCTAGAAAAGCCTGTTGCTCCCTCCTCAGATGTAGGCTAGGCAGGCAGTCTTTTTCCCCTGATATCTGTACCCTGCACAGCTGCATGCTTTGCTTTATGGACCTCCTGGTTGCCCTGAGGAGCCCAATTTATCACTGAATTTGAACAGAACATGGAGTGGGCCACCAGGTATGGGTGAGGACGAGGAGAAGGTGACTAGTGTTAGCTTCCTAGCCATTCTAATTTCCTAGCCTTAACTTAAGTTTCAGGAAATGTACCCACCAGAATATGCCCTGAAAGTGATCCTCAGAAATTCACATTCCAGAGGCGAATAGGCAACAGGAGAGTCCTGGTTAATACTCTGAGTGGTAACATTAATCCACAGGATTTATGCAGCTCTGCTGTAGGTTCTGTTCAGTCTGCTGAACTCCATCTTTTCCAATATAGAACTACACAAAGTTCCTAATAATATGCCTGTTCTGAAATCACAAGAAGGCCACTGAAGGGAATTTGATTTATCAAGAGATAATCATTTCCTGGAGGGGAATAAAGGCACCTGCCTGCCTTCTGCAGTCAAAATTTTATATTAACATTAATAACAACCCCCTCACCCTGCCTTACATAGTGCTCACTTAATAATTTAATTATCCAGATAATGTTCACATATAGTTTATGTTTTTACCTCTAACTGGCTGCCTAATAGAGCTCACATTACTGTTTATTGTAAACACCCAGAAGCAGCACTCTCTTTGCACTGCAGAGTTCCCACAGAAGCATAGTGCCATGCTGTGGAATTTGCTTAACTGTGGAAACGTCTATCTCACACCACAATGGCTTTGATCAAGAAGCACTGTCTAGCTAGTCATTTAGGTTGCGTTCAGCAAGATATTTAGACTCATGCTCAATGTTTAAGGTTTTGAAAAGTCCCACAGAGGCTTCCCAAACTGGTTAATGAAGATTAATTCAGTGCTTCAAAGGTACACTCAGAGCTCTTAACTGCTGAATTAGAACTTTGTTTTCTTAGGGTTCTGCCTTTGGGATGAGTAACAGTACCTGCTGGTTTTGGGCAGGGGTGTTGCTCCGGTTGTGCATGGGTGAAAAGAGGATTTGCAGGTGTTCCTTATGCCATGGATATAGATCTTCATGTTTTGCCATTAAAAACCAAAAAAAATTCTTAACGATAGCCTTTAGATCCTGCTTCACCTCTCTGACACTCCATTCTCTGACACTGTGTCAAAATCCGACCCTTCGAGTGAAACAAGTGCCTGAACAGAAATCAATACATGACTGATGAATTGTCTTCCAATATTTCCTAAATCAACATAAAGATTACTTATAAATTTATCATTTTTCCAGTCACATTTCTGCAACAGCATGGTTTTTATGGCATAAGTTGCTTATTTGTTTGCTCTGCTACACTAGGGCATAAGCTTTTCTTCTTTTGCAAAGAGTCCTGACCATTATCTCCAACCAAAAAAGTGCATTTGGACAATATCAATCTGTATGCTAATAGTATTGCATTATTGCTTTCATTTGCACCTATGCTAACACATGAGACCAGGTTCTAGCCAATTCCCATTTCTTCCTTTTTTTCTATCACTCTTTAAGTGTTTTAAGATACTTGAAGAGTGATAGTTCTAAAGATTATGGAATCTCTTCTCATTTCCTCTTCTCAGCATTACCAAAGCCTTTATTACCTAGCTGCTTCAGCTCATAACAAAAACTATTCAGAAACCTCAGAGACTCCTTGCACACATCCATGAAATCTGTATCCAGCAAAAAATGTGTTTGCTTTAGGCGTAACATATGCTTCCTGTTTAGTAGTGCAAGCTTTTAGTACTTTTGCTGCTTCTTGAATGATGCCAAAACTTGAAGAATACACCTTCCTTTCTTTTTTTGCAGTCTAACCCATTAGTAACCCCAATGGTGGGGTTTCTTTCTTTGGTTGTGGTATGCATAGCTCAGAAAATACTTTGGATACTTTCATGAATAAGCCATGGGAAGCTGTCCAAACTTTACTCTGACCACAAATATCCCAATGCTGTCCTGGGAATGTATGGCAATGCTATGTCTATTCTTCTACAGTCAGAATAATCCATTTCAGAAGATGAAGAACTGCTGAAGGGATTTGTTTAAATAGGAATTTGAACAACAATTCGGTGTGAACATGAGATGTAAAGCTGGAAACTGTTGTGGAGCTAGAATTAACATCGGTAGCAAGGTTCCTGCCAGTGTAATAGTAGAGGACTTACCGCTACGTAATTCCCCTGTAGAAGGTTGGAAAATCTCCACGCAGAATAAATTTTTCCCAGGAAGGTGAGGCTGCAATTGTACTATGTGTTGACTTTGTATAAACTTTGTACACCTTTCACAACTACAGCCAATATATAAATCTCATAAGAACTCAAATTAACCTTTCTCAGGATAATAATCCCCGGCTTCTATGGCACCAGTCTTTCGGGTAGAACTCCTTTGACTCCCTCTCACCCACCTGGCTCCAATCCCATGGCAAAATCACGCCAATTAGCCATACTACATATTTAGAGTGCAAGTCTACTTTCCTCATAAAAAAGATTTTTTTCATTTATATCATTAAGGATTTCTCTCTTTTTGATATTCACCAAGTTGCTGAACACAAACTGAGTATCAACTTTGGCTATGTCTGCGGTAGTAAGACATGAGAAACAACCTAAGAGAGAGACATGGTGCTGAGGGCCCAGCATCCACACTATGCTTATTTTGTGACTTCTGCATCAGACTAGCTGTAATCAATTCCCACAGGTTGAATGTGCAGTAGTGGCAGGAGCACATGAGGTGCAATCCTGTAGAGTGCTATCATATGGTCTGTTTTATCTGAAAGGAAACCATTTCTCTGAACCTGCTCTTAAACAAATGAACAAAAACACACTAAATGGACTTGATCAGATTTGTTTCAAAAGCGCACTCAAGATCCAAACTGAAATAGTAATGTAGATGCAGGTTTTGCAATCCAGAGGTGGTTGGGTTTTGGGAGCTGGGCAGAGTTTAGGTGCTGCTCCTATTGGTTTCTAGCCAGCAGTCAGTCATACATTCTACAGAAGCGTTCCGCTCATCTCCTTTATCTGCCCTCTACTCAGCACACTCTGCACACTGAAACTAGTGAAAAGCTTATTTAATTGCTGAAGGACTTCACCATTTGACTCAAGGACAAAAACACACTGGTACCAATCTAGTACTTTATCAGGAGGGATGCAATGCATAGAAACTAGTAATGGAAAGCACAAAGTCAGGAACATACAGAGAAAATGAAAATGTATAAAATCTACATAGACAGATTCCCTTGATGAAATGGAATTTGTAAACATCTTTCCTTCTCTTGATAAAACTGACTAAAAATTTAGGATTAATTTCTTCAAAGCAAAAAAGTCTTACTGAAAATACATTTCAGCAGGAAGCTTTGCATTTTCTTCTAACATACTCCTGAAAAGCACCAAAATAAAAATTTTAGAAATCAAAGCCAAATACAAATTCTTATCTCTAAAATTCCCCCCAAATCTGTCTGCAGTTAGATGAAAAATAAAAATAAGATAAAATATTAAAACAAAATTTTAAAACTAAGCCTCTAAGGTTTTTGCAGCTGTAATCACATAAAAAACTGTGATTAAGAAATTACGTGTTTGAGGCTGAAAATGCAAATAATTCATATTCTTCTAAAGCTCAGCTTCAAATGACATAACAGTCCTTTTGCATTTTATGCAGTACTTATGTTACTGAGTCTGTTTTTCCTGTCTCTTCTTTCTCTATGTTTTAACAGCCTTTTATTTCTTGTTCTTGCCTATTAAGGTAGTATTTTCATTGCTTTCTTCTGAAAGGAAACTGCAAGATGTTCACAGTAATGAAGTGTAATGGGGCATGTTCTTTGAACGTTTAAAGCAGGAGCTAGCACAAAAGGAAACAGAAAACAATGACAGAAAATGCTGATCAGCTCAAGTCAAACTGAGGATGACTCAACTGGCGCCTGTGAAATATTGTCCTGTAAGATGATCAGCTGTGTAAAAATCCGGGCTTATCAAGAACCTAAGTAAAGGGAATGCCTGCTTCCTGTGGTGGTCAAATATATTCAGGTGCCTCTTTTGATCTTAAGGAAATTTTAAATAGAGCGCAATTTGAAACAGCACAGTCAGAATTTTCACTTTTTTCCTCCACTTTTATTTGCACCACACTAACAGAAATATGTTCCCCAACTTTTCCAGCCACCGTGCTCAAAATCTGACCTGTAAGGGTATGGTCCATTTCTAAAGTACTTGGTACCTGGCTCAGTAGCCCACATGCTTCTCACCATCTGTGGGGTTTTTTGCAGAAACTGATCCTTGGTCCCAAAAGTGAAGGTTTGTTTAGGAAATCTAGTGTGCAAACATCTGACGACCCGAGTGGAACAAATAAATGCAGCAATTGCTAAATGCAGTCCTGGTCTCTGCTTAATGGTGGAGCTCTTCCCCAGCTCTTCCCATGCTTGCCACTCCTTCAACATGCCCTCCAGATGAAAGCTGTGGAGATAAGGTCCTTGGGGTCACCTTAAATTTTGTTGGCCCTTTGTTTCTGTCCTTCTGACACAGAAATCTAACTAGTACTGTCATCCCTCCCTTAAGTTTAGGATGCGAACACACATTTCCTGGAGGATTCTCTTTGGAAGAAGATGTCTTTTAGGCTCTGAATGTATTGGTATCAAATATACACAAGGCAATCCCTGGTGTTTTGTCAACAGTATATGACACAAAACAAGCCCAGTAAAGTATTGCCTTACCCAGAAGTGTTAGAGGACCCTGGTCCTCCCCTGTTCCATTCACTGTCACAGACATCACATAAATGAGCAGTTAAAAGACAGTCCTGAGCAAGTCTGTCTTGCAACTTCAGACGTCATAAAAAAGCCTCAGACTTAAGCACAGCCTTTTTTGCTTAGTAAGTGTTTTTCCAATTTGTAGATTATATATCTGCCAAGTACTAAAAAAACAAGACAAATATGAATTTTTATGGTAATATGTATTTATTTATACATATACTCAGTAGTCTACAAGCATAAATAAGTGTACGTACTATTAAATCAATGGGGTTAAGTTTGCATTCTGGATCTGCTTTAAATGGTGTCAGGAAAGTTCTGTGCATGTGAGCGCAGTGACAGTCAACAGGGTTCTGTTTTTTTCTTTAATTCTTATCCACTTGCAGCCTTGATGTCTTTATTTTATTAGTCAGGAAAATAACTAGACCATGCTTCTTCGTTGTCATGTCAGATATGAGAACATAACTAATTTTAGTGTCATAGAGTATGTTTGAAAATACTTATTGTAAATGTCTGACCTTTGCGAGAGCTGAGTCATTAAAATGTAGTTAAGAGCTAGGGTGAAATGCATTTATTTTTTAAAAATACATTGAAGGACTAGTTTTCAAGTTGAAAGTTCGGCACAAAGCTTAGAGAAACCGGTATAAGCATCTTTCAGACTATTCATTTCCAGCAACACTCCATTGCTCCCCTTAAACCATTCGAGTCTTGCAACTTCCACTAAAACCACTTCCAGAAGGGGCTAAATTCCCTCCTGCTACTTAAAAAAACCAAAACACTCCCTCTTCCTCCCATGCTTCTTCTGCTCTTTCCTTTATTTCTCTTCTACCTTTTGTCTTTTGGGATAATTGCCTTGATTCCAGTGATTTTCTGGCACTGGTGGCGTTCATCTCATCAGAGACATTTGATTTTGCACCTCCAGGTGATTACCTTCCAGAGTGCCTGTGTTTCACAGCCAGTCCCCGCACAGCGCTGCAGGTCAGGGATCAGGCAGTGCAGCACCAGTCGCATTTGCCTGTCAAGGCGCTAGGCAGGGTGATGCTATTTGCATGGCACTGTGTCTGAAGCAGGGCTGCTTCCTCTGGCCCACCTCGCTCTGAGGACAGCTAGGCTGTTTGGGAGCAGAGATGGCTCACCCAGGGTGAGTGACTCTTGCCCATTCCCAGCTGTCCCAATGGTAGCTGAATTCCTCCAGTTCTTGTCAGCTTAGGCATCCCTGTACGCACGTACCATCTCACTGATAACTGGAGTTAGAATGCACATACTACCTATGCGGATGGTAAGGTGCACACAATTAAAGTGCTGAACACAACTGACTTACACTGTGTCTCCAGTACGGTGATGTAAGTGTGAGCTTTTTAAGAGGCTGGGGCTAAAATATAACAATTTCTAAAATATCCAGGTTAAAACCAATTTATTGTTTGGTGCTAGCAACTGGAGGCTCCTTTTACTGCCTCCCTCTCAAGTCATCCCTGCTGGCCTTAAGCTCCTTGTTGTAGTACTGAGGGCTCATGATTGCAGACTATGACACAGCATTAGCTTCTAGTAATCACCTAAAATGCTATGTGGTTCAACAGGTGCAGGGTCAGCAGGCATGGTCCTACCTGAAAGGACAAGATGTTATGGAATAGGTTGGTTTTATTATAACTTTTATTAAATTTACTCAACCACCTCCAGCTACTTTTCCAAGACAAAATGTCCTTTAGCTACAGGTTTCTCAAGTAATGTCAAACTACTGGCAAATTGTGTAAATACAGGCTGGTGATTGAACCCTGTGAAAACTGGTCCTTAATATGAAGATTTTTTGTCGTAGGAAACAAGAAAAAAATCCAGTCAAAGACTTCATGTAATCAGAATCTAATTGCTAGTTTCCTTCATGGAGTTTGTAGCTGACAAAGTGAATATCCGCCATCCACTGGGTCTTTGGTCTGAGTGTTAAAGAAATATGCAACGTGGGCTTTCTCCCTTTTTCAATAATTTAAATCATTTTAATATTTAACACTGTATTTTTGAGGGTCATGTGTGCTATGCAGTCAGCCTCAATGACAGGAATGGAGGTGAAGAAAGTAACTTGCTTGCTAAATATCAAAAAGACCTATACTAAAACATCAAGATGGAAAAAGAAAGGAGCTCGTAACTCTAAACAGAGGAGTAATGAACAAGGTTTAAAAAGTAACAGGATTTTCCCCTTTTTTCAACCTCTGTGTGGGTGTGTGTTCGCACGCACGTGCATGCATACCTACCAAGCGATTTCTGAAGAAGCCACTGCCACTTTTGAGACTGTGGAAGGAGTTCAGTGGCAGAGGAGGCAGAAAGATAGACACTGCGAAAAAATTTACATTAAAACTATCATACTGCACTTCCCCAAGAGGACTGGGACAGATGCCAGAAACAGACATAAATGACCTGTGGGAGGATGGATAAATATTGATGAAAAATAGGATAGTTAAAAAAGGTTAGCGTCTAATTAATTTGACAAAGTTTCAGTAACAGGAGGGAGTTATTCCAGGCTTTTAAAGTCAGTGGAAGAGTGATGGAGGAGCAGAGGGAGGAGGCAAGAGGATTTAAGAATCATTCAATCTGATGAGATTTTCTCAGCTGACTCGGCTTACTGTTTTGTTTTGTTGGCCTTGTGGGCTGTTTTTCACACAGGCTTTATCCTCTTTCCTTTTCTGTTCCAAGCTCAGGCAATGTTGTCTGAAAGCTAAGTCTTCCCACTGGAAAACATGCATGAAGGCTGTGCACAGGTGAGGATGCAGGTCTTACAGAGGATTGTGCTGTACACAGTCCTGCCACTGAGGAGTGCGTTTTGCACACAAGTGTGCAGGACACACCACCACATTGCAGTGTGGCTGCACTTTTCCAGGGGTCCCATGGCCAGTAAACAAGTATGGGGGCAACTCACTACCCAAAGAGTAAACAAGTTGGGCGAAGAAGGAGAAAGAGCAAAAGCAAACCTTCATTTCAGGAGCCCTGCATGTTTATTGTCACCTACAGTTTTATTAACGAACGTAACTAGCTGTATTCTAACACAATGCTGTAAAATTTAATTGGACAAACATAGTGAGCATTAGCTGGAGCTGTTTCCAGTCATGTATAATTACATGAAGCTCATACTTCAATAACTAGCAAAGCAAAATTAAATCATTTTTCAATTAGAGAAGTTCCCATTTCAACTTTCCTGTCTTAGATCCTCATTTAATGTGGACTTCGATTTACTGACAGTCCCACTCCTTTAGGTATAGAAGACATACCCTCGCCCACTACGCCATTTTAAAATGAGACAATATATCCAAGAAGACCTAAGAAAGTAAATACTTCTCAAAATGTGCCTGGTTGTCCTGAGAATTTTGGCTCCAGTTTTTCTAAACAGCAGAAGACCCCAGTGGTAGAAGCACCTGCCACTGGTGGAAAGCAAAATCCTGCTTAGGGCAACCAAGGTCCCCCAGGACTCCCTGGCATTCACCAAGCTCCCATCACAGCCTCTTGCTTCCTTCTCACTGCACAGCCAGGAGCCTCTTCCTCTTTTTCCCAGAGTCTGGGCTATGAATGAAGACCTAGGGTAGTAATTAACACTTTTTCAGATACCAGTAACAGATACCCACTCTACCGTATTTAAAGGCACGGAAAATTTGTTCTTCTCTGCAGCTGCACTGAGATTCACCCATACGTTGGTCATTGGCTCCCTCCTGCCGAGCAGGAGGGCACAGCGACTGTGACAGGTAGGTTAACCCAGTTAACATCAGGGTTTCTTCCTCATCCCAGTTCTAATAAGCACCTTCATCCATAGCACCCCTTCCACTGCCAAAATGCCACACAGCTCAGCGATATGCTCCTGGCCGCCCAGCAGTGCCACTGCTCATATGCCAGCTTGGGCAATTCTTCCCCAGCTTTCTCTGACCTTTCCAACCAGTGCCTACTTCCCTAACACAAAATAACACGAGAGAAGTAACTGTTATCTTTCATGATGGCTGAAGTCTACCTTTCTTCTTTCTTCCTCCCAGATATTAAACATAGAATTAGCAAGTCCAAATAGCTCTTGAAATATTTCCCAAATGGGAGAGGAATTAAAACTTTGAAAGTGCAATAGGACTATATTGAGAATTCATGAGAAAATAAAGATACTTGAAATCACAGAAGTACTAAATGATTTGCTGCTCCACAGGTTAAAACTGTTCTAGAAACACAGAAGGACAGGCGGTTATTTTTTATATTATCCCTTCAGGAATAAAGACTTCAGAGGACAAGCCTCTGTCTTTTTCCCTGTTCCTCCCAGCACATATCATGCCCTCAATTCTGAATTCATTTTGTAAGAGTTATTTAGTGTATCTTCAATGAATCTAAGAAAGTGTCATGGTAAAGTTTGATATTTTGACATGCTCTTAATGCATCCTAGATTAAATCAGCTGTCTATAAGTAAAATTTCCTCTCCAAACTCGCACCACTCTAACTGCGGAAGTCAAAAACAGAGAATGCAACTCTCCTTCATTTTCCAGTTCATTCCCAGAACTACATTAACAACACTCTTGGTAGCTGGTGAGACAAAGTAGACATTTATTACCCTAGTACTCCTCTCAATCTTAATTGCTAAGAGGAATGGTAAGGTACGTGGAGGTTTGAGGGTGGTTTTTGATTACTAAGACAATAACATAATTACATACATAAGGCCCTTAGATCAGAGACACTAATTTCTTCTCTAATCCCTTGACTTCGACCAGGTGATCTTCAAAAATATGATTATTTGAAATGAGAAGGAGTAACCCTCTGCATTGGGGATGCCTGCAACAGGAGATTTAAGGAAACAGTCCCGCCAGCTTTGGCAAAGGCATTTTGCTGAAGGAGACCATCATGCAGCAAGAGCTATCTCTTAACCCATAATGCCTTTATGTTGGATGTGTTCTTCACGGATAATAGATGATTAAGAGATATTATTCCCTTATTTCAGACAGGAATATGATATTTCATGGATAGTGACTGCATATCCATAGATGCACGTAAACCATGATTATAGACAGTGTACCAAGCCAGTAGACACTAGTAACTCATAAACTGCTAATTGAAAGGTCTATTTGTTACTCATTTGTACAGCACTTACAAATGAAACCTTGAAATAAAGTATGACTATCTTCTGTCACAGGATATTAATCACCATCAGAGTTAAGATCCAATAGGCATCTTCATGGTTGATAGTGTTTTGGTATTTGTGTCTGCTGAAAGCCTTGAGTTTCATTTTAGTCCTGTCATAGAAAAGATACTACCAGGCACTCTTGCATGTTCATCATGAATAAATCATACTATGTCTGACAGAAATTCTGTAATTTCTTTGTCATGGAGTATAATACTGAATATAGAACACAGCTCTGTTGAGCTATCAAGTATGACTTAATAGAACACTACTGCCTTTATTGAAAATCTTTTCTTCTGCTAATTGCTTTTCGTTATTATTTTATTATTGGTAAGGGGAGATTACACGTTTCTAATAAAACAAAAGATATCTTTTTTTCCTGATTTGCCTTTTGCTACCACTTGGATCGATTGAGACAAGTCCCATTTTCTCCTGAGAAAGATGAAGTTACACCTCCAAAATGAGCTGTGTAATCAACCAGTTAGTAAACTGATGCAAATCATGAGCAGATCAATGTAATTCTGATTCACCCTAAATGCCAAAGTAAAATCAGGAGAAGAAGAAAGAGAAGAGAAGAAGAAAGATTCCCTGATACAATGCATGAGTTCTTTGCAGCACTTCCGAAGTCAGCAAGTAATTGGTAGTCAGCAGGCTAAGGAGAGCTTTTAAAAATCGTATTTCCTCTTACTATGTGCCAGGTCTGTGTTGCTGATATCACACGACAGATGTTTTTTTATTTCAGTTCTTCACATAGTAAAGCATTTGGTGCACAGCTATACCAAAGAGTGGTGATTAGATAACTAACTGGCATCTTTAGAGAGTAGGACTAGCAGGAAGTGTTTAGACTCCAATTACATTTGCAATGTGTCCAGTGTCCCCTTGAATCGCCAGGACTGCATACACCATTGTGAGAAAGTGACAGGCTACAGAAAATAGTATCCAAAAAGCAGGTTTTTAGACATTTGCTGTTGCGCACAAAAGCAGCTTCATAACAGTAAGTAGAGAAATAGGGCAATTCAGAGCAGGAGTCTTACTTAGGTGCTCCGCATCAGCCTCAGGAAGACTCTGTCCCTCTCCACTGGCTTCTTTTGGGCTCGACTTTATGTAACTAGATACATAAGTTAAATATCTAAAACTATCAATCTATATCCCCGTTCTCCCTTCAACATTTTGTGGTACAGCAGACACCAGACAAGGAAGGGAACAAGGCTGAAGTTTGTAGCCTCATAGATTTCCAACACAATTTTCAGGAAGATAAGGTTTCTGTGACTGTAGACAGGACAGATTTCTCTGGAAACTTCTGTGTATTTTAAACATGTAAATCCCAATCTAGCAGGCTGAAATATTTCAGTGAGTGTCTGAGTGGCCACATTATTGTCTGTGCTTTTTCTCTGAACCTAAGTATATGGTTTGTGACTGACACCAAAGCTGAAGTTTTTGAATTCCTTCGACTTAGCTCCAAGCCAGCCTTCATATATTAGGCAGCTGACGTGGCTGTGCTACATGACAAAGGTAGACAGCAGAAGAAGTGTATTGTAACAATTACACTGTCCGCTCTTTAGACAGAATTATCTCTGAGGGGGATTTACCACTGAATTTGATTGCTTTCCATATAAAATCAATAACCACAGTCTAGTCCCTAATAGGCTTCCTGAAGTCTCTATTTCTCCCATTTTTGAGGGTACAAGCATGTTATTTTGTCCCTTGTAATTGTGTTTCATTAGCTTGTTACCTTTATAATCCAGTTATTTTTCGGAATTTCTAATTCAACTCAAATTGGAGAAGGGACTGAAGATGGAGATGTCATTAAGGTTGAGTGAAGGTTTCTTAAGAATTAAATCAGCAGTTGCAGCCTGCAGAACAATTTCTGAGAAAAGCAAAGAAATCAAGTTCTGAGAAATAGACTGTTCATTTAATTTCTATTCACGTTAGCAATTGAGATTTTGTGACTGATTAATGTTCCAGGAGTCTAGTCAAAGCTCAGAGGTATTCAGCGGCCTGTGGGTAAGTGCAATTTGATTTCTTCCTATGGTGGAAAATGTATATGTGAGAACATTCAGCAGTTCCTAATCCATTTATAAACTTACTACAATTCTCACCAATTGTGCTCATAACTCTTGTTCTCTTTGTCATTTGGCTTTATGGTTCCTATATTAACTGTTCCTCTTTTATGATCTTTTAGATGTGGTTTCTCAGGTGCACAAATATCTTAAAAGTAAATAGTAAAAATACACCCTAATATGTAACACGTAACAATTGCATTAAACCATCACTGCAGTTACATTTTAATGTGCTTTACACCTGTGGATTTGTAACAACAAACTTACTTGAATACATTATCAATGAAAAGTCTGCTAGCATGTTTTAAACAGTGCTCTTTTATGATTTCTGTTATAGCTCAGTGTACTCTAACTAGTCTCAGCATTCAGGTGGATGTTGCAAGTCTGAACGTGAATTTTCCTAATATATCATAATTACAGAAGCACAAAATAATGTTTTGATCGCCCACAGTGAAAGTAATATACAGTATTCATAATTTCTTGTTTCTTACATATTAAGACACAATATATAATTAGCATGAACAAAATAGAGACACATCCATTTTTATTTATTATATTTTAAATGTAAACTTCTGAGAGGGCTATGTTTGAACACTGTGTGCAATGGCATATCTGTAGTAGGGTAACTTTTTCTAATGGCAGTGGTAGCAAGATGTTATTAAACCATAAGCAGTGTTAAGAGCTGGGGAAAGATAGATGGATCAAATGTTCTTGAACACATTTTTCATTATATTAACAGTTTTCCAGTTTTCGAGATTTTTACTTGGTCAATACCATGCTTCAGAATCTTTAACATCAGTGAGTGTCCCCTAAACAAAACCATATTATTTATCAAAACCCCTTTTTCAAATAATATATCCCACAAGGTTAATGTTACTAACAGGTAGCAATTCTAGCTAAGTTTCCTACAGGGTTCCATTTTAGAAAACCTTTTATGCATGTGATTAAGCAAAATGTACCCTACTAAGGCCTCGTTCCTAAGGTTTAAATCATTCTCTAGGGGGAAGGAAAGTAATATTCTTTATCACAAAAAGCCTGACACAATCCCTTTCGTAACTTATGAAAACTTCTCTAGAGCAGGTTTGAACTGGTCTCTTTTTTTAAATACTGTATGACTCTTGAATGTCACACTCCGCTGCCTGAAGTTGATTTATTTATCTGATTGGTTCTGTCTCTTTTCCTACATGGACATGACAGTCCATACAAAGACCTACATATGGATATAAAACAGTGTCTTTTTGAAAGTAAATGACAGTGTTCACTTGAGTTGATGCCACTTTCAATGACATATCTTTCCCTATCCTCGCTTGACAATGTTAAGAAAATGTTTCCATTCCTGTTTTAAGTATCCTAAGTTTGAATGGAGTACATTCATCCTTTCTAAAAACTTTTTACATGGAGCAAACAATCTTGTTTGATCACTGAATCATTTTCTCTGTACTTCATATAGGCTTCGTTCATTATAATGAATTTCAAAGTCCTGTGCTGCACAAGAGAGTGGATATTGTATCTGTGTTTTCTTCCTTCTCAAGCATTTACTTTCTTACCTAACCCCACTCTTACACCTCATGGAAAATGTCCTTGTTGAAAAAAAAATCCACTAACAAACTTGCACAGTTTCTGGAATTATGTTTCTTTTCAGGGAGAGGTATGAATATATGTATATACACATAATCGTATGTACATATATGTGTGTGCATAAGTGCATACACATGTGCACTCAAATCACCTCCTTTCAGTCATTTTCTAATCTTTTCCTGCTACAAGGTACTTTGTTCCAGGATTCTTCAGACAAATGATAATGTGTATGTTTGGGACAGAAAGCTTAGTTTTGGAAATGAAATCCCTTCACAGTGTTGACACCATGCGAGGGAGTTTGGAGAAGCCTATGACTGAAGAGAAAGGCAGACTCTCTGCACATATGGTGAATGGTAAAGCAGTGTGATTAATTTGCATATTATCCCATTTAACTGAAATCCTGTTGGGCTGAGGAACTAAAGTGCTTTTGGCATAGGCACAGGCTTTCTGAAGGGAGTGTGAAGCCTCAGGTGTTTCCATTGAGAATCATATAACCATGCTTCAATTGAACTATCTGGAGTTAAAGCTTTAAAGGCAGCTGAGTAGCCAGAGATACATGTCTGCATTTTTGAAAATCTGTTTTGCAGCTCCTGAATATATACTGTAAAACGTGTATATAACTTTATATACAAATATATGTATGGCTCTTACTGACAAATACCCTTTCTAAAGTCAAGAGGTTTTCTTTGAAATTTGGTTCATGAAGGCACAAACTCACCTTTTCAAGAACTGGGTTTGCTTCACCTAGACTTGTCATAGGAGATATTTGGCTATCAGACTGTAAAATGGAAAAACAGGCAGAGACCCATTCAGAGCTGGCTTAAAATACATGGAACGAAATGGAAATCAAGTAAGCTCAAAGAGACATAGAGGTGGGTAGAACTGAACAAAAGTAGCTAATAAGACAGCATTTGTGCTCAAAATAAGCAAAGTCAAGAGATAAAATATGTGAACTTAAACATTGGGTCTAACTTTTTTGAAGCAGTAAGTGCTAAAAAATTTCCCTTTTTTGTGCACAAGAATAGCTGTCCTTTTTGTTTTCCTTTAGCTGACTTTGTAACAGTTGGATCTGCAAGTATTCAAACTGAATCAAAAAAAAAAATACAGATACGGATATAGGTATAGGTAGGTGTACATATGTCCTGGGTTCGGCCAAGACAGGGTTAATTTTCACCAGAATCCAGGAAGGGGCACAGCCGGGTGGGTTGACCCAACCCCAACCTGGCCAGACAGAGCCGGGTATTCCATACCATGTGCCGTCATGCGGGGTTCTGGGGGGTGGGCTGTGGCGGGAACTCACTCGCGGCTCGGGAGGGCTCAGCGGCATTGTGGTCCGAGAGAGCGGGTCTGTTCTGCCGACTCTGTTCTGCGGGTTTGTTCTGTGTAATCCCCTTTTCTGTATCGTTGTTGTTACTGTTCCCTTTGTTCGCTGTTCTGTTAAACTGCCCTTATCCCGACCCACCAGTTTCTGCCTCTTTCTTTCCATTCTGCTCCGCACCGCGGCGGGGGGAGGGGCGGCCGCGTGGTGCTTTTGTTGCCGGCGGCAGCCGAACCAGAACAACATATATGTTTGGGCATAGATATATGTAAAACCCTAATTAAAAAGACAATGAAGATTCATGTGGAAAAAAAAAAAAAGAAAAAAAAAAACAAAACCTGAATATTTTACATAGTTGATTTTTTTAAGTGAAACCAAACCAAGGGACAGTTCTTGACTCACAGATGCAAACTACACCATCGACAAACTCTATTTTCTCTGAGGAAAGAAAGACATAAATCCTAAAAAATAATCAAGTAACGAGGTCTCAATTCAAGTAGCTGAATCACTTCTATGGTGCTAAATAGCAAGAACTCGCAGGTTTCCAAGTGAGATAACACCTCTTTTTGATAGATCCTGCTTTAAGACTCTAATTAAATTCATGTTCTGAAAAGAAAACAAATGGAGCTTTTTACCTCTTGTATGGGCTTTATATTCACTGAATTTTTTCCCTTAACTATGTAGTACAGCAGAGTCCTGACTATGGCAGAATTTAGCCTTCAGCTGTAATCACAGGAAGGAGTAAAGTAGTACATTTGCAGTGACTGGTGTGCATCTATCATTAGATAAGGTAAATTTCAGCACAGAATATAGCTCACGTATTTTTTAAAAATCATCCTTAAAATCATTCCGAGACACAGATTCACAACCACTACCTGAATTCCCATGCCCAGCATGTCAAGAGTCAGACAATAAGAGGATTGGATTAATTTCAGGGTCCTGCTGGTTTCAGAGGTGATTGCAGAGTGTTACACATTGTTCGAGCCCAAGATAGTAGACAGTGGCAGGTGATTGATTTCTGCTACTGGGTAATAACTGTCTTATTTCTCCTTTGGCCTTTCGGTGCTCCCTGAAACTGATCCCTGCATCCGTTCACTTTTCCATTTCTAAGCACTGCCTTTTAGCTGTCAAGTCTACCATTTTTGACCCTCCATTATTTTATAAAAGCATACTGGTCATAAATCCCCAGAGGTTCACAAATTTAGTGGTGGGACAGCAATTTTTAATTCTGCTTGAGAAATTTGTGAAGAAACAGCTAATATTTGGAAGGAGCAGCAGTCTGTGGCCTCATCCAAGACCTACTGTGAGTCTTGAGGAGATCTGCAGAGCTGAAAAAGTCAAAAGAGATAAAGAGATTTGAGGGTGAGATAAATAAAATGAGAGAGAGCCTAGCACGGATATTTTCTGGACTATGAAAAGAGTAATCTGATCATATATATTTATGTATGTATACTCTTCATCTTTTCCAGTCACTCAAAACTCCTGACTTGGTACATAGCCATAGAGACCCCAAGATATGTAATGGCGTAAGAAATGTTCTTCAAAGTAGAGACTGTCTTGGACAATTTCCTGTTGTGTAATTGACTTGATGGGAGTAATTTACCCTGTGTTAATGAATAGTTATATTAATCAATGAGAAAGAACAGGGCTAGGTTTTTTATATTAATTAATAGGCCTCTTTTTAATACATTGGGTGTTTGTTAGGTGCTTTTACACATATCTAAGTCACCACAGCAACTCACTAGGAGTTGTTTTTATGGTATACACACATATACATAGTGTTTTATGTATGTGTATATATGTGCAAGTATATGCACATGTCTGTGTATAGAAAGCACATAATGCTAAAACGTATAACAATTGCATTGGTATGAGAGAGCTTATTCAGAGATTATCAACTATACAGATCATCCCAAATGAGACTCCACAATCCCCTGTCCTGTATCTCTTCAGTTACTTCAGTCTATATTCTGAAAAAGGGGACTAAACTAAGAGCCAATTCTAACAAAAAGTAAAATCCACAAGCAGACTGCTGTATTTTAAATTGCCACTGAAGGCTGAATAGAAGCTTTCTCATCATTTTGCACTGGCTGCTGTGCTCTGTCATTGACAACTCCACTTTCACATACTACTTCTCTGTAAAAAGTGGGAGAATAGACTGGATTCTCCCTGCGCTACTGCAGACCAAAGACAAACTAAACCACTAAAGCAATAGCCCTGGGATGGGGGGGTGCCTGGTACATGACAGCATTCTTCCTTTCCTCATAGACAAAATGAACTAAGTGCATGGACCACAACAGTAAAGAAGACAGGACAAAATGCAGAGTTAAGCAACAGCTGCTTTCCACAGCATATTACACTGGTGAATTCTGGGCTATTCAGACAGATGTCTCCTTATATGCTGGTGCCTGTTGCAGAGTCACCAGAGAAGTTATCTAATGACTACATTTGACCCAAGGACCGTTAAGATCAAGAGAGGGAAGCCAAATATGGTGCCACACAAAAGCATGACTGGATGATTTTACCCTTCCACCACAGGAAAGGCCAAATGCTCCTCCCTGATGAAACTGTTTGCAAGTTAACACTATAGGTCAAACTATGAGCTTTCGCCTATCTTCTACCTGTGGGGAAAAACTAAACAAGGACAAGTGCTTCATTATTTACTGAATTGTAGTGAATGGTTTTCTTTTTCCCTACTTTGTTAATGATTGTCATTAGAGATGAATCAAGGAGATCCACGTATTATGAACTGTAAATAAAAGGTGGCACCATCTTTTGTGCAATTAATGATTGAATATAAGAATAAAAAAAAAGAGCAAAAATAATTGGAAGAAAGTTAGGTATAGACTGCCCTCTTTTGGCAAAAGCAGGCAAGGATGTGAAAGAAGCCAAAGACCTTTTTTAAACATTACAGTCACAATTTCATAGAACCTTGAAGGCAAATTCATGCTTTATTCATACAAAAGCTAGAATGCTGACTAAAACACTTTAGTTAGTTAGAGACTAGCCACTAACAAAATATTGTCTTGTTGATTCAAACACAGTGATACTACAGTACGGGAGGGGGATTTTAAAACCAAAGACCTGAGGACTGAAAAAGAGAGAAAGGAAGGTCAGCAAAGGCAGCAGTAAAGCAACTGCCCTCAGCAGAGATCAGAGTAGCACTTAGAGTATCCTAGAGGTGTTAAAGAATTTTGTAATTAAACATATGCCATTACACCATGTAAACACTTTTCCAAAGGTTTTAGACTTCAGAATTACTGATTAGTTTCAGCTTTCCAAGATCTTGTCAAGCCTGAAGATAGGAGTCATATTTCATTGGTTGTGAAGACTGACAAAGAAAGATTAAGCATTATGATCGAGGTGTTTGTCAAGGCAGCTGTCACTTGTCCAATCTTTCTGCTGTCAGGATTAATTGAGAAAAGGCAGTCATTCCTCCCCATGGAGAGCTGAGCACAAGTTGTGGAGACTCGCAGCTGTCACCAGCCTATTTCCATGTTTTCTGTTACTGGTCAGTGGCTTGTGTGATAAGAAGTTTAATTTTCTTGGTACCCACATGGGTCTGTCCCAGTATCCATGTGCTCCAGCAGATCCCTTCAGCACACAGCAGGGTGGGCTTTAAAACGTTTCTTCTAATGGCATGGGTTCAGAAGGGGATATAAGTTCCTGAAATAGAGGTCTAGCACCACGAAAACATGCAATTATCAGACATTTGCTGTGCTTGAAAGCTGTTCTTGACACTGGGCTCTTAACATGAATGGTGAGTGAGGAAAGAAAATAGAAGGTCGAATAATTGTAATAAATAATGAATATGTTAGAGGAAAATATATCACATTGGATTCAGTACCCTGACAGAGGTGAGGCTACTGCCACTCCATGTCCCGTGGTCCAGTTGATAGTGAGGCCAAAGATGTATTCCCTATAGGGACCTGCACACAGAGTATCCACATACACCGCCTATATACATACATACACAAGTGCATACATATTCACATACGCATGTGGCCAGCCACACGGATCACAGATGTTCAGAGCACCTGTATGAACACAGACAGCACCAAAGGCCTCATCCTGCTCCCTTCTCTGGCTAAGCAGTATAGAAGCCCGTGTGTGTGTGTGTGCACATTGCTGGTACAGACCATCATGCATGTGCACACATGCACACACACACACAGAGATGGATGGCACTTCCCAGGTCCCAATAACCAGTGCCCCATGCCCTAAGCCCTGGCCCTTAGAGATCCACAGGCACTCTTGCACTCAGAGCTGGCCCTTAGAGACCCACTCACCCCCTTGATCCCAGGCCACTTTACCCACCCACCAGCTTGGTCTTTGCTAGTGATCACGCACCCACATTCTCTTCAGTCACCGGCACCACAGGCACACCGGTGCTCCAGCCCACGGACTGGCTCCAGTTACTGCACTCACTCCTCCATGCACACACATACACACAGAATAAAGAGTCACTGAGCCAGGAAAGAGCTAGAAAGGAATTTAATAAGAACACAGGACATAATCTGCTGATCAGGCACAGGGCACGGCCAGACGTGCACACTGACCAGCCCACTATTTACAAACAGCCAGCCCTTTTGAACTGCTTACCTCTCTATTTTCCCACTCTTACCTCTCCCCAAATCAGCTGAATGTCTCCCTTTTCACACCTTTAGTTCCTCCCTCAAGTCCTGTGAAATGCTGAGCTGACTTTTCCCTGCATCCCACAATGTGTCCGTCCCCTAAGCAGCAGCCCTCTTAGTCCAGAAGGTGATCCAGAGAGCTGCTCCTGATGACTGATGGTGACAGGTTTCACATCTGGACACTGGGGCTGAGGGTCTGCTGGGGCAGCCCTGGGAGGAGTCCAGACAGGGTGGGGGTTCCTCAAGAATCCTCATTTCGGGTTCACCCCTACCTGCCATTGTGTCCCCGTACTCCTATGGGCTTGTGCCAATGGGCCTTGGATAGGCCTTAAATGGAGTTTAGATTGGGTGATGTCTCCTGAGATGGGCCTGGCAGTAGCTGGGCAGCGTATTAACTGGGCTCCCCCCCTTCATTGTCTCTCTGAGGTTTTATCACATAACCTAACAGTATACAGATATGCTACTCATCACAAACCGCAGTTGCTGTTTTAGACAGCACTAGCACTGAAGTCAGTGATGTCTAAGTATTTGAGCGTGACCAGTTCTTCACCTGAGGCATGGTAGGGACCCAAAATAACCAATTACTGCTCCCAAACTCAGAATGGGACTAGTCATGGTAAAAGCCTGTGCACTAAGGTAAAGGCAAACACTTCCCTAAGTCCTTCCTATATCCTCTGAAGTCTCTTTCTATGTCCTTTGCTCTATGGCTCAATAGCCTTCCCTCATCCCTCCACAGGGTTGTCACCCAGTGTTGACACAGTCCACAATGTCACCAGTTTGCCAGGAGGCTGGAGCACACTGGTTCGCCAGCACTCAGTACAGAGCACCAGCACCTCTCCAGCGGGTTCAGAGCACCTTGCTGAAACAACTGCAGTTTTGTCCCAGTGCAATAGGTGAACATGAACGGCTGTGTAGCTTGAGTTAGCTTTCACTTAGCAGGATTTGTGTCTTGATTTTCACACATAAGTTATATAGGATCAAATGAGAAAATGCCTCTGGCAAAAAGGGGGCTGTTTCTCTTGCCCCTTTCTGATTGACAGCCTGAGCACTCCTCATTCAAAAAGGTGGAAATGAAACATTAAAATGTCACCTGCAGTATAACAAATATATTTATGTAATCTCCTCTTCTCGGACAAGCAGGCTTGTGCAGGCTTTCATGCACACCCGGCCAGCTCCTTCAGCCTCCAAAGTGATTAGGGGTCACTTGGCCTTAAAAGTTCATTCACAGTAATGGCTGTTCTGCATACTAATCTACTGGAGAAAAAAATCACTTCAGGGGCTGTGTGTAGCTTTCTAATGTTATTTACTAACAAAACAGTCATATTTCCTACAACAACCGTCACTTCTTTGGGTACATATGTTCTTGACTCAAAACTACAAAGTAGATTTAACTCAACACCATATGGTGCAATGTGAACTTCTGTGCTTTTTTACTGTTTTAAAACAGAAAATACATTGCAGCAAGTGGGTTTTATTCTCTGATGTGTGTTAGGTTTAGAGCATATTTTATCCAACGGTTTTGAACCCCTTTCCTTCTCTTCTACTTATTTCCAAACGTCAACTTAGTGCTTTGCTCTGTCAGGCAAATCTTGTCAGAGGAATACTACGTGGAGGAGGAAAGGAAAGTATGATTACCAAAACAGCTGGTATGTATAGAACTACAGCAGTTGGTTTTGCAGTCTTTCCTTTCATGGTTTTGGGCTGCAGCAAAAAGACAGCTGTACAAATGCACCAAGTTATCCCTGTTTTCAGGATGTGCTGCACTCATAATTCAGTCCTAATGAATATGTCAGTGGAATCTAGCAGCCTGTTTAGATTACTGCTTCTACTATTACAGAGGGATTGAATGCAGAAACGATAATACTTTAATTTGCAATGAATAAATATCATGTTAAGGGCGTGGAAATGGCAGTGTGTTGGGGGCCGCAGAGTGAAAGTATGGATTTTCCATGTTCTCTGAAAGCTCTGAAAACACAGATATGAATACCTCTTCTTCATTTGTCATAGCGTTTACACTCAGTGTTGGCAAAAACATGAAAATCTCTTTTTAACAGTTTCAGTTAATGCTATGCTGAATACTAGATTAGTCTTGAGTATTGTGCAGTATGCCTGAAAAACTGCTGCTTTTGAAAAGATGAGGAATAAGCCAAGCAAACTGGAAGGTCCAGAGTGAAAATTCACTGGGACGAGGATTCAGTACCTCCACTCTTCATTCACACTGTCTGCACTAATGACCGAACGCATTGCTCTCCAATCTGGGAATGCGGAGTGGGCCATTGTTTAAAATCTTCATTTTTTGTAGACTGTCATGCACCCTTTATACTCAAAATTCTAAATGTTATTGAAAACACAGATAATCCCAGGAAACAACATCTATAGCTTTGCAGTCCAGTAGTCATCCTCTGACCATGCTTCGGAAAACTCTTATTTAAACCAGTTTCGACGAACAATATAATAAAGCAAAGAAAAAGACAAATCTCTGGAGCTCTGTGAGTTAGGCACAGGACTACAGCTCCTGAGTGTCAATTTAAATACATGTAAATATCAGGCAAAATATGGGGTAAAACTACTTTTGAAAAAGGTTCCTTTTTGACCAGTGCAAGGGCAAAGGTCTCTAGCTTAGACTAGCCCAGAGCCCCCTGCAGAACTGATACTGACTCGGGAATATTTATTCCATGGACACCTTTTCTTGGTCACTTCTGTTACACCCAGGCCAAGCACATATTGATCATAATTAAAACCTTAAAATACAGTCTATGTTACTTTTAATATGAGTTTGAAAGGCTGAGGTATAAGAGAAAAGCAAGGTCTATGGGCAAAAAAGAAATTAGCTTCTTGACTCCAGATGGGATTAAATCAAACATCCCGAAATTACAGCACTGAAGTCACTCATAAATGGAACACGAAGGTGCCATCCGTCAGCAGAAGAGCACGAGGCATTTAAGGTGCTTTGGTTTCACTCCACTGCCCAAGCATCAAATAGAGGATTAGTTCTATTGTTTCTAACAGGAGTTCTACAGGATCTTATACCTTTAAGTAAGCATTGCCAGTAAACAGGCTTTTGTGCAAAACTCATTTTGTCAATGTTTCTAATTTTGAAAAGGTCTCCCAACAAATTTTGTTCTAACTTAAATTTTTGTAAAGTCATATATGAAAGATTAGTTTCATGGGCATTTGTGCTGGGGAAGGAAAATATAACTACAACGCAGGCATCTGTCATTCAGACAGGGGTTACATTCAGCTTGCCTCTGATCTAACCTCACATTGTTTTTAATGTTCAGCTGTCATATCATAAAGGACTTGTATATAAGAGAAGGATTAGACAGAAAGGGCAAATAGGACACAGGTAATTGACCAGATGTGAGAAGCGCGTCTGCTGAATTTAAAGAACTGAGCATAAACCACCACCACTCTTCAGTGGAAGTCTGGAAGAGGAAAGCAATAGACAGTGGTATGAACAAAAACATCAGCTTTGCAGTGAAAGGCACAGAGCTACTTTTTACTGCTAGTCATGAGGGGCATTTTCTGAGACAATACGCTGCAGCACTGTGCCCTTCTGCATTTCAGAAGAGAAAAATACAGGTACTCAAAATCAAGTGAGTTAAACCAGGTATACATCTAGTTAGTTATGAAGTTGTAGTAGTAGTAATAGTAGTAATAGCAGTGGTGGTAGTGGTAGTGGTAGTACTAGTAGTAGTGACATGACAAAAACTGTCTGAAATTAAAGAATAATTTGGCCCAACAAGGAACAAATAAATAGCTTCCTCAGGTCTTCTGAATTCCTTTGAAAGAGTTCATTACCTAACGTTTTTTTTGTCACTTTCAGATTTTTTATTGGTTGGTCATTTTTGAGTTTTGGTTGTGATATTTGGCTGGATCAGTTCCTGTTCAATACCTGCCTCTCACATTCAGTTCCAGCTGAATTGTATGGAAGCTCTGTGTGCAGAACATTGGTATAAGCAAGCATGAATGCTTCCCTTGAGGGCCAGCAACCTTATTCCTTGCTGGTTTTAGCTCCATCATGTCTCCACACTGACTCCTAACTCTGGCAGAAAATAGGTCTTGAAGTCACTGACTGAATTTTATCTGCTTTGTGCAGGTTCGAAAATCTTTCAGATTTTGAGAGACAGGGTCCTACTTAACTTATAGGACCATAGCTTACAGGTAAGGCTTAAATTATCTTGGAGACTGAGAGATGCTTCCGTAACAAGGGACAGATCTGCAGAGAAGCTGTTCTTTTATTTCTGAAATGTCATTCTGTGGGTGGTTGACAGAGTGGGGAAGTCTTGATTTAGAAGCAAGTTTAAAAATGACAGTCAAAGAGGTACTGGGTCTTTTTGAAATGCCGTGCCCAAGCTACTGAGATCAAGACCATGTTCTCTTTGCTGTGTTGTGTGGGTAGAAAAGGAATAAACAAGCAGGAGGGAGGTCTCCACTGCTAGAGACAAATGCACTCGTAGTCCTGTACAGTTAAGCTTGTTCTGGCACGGGAATATCTGTATTGTTGCCAACACCTATGCCAATGGTTTATCTATAAAAGCAGGTCACTGCATATAGAGATCTTTCAAGCTACATGTAAATACAAGACAAAACATCAGTAAGTCAAGCAGGAAATTGCAACTATTGTCACAAGAAATGGAAAGTGTCCGGTGTCCTCTAAGACTCTGTCACACAAGAGTAATTAGAAAAGCTGATTTCAATTTCTTTTGCTCCATTACCATATCTGGACAGTCAAAGGAAACCATAGAAGGAAATGAGGATGTAATTCACTTCCTAAACATAGACTGTTAATGCCCTTTGGGATATTCTGGGTTATCCTGGCTGGCCTTCAGCTGCTACACCAGGAGTACATTTATTTCCCTTCTTTCTTGTGTAGTATCTGTCAACCTCATTCAGATCTCAGGGATGCCCTGTGACATCTCAAAAGCAACTAAATGACGAAGTTTAGGCAACTCACATGAGGCCTTCGGATTAAAATTTGGCAGCCATGATGTGTTTCAGAAGATCACATGTTGCTTCAAAGAGAAACAAGAAGCAGCCAGCATAAACACTTAAACCCCAAGTGGAACAGCTGGCACTAAAGTAGTTTATCCTAAAGCATTTAGTGCTAATCCAACTCTCTTCTAATGAAATAAACCAAATTTTTAATGGTCCTACCCAATTCTGCCATTCCCATGTTATATATTCATAACACTTCCTGCAAGAAGCTTTATCTCTGTAAGCTGAAAAGCCACACCAAACCCAAGTAAGTTTGATCCAGTCAGCCATGAACAGAAATCATGTGATCACGCCACTGATTCACTATGAAAGCTCCAGTGCTGCTCAGAACAGCTGATATCTTGGAGTCAGATTAGTTTCAGTGCCCAGTAATACCCACTTTTCACCATAGACTGTGAAGGGATTCAAGATGATTATCTCAGTTCTACACATCTACACCATAGACATGTGAAGCTGGGTGAAACGAATGCATCATTTGACATGCAAGTTACACGCCTACCAAACCAACCATGAGGATTCATGTTGCAAAAACAATAACAGAAATGCCTATAGTCTGGCATTTCCATTTTCCAAAGTACCTTAACTTTTAGTCCATGAGACATATAGTTCCACATGTAGTCACTTCTCTGTGAAAAACTTTAAGAGCCATGCAAAGTAACAGCAGCATAGCCACAGACAATTGCAACAAACCCAGAGGATGTCTACTTTCTTAGGCTTTCAGGCTCTAAGTGCTCATACGTAAGCATTCCAGATCCTGTATTCAAGTAGAAAGACTAAGACACTGGGCCAAAATTTCCATTTTAACTGATGTCAAATGATACATATATGTCTGAACGTGAACTTCAGAGCTGGAGAAGCTCCTAACTGTGCCTTTAACAGAGGACCTAGTTACATCACTAAGGCAGTACCATCATCCAAAGCATAAATGCATTTAAGGTGAAGAACCTGGAGAAGAAATGTCCTCCTCACCTAGTTTTTACTACCAGTTTCAGAAATCATTCACTGCTCTGAACTGAATGGATTCTAAGTCTAGCATTTATGGAAAGAAGGCCAAAGAACTTCCTAAGAGCAATGTGGCAATGAATGCAGTTGCCCTCCTCTTGTCAAGCGGGAAAAGAAAATACCAAATTGCAGTTCACTCCTACAGAGCTAAAATTATATAAGTCATTTCTATGATCTGTTTGGTCAAACTGTTGTAACACTACCTGTCTTTGATACTTCAATATCTATAAAATAGAGCAAATGATCAGTGAGTTTTAACATCAGTCACTAACAGTTTGGCTATTGACTGATGTCATGACTTACCGGTATTGGTAGAGTGAAGCATAATTTGAACCTGATCTAAGGTGTGTACTTTTCATATATGAACCAGTGTTCTTAAGCTTTATTTGAAGAAACAAAATGGCTGATCCTTTGCTAAGAAAATTCAGGTTAGTTTGTTCAGTACATTCTTACCTGAAATCACCCAAAAACAGAAAAAAAAAAAAAGTATTATCAGCTGAGTTAAAGCCATGCTGCATTTAATACTAATTTTCAGAGATGGGTTTTAACGGTAATAAAAATGGAAACAAGGGATTGGTGCTATAAAACAAGACAAATAAATGTAAAAGGACATAAACCCCCAAAATAGCTTTCACATAAAATCTCACCACAAGATAAAATACAGCTTTT
Organism: Opisthocomus hoazin; assembly: GCF_030867145.1. NCBI lineage: Eukaryota > Metazoa > Chordata > Aves > Opisthocomiformes > Opisthocomidae > Opisthocomus > Opisthocomus hoazin. The sequence goes on along the minus strand of NC_134414.1, from coordinate 94,535,059 downwards.
GGGCAAAAGAGAGTCACATATCCAGCAACTTCCATAAATAATTCACTGCCAGCTTGTAAACAATAGAGAAGCACAGTATGAATGCCAAAAAGGGTCTTTATATGTCATAAAGCCACTCAAAAGTGCACTTGCTGCAGCAAGTCTGACTGTGAGCTTCGATGTGCTGGAAAAGGAACTGCTATGCTGAGGTCATCAGTTAGTAGAAAACAATTTCCCTCATACAGAGAAGCAGACTTACTGCTGGGCTTCCAACACTGACAGATTGGATTTAAAAACACAAAACTGCATAATGTAGGCTTACAGGGGGAAAGAAATCTTCTACACACCTTCTAAATAACCAAAGCTGAAAGAAAATATATCATCTTCCTTTAATCGCTATCAAAAGTTGACATGATCGTGTGGCAGGATTCACATGCTGGCACAGCCACACTTTAAATACACAACTGGCCTGATTTGCATCCTCTTTCTTAACTAAGCCACTTCCATGGAGAACTTAAGCTACTCTATTTGGTAAGCATCAGGCTAAATAATTCAAGTGACACAGACCTGGAGTTCATTTCTTATCTTGGGTATGTTTTAAAAGGTAACTCCATCTGTCATTTTCAAAAGCCAAGGCTGTTGCAATAACGTCACTTTCATTTCTAGAATGATATAGCAAGTGAATGAACAAAGCCAATGACCTGATAAAAAGCCATATAAATATTGAATGTGTGTACTGACACTTTTCAGACCTCAGCCCTCTGAAGTGATCAGCACAGCTGACATCATAACGATTACAGTAAAAATAAGAGAGGAGATGGGATGGATACTAGGTGGAGGGAGAAATGTAAACTTTGAAATTCCAGTGAAGAGGACAACAGTGTGAGGATATATAGTGCTGGGCACGTGATTCAAGAAGCTCAATCAATGTGACAAAAAAGGAATAAGTGGAGGATTATTTCTATGTTACTACTCTTGACTTCTTTCAGAAGTCCTCTACAATGTTTTGAATTTCATCTATAATTCCTCTCACTCCACCTCTCAGAAACTTGTGATTTATTCTTTCTTGATATCAAAATTCTTTCCAAAGTATTCTTCTGTCCATGTGCAACTTCAAAAGTATTCAGAGGCCCAGTTCAGATTTTCATTTGTCCACAGCTGAGAAACACATTCTCTGGCAAATGACCGGCCTCTTCAAAGGGAAGGAGGAAAGAAACATCTTCTTTTCAACCAGTGAAGGCAAAAGTGTGGGCATCACAGGAAGACACAGAAACTATGATTTGCATAGTACCATTTGGATTAATTGCCTGATTGATGATTTAAAAGGATGTGTTACATTTGTGTAGTTTAATAATGAGCATCTTTCTGATAGGCCTCCAGAGCTTGTTGAAGTCATATATTGTAACCCTGGAAAAATATGAAAGCAAGTTTACGATACTGTCACAGGACTGACTGTGATGACAGTCTCAGTCCAGGACAGTACCATTTTCTCAGAAGAATCATCATTTTGAGCTCAAATTAAGCTACACCTGAATCTTTCTAGGACTTTAGGAAAGGTACCTCAAATTTTTCTGTCATCAGCATGCACATCTGATTTCTGATACGAGGGGTAATTAAGACAGAAAGAAAATGCAAAAAGAACAGCAACAAAAGAAGATTTATATTTCTTATCTGAGCCAAGCAAAATGTTAATTTCAACTGTCAAAACATATAGCGAGAACAAATCTGCCCACATGTAATCACCCCACCATGTGTTTACAGCTTATAGTTCCCTCTGAATAGATACCCTTGATCACATCCTTCCTCCCAAACTATGATAATACCTTTCCTTGTAAAAATTTTCTTCGTGTCCATTTGCAAAGGAAAGGCTCTTTGTTGCAGCCAAGAAATACACAGAGCAGCTCAGCAACCTGGCTGTCTGCTGTTTTAGTTCCCCTCATGTCCCTGAACTGGATGGATCTTTTCCCAGCTCAGACCTTGCCATAGTCTCTGCTGCTGCAGGGGAAAAGGAAAGCATATACGTGGGATTTGCTCAACTGTGATGTCAGCAGGAGCTCATATCACAAAAAAATAAACAAGTAAATATAAAGACTTTGAAAGGTTCAGAGAAGCCACTTCCAGCCAGCTGCTGGGAATTCTCATCCTCTCCACATTCTTCCATGGCTGTACGTCTGAGATCAAACAATGATGCTGGATGTGAACTACTGATCACTGGAAAGGAGCCTCAGGTTGGTTTCCTTCTAGATTCTGTTGCTCACCCTTTGGGATGTCTTCAGTCTCACTTTTACCCTTCTTTAAAGAGAATAAGAAAGCCAAAAAGGATAGACCTTTCATGGACACAAGGAAGACCCTATGCCTTTTGTTCTGGAGTCTCTGCTCCAAACTGCAATATGTCATCTGCAAGGGACTCTTCACACATGTTTTCGAGAACATCTCAAAATAACGGTATCTCACAATTTACTTCCAAAAATCATATGCCTCAAAGGTGGTAAATGTCTTCAAAAAAATATTGTTTATTCTGTTCATTGCTTGCTGCCTATGAAGGATTCTGCGCTATGATACATTTGATGGCAAGAAGTCCATCCCGAGTGTCATCAAATGTAAAAGGTATGCTTTAGCTACCCTTGCCAATGGGACATCCATGCTCCACCTCTCCTTTACAGATATCCTTCAGGTTATCTGCATCAATAGATACCCAACCTTACCTACAGGGCAGACCTCAAAACCATCCTTGTGAGATTAATGCCTGTGAGGTACTGCAGTCTTCTCTGGGATAAAATTAAGTTACTTGGACTTCTCTGTTCCAGTGTGAATAAACTTGCAACCCAATAGAGCTCTAAAATCCATCCTGCTAGAAAAAAGTTGAATATTCACATAATCTAGTTAATTTTGGCTCCTGGCATTTATTCACTGGGATGCTTCCTTCCTTTCAGAGTTCAGCTAGGAGAAGGTAGGGGCGCATTAAAGCATGAAGAAGACTCCAAGACTATCCCCTTTCTTGGTGAAATGCAAGAGAAAAGTAGGTCACAAGCCACTGTTTTAACAGCATTACGTCTAATTTATTCAGTTCAGTCCCAATTTAAAGGGAGTCCTGCCTCTCTGCATTATCTGCTCACACCTGCTGTATCTCACTGCCACATTCCCATGTGCAGAGTCCAAAACCAGCTGGTTCAGCAAAAGCTAGCAGCCTTCAGAAGCAGACCTAGCTCCACCACTCTGTTCAAGGGTGGAAGCCGAAACACAGCTAGTAACAAACTGGAAATAAATAATTTCAAGTTCAAAGGGTCGATTAAGGAAAGTGGTTGAGTTTGCATATCTCAGAGAAAGTGTCTCTTCTTTAGCATGCAGTGTAGATAAAACCATGAATTCCTTGTCTCATACTTTGTCTCTCTGCCCTCCACCCCTTATTATTTGCTCTGTGCCTTACTGCAAGGCAACGTTCAGTCAGCCCAGAGGGGAAAGTTCCATATCTTGGACTTCCTCACAGAGATCAGCCAGTCAGTAGCAATCAGTGTAAGCTTTGCTACGAAGCATTGTCTTCACCTAGCACTGCCTGTACCCAGCACCAAGAAGAAAAAATATCAGAACAGTCATATTAACCCTTTATTAAAACAAGCCACTTAAAAATCTCTTATTTCTCAATGTTGCTATTTTACTAGTATTTGCATTTACTGATTTAATCAGTCATAAAATGACTATTTCTGTAACACAGGCAAGAAAAACAGGCAAATGTGATCCTCTGATGAGGTTCAGGTGAACTATTTCAGTAACAGGGATGCAGTAGAGCTTGGTACAAGGCACTACCTTGGCTTCATCTGCAATGCTTTGAACATCAGTGTTCAAAGAAGGTGAACACTGGCTACAAAGGACTAATGTAAGGACTGCAAAGTTATTTGGTAGAATCAAAAGCCTGTTTTATTGGATGAGACTTTAAAAAATATGGTTTTAAGGCAAGTTTATAAAGTTTGGGATTAAAATTGATTTGTTCTTTGTAAGTGCAACATTATTTGTGACACACTACAGGAAGAAGTGGAGCTCTTTAATTTAAAGGTCTCTGTAGGTGCACGAATTAATGAGTATAAACTGACCATTAACACTTATCAACAGCTCCAATAAGAGAAGAAAGCTCTATTCTTCAGCAAGGTAAGACAGTGGAATACTTTCTTGAAAAATAATGCCTTCCGGTAAAACTAGAGAGTTTTAACATAGCGAGTGATGAGATGAAAAGTAGATGTTATATAGTATAGTGACTATCTGCAGTAGCAGAGTCCTGAACTTTGTGACACGGGAGGCCATTTCCCACCATAACTCTCTCTTTCTGAGGATCATCAGCCACCACCAAGACAGTAACAGGCACTGGGCGTGAACTTACAGGGGTGCCTACAGGGTGAACAGTAATATCAGACAAGCTGTGTATTACTGATGACTTCAAATAAACCATGAGTAATTATCACCTTTAACTCAGAGAAAAACAGTATGCCATTATTTTGCTTGACAAATATCTCTTTAACACAGCTATATATCCTCATTTAGAGCCAAAGATGCCAGTATAAGCAGACACATATATATCCTCATCCTAAAATGAATGCTTTATGTGACCTAGTTCTAGGAAATATAAATCAAAGACTTTACTGATATATGCTGAACAGTATATGCTTTACTTTATATAAATTCAAATGCGTAATACGAAATGTCACCTTGTGAAAATTTCTGTTTGCATTGGGGAATAATGTAGTTTAGAGGCAAGATATAATGGTTTAATATCTGAAACAGACCTATAGAAGCAAGCTTCATAATAAGGATTTATTTTTGCATTTATTCACCAGACAGATAATAAGTGCTTCCTTTTTTCCCCCATCGAGTGCACTCAGAGCAGAAAAGGACAAGGCATTATAGTAGATTACTTTACATTCATATTAATAATGTAGTTTAAATAAAGATGTAAAACTCTTTGTACAACTCTGGCAGCATGCAGCCATCCTCAAAGGTTACCCCATGTACTGTAATAGTTTCAAGGACATGCTCCTCCAACACCTTGAGAATTTCCATTGCATCATTTCTGAAGTTTTCTCCTTGTTCCATGTCTGCTCTGTGCCCTGTCACCAAAGTTGCTTTCTTATGGTTGAGGGTGCTCCCTTCCCTAAGAGGGAGAGGAAGGGAATGGGGAATAAGAATGAAGAAGGGCAGGGGAATGCAGGAAGGTGTTGCAGGAACACAGCCATCCATATCCTGAGGTCAGTGAGATTGTCACCTGAGAAGCTTCCATCATTTTATGGTGATTTCTAACCCTGGTTGTTTCATCACTGAAAATCTTCCTCAGTAACACCATTAGAAGTAAATGTTTCAGGATGAGGACCTCTCATGGGCAAAAGAGTTTCAGCTTGGGGAATTGCACTTACTGTAATTTATTGCCAATTAACATCAATTTTTAATTATTGATTCAAGTATTAAGAAAAACAGGAAGACAAACAATTAAACAAAACTGTGGGAAGCACCTCTTCTCCCCATTCCCCGCTCTCAGTTACAGCCCAGGGCCGCTCCTCCCACCTTCCCCTGCTCTCACGGTGCATCATAATAGACAGCCCTACCAGAGGGGATGTGATACTGGACCTGATGTTTACTGACTCAAGTGAGCTAATAGGTGACATCGAGATTGGAGGCAGCCTGGGCTGCAGGCATCACACACTGGTGGAGTTCACAGTCCTGAGGGGTATAGGTCAGGCAAAAAGTAAAGTCAGGAACATGAATTTTAGGAAAGCAAACTTCCAGCTCTTCAAGAAGTTAGTCAGTAGGACCCCCTGGGAAATGTCAGGAATGTCAGCCAGAAAAGGAAGGTCAAAGAAAGCATACTGCCCGATAAGCAAAGACTGGCAAACTGGTAACAATAGATAAGTAGAAGGCCGAGGTACTTAACAACTTTTTTGCCTCAGTCTTCACTGGCAACCTCTCTTCCCACACTTCTCAGTTTCTCTGGGGGCCCAACTTAAATGCCTCTATGCAAACACATGCAGCACGTGAAATAAACAAGAAGATTTAGAGATGTGTGCAAGCCTGCAGGGCTATGATCTTTCTGGCATCACACAGACATGGTGGGATGGCTCCTGTGACTGGAGTTTTGGAATAGAAGGATACAGGCTCTTTAGGAAGGACAGGCAGGGCAGACAAGGAGGGGCTGTCACTCTCTATGTAATGACCAGTTGCAGTATACGGAGCTCTGCCCACAGACGGAAGAGGAGCCAACTGAGAGTTTATAGGTCAGGATTAAAGGGAGGGCAGGGACAGGTAACATTATAGTGGGGGTCTGCTACAGGTCAGGAAGACAGAGCAGATGAGGCTCTGTATAGCCAGACTGGAGCAGCCTCACATTCACAAGCCCTGATCCTCATGGGGGACTTCAGCCACCACGGTATCTGTTGACGGGACAATGCAGCTGGGCATAAGCAGTCCAGGAGGTTGCTGGAATGCATTGATGATAACTTCCTTCTCCAAGTGATAAAGAGGCCCACAAGGAGAGGTGCTACTCTGGACCTTGTTTTCACTAACAAGGAGGGGCTGGTGGGAAATGTGAAGCTTCAGGGCAGCCTTGGCTGCAGTGACCATGAAATGGTGGAGTTCAAGATCCTTAGGGTAGCGAGGAGGATGCACAGGAAGCTCACTACCCTGGACTTCAAGAGAGCAGACTTCGGCCCCTTCAGGGACCTGGTCAGTAGAGTACCATGTGATAAAGCCCTGGAGGGAAGAGGGCCCAAGAAAGCTGGTTAATATTCGAGGATCACCTCCTCCAAGCTCAGGAGCAAAGCACCGTAGCAAAGAGGAAGTCAGGAAAAAATGCCAGGAGGCCTGCATGGATGAACAAGGAGCTCCTGGACAAACTCACACACAAAAGGGAAGCCTACAGAGGGTGGAAGCAAGGACAGAAAGCCTGGGAGGAATACAGAGAAATTGTCCGAGCAGCCAGGGGCCAGGTTAGGAAAGCTAAAGCCCTGATAGAATTAAATCTGGGCAGGGACATCAATAGCAACAAGAAAAGCTTCCATAGATACACCAGTGATAAAAGGAAGGTTAGGGAAAAAGTGGTCCCTCTCTGGAAGGAAACAGGAGACCTGGTTACCCAGGATATGGAGAAGGCTGAGGTACTCCAGAACATTTTTGCCTTAGTCTTCACTGGCAAGTGCTCCAGCCACACCACCCAAGTCACAGACAGTAAAGGCAGGGACTGGGAGAATGAAGAACTTCCCACTGTAGGAGAAGATCAAGTTTAAGACCATCAAAGGATTCTGGAAGGTGCACAAGTCCATGGGACCTGATGAGGTGCATCCATGGGTCCTGAGGAACTGGTGGATGAAGTTGTTAAGCCACTGTTGATCATATTTTAGAAGTCGTGGCAGTCTGGTGAAATTCCCACTGACTGAAAAAGGAGGAACACAACCCCCATTTTTAAAAAGGGAAAAAAGGAAGACTCAGAGAACTACAGGTCGGTCAGTCTCACCTCTGTGCCCGGCAAGATCACAGAGCAGATCCTCCTGGAAACTATGCTAAGGCACATGCAAAATAAGGACGTGACTGGTGACAGCCAGCATGGCTTCACCAAGGGCAAATCATGCCTGACAAATTTGGTGCCCTTCTATGACAGGCTTACAGTGTTGGTGGATAAGGGAAGAGAAACTGACATCATCTGCCTGGACTTGTCTAAAGCATTTGACAATTGTCCTGCACATCATTCTTGTCTCCAAGATGGAGAGACATGGATTTGATGAATGGACCACTCAGTGGATAAGGAAATGGCTGAATGGGCACACTCAAAAGAGTTGCACTCAACAGCTCGATGTCTAAGTGGAAACCAATGATGAGTGGTGTTTCTCAGGGGTCAATATGGTGACCAGCATTGTTTAACATCTTTGTCGGCGACATGGACAGTGGGATTGAGTGCACCCTCAGCAAGTCTTCTGACAACATCAAGTTGTGAGGTGTGGTCGACATGCTGGAGGGAAGGGATTCTATGCTGAGGGACCTTCACAGACTTGAGAGGTGGGTTCTTGCGAACCTCATGAAGTTCACGAAGGCCAAGTGCAAAGCCCTGCACATGGGTCGGGGCAATCCCAAGCACAAATACAGGTTGGGTGGAAAACAGATTGAGAGCAGCCCTAAGGAGAAGGACTTGTGGGTACTGGTGGATGAAAATCTTGACACGACCTGGTAGTGTGCACTTGCAGCCCAGAAGGCCAGCCACATCCTGGGCTGCATCAAAAGCAGCATGGCCAGCAGGGCAACAAAGGCGATCTAGCAAGGTGATTCTTCCCCTCTACTCTGTTCTGATGTGACCCCACCTGGAATCCTCTGCCCAGCTCTGGAGCCCTCAGCACCAGAAAGACATGGAGCTGTTGGAGTGGGTCCAGAGGAGGCCACAAAGATGATCCGAGGGTTGGAACACCTCTCCTATGAGGAAAGGCTGAAGAAAGCTGGGATTGTTCAGCTTGGAGAAGGCTCCAGGGAAATCTTACTGCAGCTTGCCAATACTTAAAGGAAGCCTATAAGAAAGATGGGGACAGGATTTTAGCAAGGCCTGTAACAATAGGACAAGGGGTAATGGTTTTAATCTAAAAGAGGATAGATTTAGATTGGATACAAGGAAGAAATTTTTTACAAAGAGGGTGAAACACCGGAACAGGTTGCCCAGAGAGGTAGTAGAGGTCCCATCCCTGGAAACATTCAAGGTCAGGCTGGACGGGGCTCTGAGCAACCTGATGAAGTTGAAGATGTCCCTGCTCGCTGCAGGGGGTTGGACTAGATGACCTTTAAAGGTCCCTTCCAACCCAAACGATTCTATGATTCTATGCTCGTGCTCTTCCCTCCGCCCCAAACCACCCCCCTTGCCTTTGGAGGGCTGATGGTCACTCAGGCATGTGCTGTCCCTGGACAGGTGTTTCCTGCCGTTCCTCCTTCCTCCTTCCTCTCTCTCCTCCTCTCTCCTGGCTTCTTACTGCTCTATGGAGTTTCCAGCATAGAGTGTCTGATGGGATGTCCCTGTCCCGGTGTGGATCACCCACAGCCCCAACCCCTTGGCGTGGGTCCTTCAGGGAAGCCTCCTCCTTCCAGTGGTGTACTTCCATCCGTGTCCCCAGCACCATCTCCTCCACCCATCTTCCCCATTTCTCCTCCTCCCGCAGCTGTCACTCACACCCAGCAGTGCCTGCCCAGCACTCTGTGTTCCCTGGCAGGCGCCAGCCATCCCCACGGGTCTCAGAGATGGCTGAAACCAGCTGCGACCGGCATAAGGGCAGCTCAGACACATAGCCCTCCAGTCTGTCTTGGTGCCACAAGCAAGACTCAAAAAAGGGAGATCAGGAAAGGAGGACATCAGCAATTCCCGCACAAAAAGATGGACCAAAATATGAAACCCCCCGGTGGGCATTTCTGAAAAAAGAAGTCTGAAGAATGGACCTCTGAGAGGCACTGCTCCTTCCCAGTGCCCAGCAACAGGCTGACATCCTCAGTAGCTTTCATTGCTTCCTCCACAGACCATGAAAAAGAACAGGTGAAGTATCTTGCCTGACACATTTTCTGGGAGTTTCCTTTGTGCCCAAAAACTAATGAGCTGCAAAGTCATCCAGCTATCAAAAATGTCGCTGCTTCAATTTTTTTGAGGACTAATAACACAAGAACCAAAAAATCAGGTGGTTAAAACAGTCGAGGTAGATTTTTATTTAGCTTGCAAACTCCTTTTGTAAAATTAGTTTATTGTTCTTTTTAAACACTTCTTTTGAGCCCAAACAGCAGATTTTTTGGTTTAGCAAATGGAAAAATAAAATTTAAAACAACATTAAAAGCATCTTAAAGATTGACATATAGAAACTCTGTGGAACCTCCATTAGCATCCACTGTTGCTAGAAGGTACTGGCAAACACTGCCTTGTCTGAAAATCTCTGCCTATCTCCATTGTTTCTTGAGTTTGTGCAGCTTTCCAGCAGGCACTGAACCCCCAAATCAGTAGAGCACCTCAGCATTTCCTACAGGGTATTTCAGTGTAATCTGCCTGTCTCAACTGCCATGTGCTCCCGAGCACCAACTCTGCTGTCAGCATCTGGGCTTAGGGGTACCCTCTCTTTCAAATGGCTGGCTCTGAGACCGAAGCTTCAGAGGTGCGTTGGTCAAATTTTCAGTTTTCCACTCAACAGGTTAAGCATACATTTGAAATAGTTTTGCACAGCCTGGGGTCTGCAGACGAGAAAATGTCATGCTTTGAAAATCCTGCTTTTCTTTTCATTCCTTTTGCTATTTTTGCATTTGACCTCGAGCAAAGTATAATGTTTCCTAGCTATTCCTCAGGACTGGTCTTCTGTATTTCAGTTCATAAAATTTGGTAGGTTGGGATCATCTTGTTTTGTCTTCTATTTGGTATAGGTAGTCTAGATATAATTTTCCAAATAGGTGCTTCAGTGACATTGCAAAATCTCCGCAAAAGGACCAAGAATGTATTAAAAGAAATTGCAACCCTGTTGCATTGTAGTGGGTTACAGTGGGTTGAAAATCACCACATCAGTTTTGAACAAGTCTTTCAAATGATTAATTCTTAGTTCAGCCTTGTGTATACATATAGTTTATTCCCTGATATTTTTTGCCTAACTTACATAGTGGACTCAGAATGTGTAAAACCTCATAGTGACATATAGATGAAGATAGGGTGTTTGTGTGTGCATTGGGGATAGAGGAGTTGTGACATCACCTGTTATCTCTTCATACATCAAGGAGCAAAGCCAGCACAATCAGATTCAGAGTCAGAGTGAGCTGTTTGCAAACAACTTACAACATCAAAGTTATTTTGTGAATGCTGGTAAATATATAACATACATTCACGGAAATAAAGACGATTTCACTAATATTTTCGACTCAGATGTTAATTTTCTCACAACAAACAATTTAACAATTTATCTACTGGAATTAAGTAAGGGATAGTGAATGTTCTTTCCAGAAAAGTTTAATAATTTTAACTTTTTGGAGCATTTTGAAGAAGAGATGCTAACTTTTTCAAATCTAGATCTCACTCATAGAGGCTACCTTCAAGGATGGCATGCGTACCTCTTCTCCATTGTCACCAACCACTAAAACCTGATAATTGTTTTATTTGATATGACACAACATTGTTTAGATTTTATCTTTTCACAGCCTGATTCTTTCACGTTGGAAAGTAATTGTATTTTTCTAGAAAGCTCTCCATTGCCCTTTCATTTCTCCTCTGACTAAATGACCGAGAACGGTGCCTAGATGGTTTTGGTGAAACATAGCTCCAGCAGTGCTATCCCTACAACATCTCTAGTATTCATAAAGAGAAAAAAAATTCCACAAGACATTTAAAATTAACTAAGGAAATAATGGGCATATTCTTTGTGCCTCAATTGCTTTCCCTCAGACACCTTCAAGCATTTATCATTTCACTCACCTCTCTGCAGAGCAGAAAGCTCAGTGCTACACTGCATGTGAATTGTGTTTGCACAAAGTTGCACAAAGGCAAGAAGGGTGTCTCCTTTTTCTGAATAGCTGCTTATATTTTCTTACAGTGATAAATAAGTTCCATGCTGCCACTACAATACAGCAGGAACTGGTGAGAAGGACAAGCAGCAGGTTTTAACTTCTTTCTAATTTGGTTCATTATGTACGTACGCTAGCTGACCTCCTTAGACTTCAGAAACTATCACGTCAAAATTTTAAGAATCCACACAAATAAGAGATAAGAATGCAACAAACTGCATGAAAAATATGATTTATGCCAGGAAAATTATATCAAGTTTATATGCATTTGTATTAAAAGTAATTGTTATTAAAATCATAGCAGTTTTATAACATAAATCATGAGATATATATAGCAATCAAATAAATACAAAATATTTAAGATGCATATTTCAAATTTATGTAGTTCAGAACTCCCATATCAAATGTTGATTTCACAAGTTTTTATTATTATTGACAATGTTTCCAAGTGAAAATTGGTTTATGTGCTTGAAGTTTAATGTCTTAAGTTTAATGCTTAAAATAAATCATGACTGTAGCAAAGGCATTGTAAAATCTCTCATTACTTAGAAGTGGAGCAGCATTTCACCCATCATATCCGCTCAGTGTCATAAGCCCAAACCACTATTTAGCTGCACAAGGCACTGACAGAGCAAGACTGTCATATGGGAGTACTCCCCCTTTCCTGTGCAGTTGTGCCCTTCAGTACATTCTTAAACAAGCAAAAAGTTCTTTGCTGAATTGGGGTTGGTGAAAAGCAAAGTGTCCCTATTTACAGTTTGATTGACTTGCAGTGAAAAGAATTTCTGACTCCTTTCTGCAATTTCATTTTATTAAAAGACAACAGTCCAGTCACGTAAAACTTCAGTAGATGTGCTTAGAGCTGTGAAAATTAACTCTCACTGGGCAGTTGGCAGGCATCAGTCTAAGAAACAGATCTAGCATTCATTACACAACATCTCCCAAAGCTTTGTTTTCCTTAGACTCTCAAACCTGCCACTTTGCCCACAAAACCCAAGCAATGAGGTTGTCCATGGAGCTCAGCAAAACCTTCTGATTGTGCTGGTGGGCTGCCAGCAGAGCTGCTCCAAAACATGGAAGAACCCTTAAGAAACAATGTGAGCTAGGAGAGGTCTGCAGGAGGCAACACAAAGCTCAAAAGTGACATTAGCAAAAATATTTGGGAATGACAAAGGATGTGGACACTTGTTTCAGAGAGCACCAGTCACCTCTGGAACTTGGGAATTGTCACAACCCCTTGTTGTCCATTGACTGAATATGGGTCAGATTACAACCAGTATTCTAGCTCTTTTGTCATCATTTTTTCTTAGAGCATTCTAATACGCACTTATCTCAGTTTTCCATAACCAGTCACGGGCGGGTAAAATGCCATCCTCCAACTACTATTTTACCAATTACTCCAACTACTATTTTATCCAATTACTATTTTATCATCATATTAGTAGCTGGCTGCTGACTTTTCAACTTGCTTACTGTAGCACATCATAGTTACAAATCAAAACTCAACTCTAAGTTATAGCTGATTCAAAATGTCCTAGTGCTTTTCTGAACATGACAAGCTTGGCATTCCTATTGAATCCTGGACCAGGACCAAGGCTTGTATCCATTCTTTATGAGGGTTAGTCAGTGCAGCAAAGGCATCTCTCAGTGTGACCTGTGACAACATGAACGTACTGCAAGCAAAGGAAGAGTCACCTCCTGAGATCTGAACCTGGTGTGCAGCCCATAGTCATGAGGTTTTTCCCTAACGAGGCCAGAATTATCCTTCATCTGGGTAGCTTCACAAAAAGCATTATAGCATTACACCCTCAAAGAGCTTTCTAAAGACATTAAACCCTCATGCACACCTCCATAACCTCACTAAGCAGGTATGGAAAGAACCTCATGTGTTTAAGATAAAAATACATGTGGTCATCAAGTACTGGTAGCACAGGAAAAGCCATTTTCTCACCATAAGCATTATAAATACAGGCACTGAACCAAGACTCAGAAGATGTAGCTCCAATTTCCAGGTCTGCTGTTAGTTCACTGTGTAACTTAGGGAGTAAGTCACTTTTTTCATTCTTCTTAATTTCTGTGACCTGGAAGATGGGTGCAATATTACATACCTGAAAGTTTTGTTAACAACAGCATCAAAGAGCTAGACCACCTTAAGACAGAAAAGCGATCGGAAGCAACCACATTCAGACAAGGCATTCTGATTCTTCTTCCCTTCAAGCTTACAGCTATTCATTTTACTTTATTATTCTGCTTCCTTCCGTTAGTGTAGTAGATGAGCCTTCTATAGAGAATGGATCAAAGACAACATGAGCAATGCTGTGTCTCATAAAATCACGGGCTTTTTTCCCCTCTCCTCCTCCGAAGCCATGTTTGCATACAATGTTATGATTTCTTGGTTCAGACTGTAAGATACTTTGGAATACTTTGTTAGGGATTTATATTCAGGGAAGAGTGAGTTTGGAGTGCCAACCTTGTTACGGTAAAATGCCTCTACAAAGAGGAAAGTCTCACGGGCTTTTCTAACAGTGGTCTGAATTGAGATTTACTAAGTCTCAGAAAGTTTGTAGGAGTAAGTGTGATTTAGCATCAAATTTCAGTACTCCTTCACTTTTTAAAGGTTGTGTTGCTCTTTCTTTACCTGCTTAATTTACTATACACTGCATGTAGCATCATGCAGGTCTGTTGGCTGCATGCAAATAATGTAATTCTCACATGCTACTATTTCATTTGGCTTTCCATCCAAATAAAAGTCATGAGGTTTGAGTTGTGAGCAGGCATTTTCATACCATATATTCTGTATTTCTGCTGCTGACAGTGACTAAGATTTTAAGAGAAATGTTTTAGTAACCAAAGGAAGGAAAATATGATTTGGCACAGCAATGACTGTAATTGTTTTTACAACACAGCTCTTCTCATAATTTTTTGGGGAAGGGAACCATCTGGCTTCAATACCTGCCTCAGGAGTTTTTCAACACATTGTTCATCTGTAACATCAATTGCACTAGAACTGCATGTGCAGTCGTATCATACACATTGGTTATTTAATGAAATAGGATACACTGCTATCTGCTCCCTTCAGCCAAGTTCTCCTGACCTGTTTTGGGTCTCTGAAGTTCATGGGGTAAAGGTACTGTGCAGCGGTTTCTGCATTGCTCAAAGGCAATAAAGATGAGAAGAGAGAAAAAAAGTGGCAGCATGGAGGGCCTGAACGCTCTGCTCCGATAGCACCAGGACAAAGGTAAAAGTGATACGAGACAGCTGGGATGAGAAAGAACCTCACAGTGGGTGTGCTAAAGAAAAAGCAAAAAGGCAGTAAAGGAAGGAAAAAAAATGTAAGACTGTTTGTGACAATGGCATATTCAAGGAAAGGGGCCAGAAAGGGGAAAAAAGAAGGAAAAAACTTTATGTTGTTCCTATTAAATGAAAGATCTTCAGGAAATTTCAGGAATATCACAGTATGCCAGAAACAGTAGAATATAAAACTAAAGTTGAAAATTCAAGGGTTTGTTGTTTGTTTAGGAAACCGTGGGATACTAGAGGATCTCAATCATGCTGTGCTAACTTGAGTAGAACAAAAAAAGGAACACAAAAGAGACTGGAGACACATTTTTAACAGCACAACCTGCTTACTGAATGACTTAAAATACTGATATTCATGAAATAATTTCTCTCAGAGTTGAAGTGCCATCAAACACCTTACATAGACGAAAAGCCTGGGAAATGGCTAATCCTGCTTTTCAGTTTGGGACTACATTGTGCAGAACAGAACCTGGAAAGAGTTGACATGCCTGTCATGTCCATTTTGGACACTTACATGTGCCTATCCCAACAGCATCAGGACTCTATTCCCACTAGTGGACACCTGTGAGGTTTCCAATATGCCACCTTCAGATGGTGTATGAACAGCCTTATTTCATTTCTCTCTGCTTTTTCCTGTTAAGGTGACAGTGCTTTCCATTTCACTTAATAATCAATGTTTAATTTGATTAAAAACTGAAGGATTCAATTATGTGTATTAAATAATCCTTTATTTTGATCAGCTTTGTTGTCTTTAATGAGCTAATATTCTATAATTAAATCATTGGATACAGAAAGTTGCTGCACAATTAACAAGACCGTGGCCCTAAATGACTTAGAATAATGAAACTAAGTGAGGCCCACATAATTAAAAACACTCACGACTGAAATCTGTGACATATTTTCTAACCATATTTGGAGTGGAAAGGTCAGCTTACCAACAACGCGTTGCAACAGGCTCTCTCTGTGACCTTGGGCAAGGTATGTAATATTGCTGACACAAACTTCCTCAGCTCTAACACAGTGAACCTTTGTTTTGACAAAGTCTTCAAGTAAGCACTTCATGGCAAGGAGAGGCACTCACTCTGCGTATGCATACTGCCTAGTAAGAAGAGATTTTCTTGGTATTATCAGAAGATAAATAATAAGAGTTAGGGAACCAGACATAGCCGTAGCAGGTAAGAAGAAAGGTACATCTTTCTCAATATCCCCTCAAGGACAGCTGCAACTGGCAGATGGTTAAGAAAAGAAGAAAAGGCCAGGCAAGGACTGTGTGGTATCTCCATCACTGTCTCACCCCAACAACATGAAGTTGATGGAATTCATGAGATGCATCGTGGTGTTTAATAGCTCTCACTCTCAGCAGATTTTGAACCCAGCTCGACATCTGATCACCACAACATCCCCCCATAAGGAGTGCCGTAATTCAATTACACATGGTCTAAAAATGTACTTCCTTTTGTTTATTTTCTGTCTCTAGCAGCTATTTTTCTTCATGCCCTTTATATAAAGTGCTATGAAGACAAAGGAATTAACTTTCCTCATACATCATCTCGATGACATTTATCAATTTACATTTTTTTGTGTGTGTATATATATAGATATAGAATATATACACACACACATATCTCAATCTCATATCATCCTGAGTTATCTCTTTTCCAACCTATTGAAGTTCTTCCTGGAAAGAGGCCATTCCACTGTTTTAATTACATTCCCTTGAACTTTTTTGGTTTACTTTCCTCTTTTCAAGAAACATAATCAAAAACAATACACGCTCTTCAAGATGTGGTACACCACATGTTTATAAAGTGGCACAATGATATTTTATATTTTGTTCTCATTTCCATTCCTAACCATTCTTATCACACTTTTTGCTCCTCTGACCACTGTTCAGCATTTAACTGATGTTTTAATAGCCCCAGCTACAATAATTTCAAGATCTCTCTCCTGAGAGGCAATAGCTAATTTAGGACCCATCATTCTGTATGTACAATTAAGGATGTGTTTCTCCATGTGCATCTCTTTGCATATATTGACCTTGAAATTCATCTGTCATTTTACTGTCCAGTCAGTCAGTATCATGAAATCCTCCTGTAACTCTATGCAGTCAATTTGAGGGTTGAATACCTTGAATAATATCTCAGCAGCAGCAAATTTTTTTACCCTGTATCTACTTTCTTTTCTAGGTCAGTTATGAATATATTGAACAGCTAGACTTCCTGAACAGCAGCATGCATTGTAATGCCTCTCCTTATCTGTATCTTTTGTTTCCTTTCACGTAATCACATAATCACATTTTCCCATCTTTTCATTTCCTATCATATTTGCTGTTATTAAGCAACAAGAGGAATTTATCTTTCATCTCTAGGCAGCTCAGTTTCTTAAACCTTTTTGATGAGGGATCATGCCAAAAGCTGTTTGGAAACCCAAGTAGATCCACTTGGAAATTATATTCATATGTCACTGACTCCTTCAAAGAACACTAGGTTATTTGTGAGGCATGATTTCCCTATGTGAAAGCCCTGCTAATTCTTTGCCATGTGTCATATTTTTCTACCCATACAATAAAGACTGCTTTCATGAATTTAGTTACTTTAGCCTGTTGTTTATTCCTCACGTCCTCTTCAAGAAAACATCATTTGGCTTTGCTGCTACAGACTGACCACCTCTCACCTTTCCCTTTATGTCCTGAGAATACCTGTCCTACAAGCTCACTTGTAAGCTTCTTCATTTTGCCCATTTTGAAGAAAAAAAGAAACAAACCTTTTTTTTTTCCTCTTGGCAGGTTATTCAAAATCTTCATCATTAACCCACTTTTGCTTTTAATTTAGGCCTAATTAATGCTCTTTTCTAGCCACCACTACTCTGCTGTTCAATTATGTTTGCTTTTTTTTGGCCTTTTCAAAGCCTTTTTGACAGACAGAATACACTTAGTATCTCTGACAGTGTCTATTAGCAGTCACCATATCTTCTGCAAGTATTTTATCCTCTTGCTTGTAGCTTTTAGTTTCCTTTTAACAGGCTTCTTCCATTTTCAGTAACCATCATTATTCTATAAATTGTAATTCCTCTCAGTCCTCAGCTGGTGTTCAAAACTGGGAAATTATTGTGAGTACCTTATTTGACTTGCTGAATCTGGAAGAGGCCTGACTGTCCCGGAGGGACTGGAGAGGAGTATCCCCGTCATATAATTAGGCCTGTTCTAAACAAAAGACTTTACTGGCTGGGTTATAATCTAAGACATCTGAGAGGAGATGGCAAGTATGGCAAGTATGACCCAGTACTTACAGGAGACCAGTGCTTTTCTAAACAAGCAGCTGGAGGCTAGGCAAGATGTAGCAGATGTAAAACAGTACCTCTGTTTCAGTACCTACTTCACACAACCTGGAATTCATCTCTCCAGCTTAACAAAAAAGAAATTACTCAGCAATTTGAAAGTTATAAGTGCCTAAGAGAATTTTGACAATAGCTGTTTCATCCATCTAGCTGGCAATGATAAAACATGATGTAATAGCTGGAAATTATCAATATGTTAGGACAAAATTTCTGAGCTCTATTCAGAAATATATAGGTAACCAGTAAGTGTTTTCAGCCTACTGTTGCAGTGAATATGTCGACACTGGACAATTTTCAATCTAGACAGGATGTATTCCTACACGATATTGTCTTCCAGCTTGCAGCCCTGCTTGTGTCCCCACTTCAGGCAGGGACCCGCCTTCAGTGTGTGCTGCCTGCCTGAGGGGCATCAGTGCCCAACCATCCTGCGCCTTCAGTGAGATGCTACTTAAGCCACGAAGCCTCTCCCTGAGCACTGAGGTAAGTCAGAAAAGTTCCTGGCTTTCTGGAATAGTCCACACAGCTTACAGCCCATCCCAAATTGCCCACAAATGAGGGCTATGATCTAGGGATATCACCAGGCTGAGCACATCCGCACTAGGTGCAAGAGAGATTTCTCTGTTCAGAGAAGTCCTGGGGCAGCGTGATACACTGCAGATGATCGCACATCATTTCTTAAGGCCTGATAGATGCTGAGTCTATGAATATTATGTATCATAGCTATTGCAGTGGACAATTTTTTTTAAATTATCTCTTTAATAGTCTGCAAAACCGTCTTCCTAATATTTTGTTGCATAGGTCACTAAGGAAATAACCAGTATAAAGCTTATTACAATTAAACCAATAAAATTACTGTTGGGACAAAGAAATGGTGGTAATTATTTTTATACAGTACATAAAAATATCAGCTGCTACAGAATTTTCTGCAGTGCTGGCAAACTGATTCTAACCTTCTGCAGTCTGTGAGCACGAGGACATTTCATTTCTATTCTTGAGGTCATTCTTCCTTCCAAAGGAGCTACTATTTATTGGCAGCAGTTATTCACAACCTTTTTCTTGCTTAATTAATGTCGAAGTTTTGTTTTTGTGTGGCTTTCTAGATGCTTAGGATCTGTTATATAATGCCCATGGAGTGCTATATTCTGGCTAGTCGCAGGCTACAAGCTTCTCAAAGAATTTTTCGTGACTCTAGTTGAATGAGTGGTTAGTTGTCTGGAATAGCTTCTGATGCTTGGATGGAACTCACTGAAACTCCTCTGTCCATTCCAATAGATGCAGCTTGAGAGAAGGATTTTTTGAGGCAAAAAGAAATCTGAGGGAAGGAGTTGGAGAATGAGAGTTTGGACCACTGATAGAAAAAAACTGATGTACAAGTACCCGGTCAAGCTAAACACTCTTTGAGACTTTGAATGTGGAATTTCAGATTACAAAAATTCATTTTTATAGACTCTTAGTGACAGCCTGAAAGTTTACTGTTTATGTGCCATGCTAGATTAGAGCATTTTAAAAGTGAAACTACATGAATTTGAAGTATCAATTATTCTGTGACCGCAGCCTAGGTCAATCACCTTACTTCTTGAAAAAATGTAAAATCAAGCCAATCACAATGACTTAACTTGTGGAGCAATGAGGAGTCCACTAAAAGATTTTCAACCCTTTTATCCACAAAGTGGGAGACAGCTTTTTTTGTCGTTCGTCAGCAGAAACAGGGTTGAGTGACTGATTCTCGTGTGTACATGGTGCATCCTGAATGTGTTCCCTCTTATCTTTTTGCAAAGGAATACCGTGATTTGAGAAACCCCTGATCAAGTCTTTTTCTGTTGTTCTACCTTTGATCACCCGTGTCGAGAACATAGATATTTGATTATTTTACCTTATGATGGGATTCTTAGAAGCAGTGCAGGTTGAAGCCCACACGTACAATGTTTCCTAAGGTGTAATTCCTTGGTTCTAACACTCCTACATCTTTCTTGGACTACAACTGCAAACTGTGACATGGACTTAGTCTGCCTGGGATATATGATCATTTCAATCTCATCTCTGTCTGGTGAATCTGCATGAAAAAGTCTGGAGATAAAAGATAAAAGAACAAACCACTACAAGAGCCTTCAGTTTCAGTCAGAATTTTGGAGATAAGTTGCACTGTAGGATTGAGGGCATGAGAGACGGTGGGTTTGTTCCGTGTATTACAGAGAGTCTTAGTACTTTGAGGAGGGGGAGATTATTTTGTCTCTTAACAAAAACAAAATTAAAACACATCTCTGAAGACTGTTGCCTTTATAGAGGAGGTATGTGCTTTGAAGTGTCATACTTTTGCATAGTCTTGATAATCAGTAATGAAGAGAGAGTGCAGAAGATTACAAAACAACATAATCAAGTGATAATAATGAATATTTCAACAGGCAGGCATTTCAAAGTTTTAATTAAAATTAGTAGTGCTATTGATATTATAATGTCTTTGGGTAACATACAGGCAAGTAATCACAGACCTCTCAAATGGACTGTATTACACATGCAATTAATTATGGAAGATGTTGCTGCTCAAACCACCCTGGAATCTCTGAGATTTAAAGCAAGAGCTCAAGCATTTCACTACAGAAGGCAGTTCCACTAACACAGCCAGCAGATTAACTGTTACACTTATCCCAGATGCTG
Organism: Opisthocomus hoazin; assembly: GCF_030867145.1. Lineage (NCBI taxonomy): Eukaryota > Metazoa > Chordata > Aves > Opisthocomiformes > Opisthocomidae > Opisthocomus > Opisthocomus hoazin. The sequence continues at coordinate 94,514,263 of NC_134414.1, read as the reverse complement.
CACTGCTGCAGTGTGACTCAAATCTGTTCTGCTAGCAACAATATTTACTCATCTTCTTTAATAACACCAATGCTTCTTCTTTTGCCTAAGGTAAAAGCTGATATTTTTGAATACAGACTGTGAGAGCTTGAGGGACAAAAAAAATCCCACCTAGAGAGATGTGCTTTTTACAAGATGCCCTTGATGCTGCAGGGGAAGAAAAGTTTAATCAAAGTACAATGCTCATTCTCTTCTTTCTCTTTGACACTGCCTCCACCCAGTCTTCCCACTCTAATGTCCTTTCGGGATTCTCATTTTTTTCTGAAGTTAATTTTGTCACTAGGGATCAGGTCTAAAGGTTCCTTACCATAAGACTAGAGATTGCAATAGTACCTCCAATTCACAAAATAGTAGCTTCATTCAGATCATGGAGGGGTTGTTCAGAAACTGCCCTGAGTGTATTTTGACCTATTGCTACCTGTGGACCTGAACACCTATTTTAAAACATCTTCCATGCCCTTTAGTGAAATCAAATCATTATTTTGAGAACTGAACCTCATACTGAGCTATTCTGAATAGATTTCTCTGTCAGTTCAGTCCACCAAAGTTCCAAAACTTATTGTTGGGAAAAGTAAGAATCTAAGATCATGCTTGTTTATGGATTTGAGGCCTCATGTGTAGCAGGATCAAATATATACTTAAAATAAATGAGGGGAGGGAAGAGATGGTAGCTTTTATGTCACCTTTCCAAACTCTTTCCCAGCAAGGCAAATGTTGCATTCTTTACTTGACAGGTGCCTTCCTCCAGATGGACCCCTTAGCACCTTCCAGACTGCTTGCTGGATCAAAAGCTACTAGGCAATTCCTGAGCCCATTAATAATGATAGGAGTTCTGTTACAGAAGGGAAGGGGAGGATTAGACCTAAGGCCTTTCCCCTTGTTCCAGACTCAACATGTTACTACTGATTTAGGCTGTTTAACAGACATGATGGTGCTGGAGGGTTGTCATTTTCTCAGCACCATAAGGAAGGGAATGGATACAGGTGTCACTTTGCAAAACAGAGCAATATCCCATAAGTCTGTCCAGGCTAGTTTTTTGCTGCTGGATTGTGTCTGGCCACCTCTGATCTCGGCAGCTGTTCTGCAGGACAAGGCAACTTGGCTAAGAGTGTCATGAAGGAAGCAACAAACCAGTGGTTTGGAACATTTATCAAGGCTGTTAATGTAAGCAAACCACACCTATTACACTTAAAAATAACCGTATTCACTGTGGCTTGATAACTTCTAAGCTTTCTACATAGCTTAATTCACATTCTATTGCAGACTGTACCCTAGCCCCCAGGTATTTCTTCATCCCTTTCGAGGGAATTGGAAAGCCTACCCTCATTCGTGTCACACCTTTGAAATGACAGTGTGAGGGGACCTGAAGAATAACTGCTTAAAAAAAGGAGGAAAATACTTCACAGAATCACAGAATCACAGAATCACAGAATGTTCGGGGTTGGAAGGGACCTCTGTGGGTCATCTGGTCCAACCCACCTGCCAAAGCAGGGTCACCTGCAGCGGGCTGCACAGGACCTTGTCCAGGTGGGTCTTGAATATCTCCAGAGAACTGGAGATTCTGCTACTTGGTTGCAGCCTACTTCTTTCCATCCCCTGGGGAAAAGGCTCCTTACAGTTCGTCTCACTATGGTTGCACAGAGGTTTCACCCAGACCAACCATTTTTATCCTGCGGTAAATTTTAAAGAACCACATGGTGTGGGATAAGTCTCTGTTCTGCAATAAAACTGGTGGCAGGATTCAGTTCTCTTTAAAAAGCTCTTTAGGCAAACCAAAACACTCAGACTAGACCTGAGTTTTAGCACAAAGTAAAGAAACTCCAGCTATATTTTCTAAGGAGAGGAACAACAGATTAATAGATTTGCTTTGAAAGAAGATAATGGTGATTTTTTTTTTTTTACAAGTCTGTAAGTATATTAATTGTTATTTGTATCCTTACAAAAATTAAATGCCTGGGTTATGGCTAGGAATTTGCATAGACTACCCTTGCTCCCCACTGTACTGCTGTTTAATATTAAGCAAGAAAATTCAGGGTTGCACTCATATATTGCATTAATCTTCAAAAGTTGCTGAAAATTACTTTTCATTTTTCTTTGTATTCTTTTTTTTTAAAACAGGACTTCCCTCTTATGGAGCTCTTTAGAATTATTATTTGAACAAAATCTACTGATTTCAGCAAAGCCATTAGTTCTTTTATCATCCTTTCTCTCTGCTGAAGCATGTTAATACCTGACACAGATTTGTCAGTGATCCTCGGGTCAAGTAAGCCAGTCTGCACTCTGACAGAACACATGCAGATAGTTCCAAAGGCACCACAAAAAAGTGTTTTGTGAATGGTTTCCAAGATGACCCCAGTACTCCAATTCTATCCACATTATATTTTCACACTTACATGGAGTAATTCCTACATGGATCAGCTGCATACACCGGATTTCATGATGTGTTTTTTGTGTATTTACAAAGGGAATGCACTGAAGTTACCTTTGTAGAAAATATTAAAACAGAATTGCAAGATATTTTGATCTGTCTTCAGTGAGGTGTCTGAGCTCTTAGCTGTAGCCAGAGAGAAATGGGAGAAAAATCCAAAGAGACAATATAGTGAAACAGATGTGACCCACTAAAAACTATTGTTCCACCTCTTTGACAGCTCGAGAAATACACAGAAATTGAAGTGAAACAGTGTAAGACATACAGCACAGCAGCGCTTTTAAATTTCTGCGTTCATTTGGGGTAAGACGCTGCAGTTGTGCTTTGTAGCAAATCTGGGTGTTCAGCTCATGTCAGGCACAACTGCCTTTCAAAAATGCAAGGTACCTCTGAGCAACACTGAGCAAAGCCTCCAGGGTTTTGAACCCTGAATCATATGCCCACAGTTTTTTCCCTCTAGGCCCTGAGAATACAGGAGTTAGCATTACCCACAAAAATATATGTCTAACTGATGCTATTGAGACTCAAAGTGCTTGTGAGTTATGGGTTGCTTAAGCAAACATCACATAGGAAAACGGCAGAGCATTACTACAACTGAACTTCTGCCTGTAGCAGAGAAATTGTTCATGCTTCTAACTGCATGTTGAAGGTCATAGTTGCTCAGACAGAGCTGCATGGACCATGGGACACACTTTTCAAAAACAGATGCCTAAGGTTCAGCACTGAAGTGCACATTTATTTTCCTAAAAAAGCAAACTGGGTTTTTTTTCAGAAAGGCTCTTAATTTCTCAGGAGCTCCTATCACTGTCAGTGACTTCACACTTGTGAAAATCAGGTGTTCTGTTTTGGTTTGTGTTCCTCACTTCCCCTTTACTCTCAAACTTTCGTCCTACCTTTGACTTAATACAAGTACAGAAACCTCAGTTTTAGCAGCCGTTTGCAGTTTCAGAGCCTGTAGTTCTTATACACATTGATATTCATTCTTTTGCAGCTCATCTAATCACCTCTTTACTATCCCAGTTTCAAAAAGACAAAGATACGATTCCCACTACAAGGTTGTGCAGACCATATAGGAAAATGGATTTTCAGCTCATTGCTCAAAATCACAACTGTAATACTGTTTATTCATTTTTCCTTTATTAATGCTACTACACCATGTATTAATGACCAAATACATATGGTGCCCAATTACCGTTCATCTCACTGAAGAACTTGAAATTTAAATAGAAAATAGGCTGTCTATGAATGGCAGACAAAGACACCTAGACAATATCTGGCTTATTTGCTCCTCGTTGCACACATTGGACTAACAGTTCCATGAAGACGAAGCTGACACTAACGTAAAGACCCAACTCCATGCAGGAATTTGTTACTGAACAAATTTTGAGATAACTAAGTAGAAAAACAAAAGAACAGTCAGGGACAATAAGAAGTTTTAGCAGATAAACTGTATGATTTAATTCTCATGTCAGCTCCGTTATTCTATAAGGACAAATAATTTTACAGGTTTCAGCTTAGAGGAAACATCCTTGGAGAATTTATGGGGAATACCTCAGAAGGAGCATTGTTAACATCCCCTTTACATTGGCTTCCTGAAACAGCAACACATATATAGCAAACTTCTTTCAACCATATTAACTTTTGAAACTCCTGGGAGACATTTCAGTGGAAGTTTGTGACTGATTAGGTAGAGATAGTTAGTTACAAGGCATAACTTAAGTGGGACTGTCTGTGCCATACAAGTTTTTCAGCTTTAGACAGAGAGTTCATCAGAAAGAATTTAGACGAAAGCACGAAAAAGTAGAAGGGAAAATAGGCTGAGCTGCTACAGAGTGCTTAGCAGAAGCACTTTTCTATAGCCAATGATCCTTAATGGTATTTGCTTTACAGTATTTCTGCTCAAGTGAGAGTTTGCCATATTCATTTAACACAGGATATCTCAGTGCTGAGTGCACTATTACTAGAATGAGCACCAGGTAAGCTGTAGGATTCACTTAAGTAAAAGATGCCATAACTATAGGTCAAGCTTTTCATTTTTGAAAACCTGAAGAACTTCACTCCTAGAAGATGCAAAGTATTTCCCCTACTGAAATGGAAAATTATATTTTTTGTATCATTTTCTTACAAGGACAGATACCTGAAATTTATGGTTAAAAACAAACAAGGTAGCAGTGCATCAGGGAATAAGCATGACCCATGCCATTCTACATCTTCTCTCCTTCTTATGTTCTTGATGCTGTAAGAATAATCTGTTGGGAGCAAGACACAAAAAGAGAGTGTTTCACACTCAAAACAAGAAATTTAACCATGAGTGCTTGTTCATCAGCAGAAAAAAAAACAAAAAACAAAAACCTTGGGGATTGTTTTTCCAACATGCAGGTCATCAGGAACTCAAGGCATGTTTTGTGTGCGTCTGTCAGCTGGCAGGCTGCACCAGTGAAACCAACAGCAAAAGAGAGTGGAAGCAATCCACACAGATGTCCCTCTTAGAAGGCACAGTGACTGGCTGTGAGTATCTCCTGCTCTACCTGAGCGTCCTACCTTTGAGTAGAGGGAAATGTCATTACGGTTTCTGGAATGGTGTTTAAGTCATGATGCTCCAAATAGGATTGAAGAATTTTGCATTTCTACGATAACAGAAGTCTGCTAGTAGACATATTTCATAGCCATAGACTGCGAGTTCCATTGGCATTTCATAGCAATATAGCATTTAATAATGCCTCTTTAAAAACAGCCTTGGAAAGGAGCTGCAGTTTTCAAAGGCAGACATAGCATGGAATGCTACTGAAACATCTTTTTTCCACCTCTTTCAGGTCATTCAAGAGTCAGAAATGTTGAACGTCCATCATTTTTATGATGGCATAACTCTCACAAAATAGCAAAGTTTGTATGAACATCTTGTCCATGTGTTGTGGCTATCATTACCTAAAAAAACCTTTCTATAAGAACAACATACAGAAAAAATTATTGCAGTCTGTCATCATCAGAGTTGGTATCATAGCGCTCATAAAAGCTCAGAACAAGCAAAAATGCTATTATATATCAGCTATTTTCATATTTTAAAAAGTCCACAGGCAACCTTAACACATGGATTTTCTGACTGTTTCAAATACCTAATTTCACAGCTCCATTACATTCTTTATTACTTTTACTGAATTCTGGTAATATTCCTTGTTCAGTGCTGGAAGAAAGCAATACCCTCCACCTCTCTTTGTCCTTGTCCTTGTCCTGTGGCAGTCATTAGTGATGAATCACACAGAATCACAGAATCACAGAATAGTAGGGGTTGGAAGGGACCTCTGTGGGTCATCTAGTCCAACCCCCCCGCCGAAGCAGGGTCACCTACAGCAGGCTGCACAGGACCTTGTCCAGGCGGGTCTTGAATATCTCCAGAGAAGGAGACTCCACAACCTCCCTGGGCAGCCTGTTCCAGTGCTCCGTCACCCTCAGAGAGAAGAAGTTCCTCCTCATGTTCAGACGGAACTTCCTGTGCCTCAGTTTGTGCCCATTACCCCTTGTCCTGTCACTGGGCACCACTGAAAAGAGCTTGGCCCCATCCTCCTGACACCCACCCTTCAGATATTTGTAGATGATGTCTCTGTAGATCAAGACATATCAGAATTTGGACACCTTAGTAACTTTGTGGAACACACTCAGAAAAAAAGGCAAAAAAAATGATATTATGAATAGATGGTGCAGCTCTCAAGTCTTCTGTGCATGACAGAGAGAATTAAGTGTTTGACAGGACCCAGCATGTGAATCGACTACAGTCCTGAATTCTCAGTTTGAGTGGCAAACATGGCTATATTTACACGAGGGAACTTTTCCACTGAACAGAAGGGATTTGCCAATCTTTTCTCAGAAGGGGAAAAATCCTCACATACTCACTTAATTATGTGTCTAAAAGCTTAGGTTATGTCAGATTTTAAAATTTTAGCTAGTACGATAGGTACATGAAGCTATTTTACATCCATTTGGTTGCTAATTCTTTGCAGTCCTTACTGCATTTTATATCTATGATGTGGAATACATACTAACATCCTTGTCAGACCAGACTTTATGATATTTTTTGTTCTGAAAATGTTTACTTATTTCGTCCTTCTATTTATCTTTTAATGATGGATAATGGCAACAGCAGGCTCCCCAGGGTCATGTTTTCAAAACCATCCAGTGTTTACAAGTGCCTTCTGTCAGGATCACTACTTTAGAGCTCAGCTGAAACTGTGAGGAGAGCACCTTGAGGTCATTCATCCTGGAGAAAATATTTCACAGTTACTACACCTTCTTTATCCAGGTAAAACATCTTTTGCTTTTTCTGCAAACAGACCACTATGCCAAACATTTCTTCGTGTCCAGCTGCTTTTGCTGTAAACTGCTCCTACAATATCACAAAACACTTCAGAAAGACGAATTTCCTAAAGAGAAAAGATAGAGATACAAGGCACTAACTCAACCCATTAAAGCAATGACTAGCTGACAGTCTAATTGCTTTACTTTCAAGAGAGCTGGATTTGTGAAAGCTACTCAATAACAAAAACAGAAACAAAGAGAAAAATAAAGCCTCTGATCTAGTAGAGACAATTCTAAATGACGGTAAAGTTGGACCATCACGTTCACAAGCCTGAGGCATTGTCAAACCTGAGCAAAGAATGGTCTAGAAATGGCAAGGTGAATGCACAGCAGAAATAGGGCATATGAAGCCTGACTTTCTTCATGCTTCATCAGTTCGAATCCAGTGTGATTGGTCCTGCTAACACGCATTGATTTACTCCTGATTTATGGCAGAGTAAATGGAAGCTGAATCAACCTCAAACAGGGGCTCACTGCAGAAAAAGTTACTAATCTTGGACTCTGCACCATTCACAGCAACAAAAGATGCAGGCCTGGGAGTGAAGAAAGTTGTTGACAATTGAAATATATGGGGGACCACAAGAGTGAGAATAAGCAGAAATTATTCTTTGTTTAATCAGGATTACATTAATGCCCAGATGCCCCAAATGTATTGCTAAGGCATCTGTAATTTGTGCTTTATGAGAGCTAGTACTTTAGGGAAGGAGAGAAGGAAGGGCAACAAGCTTTTCTGTGAATGCTGAACCTTCCAGTTCTAAATCTGGAGACACCTGGCTTGATTCCAAAACAGCTCACCTTCACAATGTCTCAATTTAATGCCTCATATAATGTTTATGTACTGTAATCAAGCAGCAAACTGACTAAGAACTTAATCTGTCATAGCAAAAAACATACAGATACTCTTTTTGCCTACAACTTTTTAAACGTTTTTCCCTTCCTTCTGTGACCTACGGTGAAGATCTAACAAGTCAAGTTTTTCCGGGAGCAAACACCAACTGTACCTCAAAGTCTGTAATTCTGTCAGAGTTCTTAACGGCTGCATTTGCTATCAGAAACTCCAATGTCTTTAAGGTCCATCTACTGTTGTTCTGTCCACGGTCTCCATGGACACTGACTTCCTAAGATGAAGCTCATGAAGTGGTTAGTTTTCAGGGGCATTCAGTATTGGCTTATTACCTTATGTCCCCTGCTGTTTCCACCATCTCGGAGAGAATGGTTTGACCCTGCTAAGTGTAGCCATCAGGGATGGATCTCTACAAAAAGTACTGCGGTCTAAAGGAAATATGGCTCTACAGTGATGCTGGTGCATATGCTGATCATCTGTACCACCGGTACTGACAGATATGATTCAAAAAAATTAATACTTCATAGCATGAAATAGCCCAAGGACCTTTTTACACCTCAGGCTTCTTTACAGCTGTTATACGGCTTGACTCACTCTCACTAAGCACACACAGGGAATGGCAATGTGACTACTGTGCTAGGAGCAAGGCTAACTGTATCCATGGGGATTTTTTAACAGCTGCATTCCAAGGAATAGTGTATGAATTCATGTCTGAGATTTTCCCTGGTTTTTATGTAATTCCTGCCCAGCCAAACTTGAACTGAACATGGCAAACATGAACAGTGTAAATCTGTCCCAGTTAAAGAGATGTTTTCTCCTTCAGTGGGTCAGAAAATATTGAGCAGGTTTAAAAGCTTGCCCTGCAAGATAAATCCAACCCGTGATTTGGTTTATTTCTTTGAAAAAACAGTAACTTGCTGAACTGTTATTTAGCAGAGATATTCTTGTAACAGGAAGACTTTATTATGGCATGAGTAGTTAATCTAAAGTTGAGTGAATCAGTTGCAGTGCAAGAGCATTGAAGACTTGCCTGTAAGAGAGCAGCTGTGGTTAATGACAGGAAGAAGCATTTACAACTCACTGGAGCACATGAATATTTTCCATATTTGAATCCAATTTTTTTTAACAGGAAGCCTGATTAACTGGGGAAAAAAATAGTGAAAAAAAAATCAAGGGAGGGATTACCTGCATCTACAGTGGCGTCTCACATTTTATAGGAGTAGTCTGCTTCCCCCCCCCCCATTTATACTGAATTTAAATGGCCCCTCTGAGTTAGGTGTCTCATAGAATTGCCTACCTTGTATGACAAATTAGAGTCTACCTAGCTAGGAATTTACGGTGCAGAAGTCTATTAAGCTTCAAGAGAAAGGCACGAATTTTAAACAGAGTAGACTCAGAGTAGACAAAAGGAGGAAACTTTTTACAATGAGGGTGGTGAAACACTGGCACAGGTTTCCCAGAGAGGTGGTAGATGCGCCGTCTCTGGAAACATTCAAGGTCAGCTTGGATGGGGCTCTGAGCAACCTCAGTTGAAGATGTCCCTGCTCGTTGCAGGAGGGTTGGACTAGATGACCTTTAAAGGTCCCTTCCAACCCAAACTGTTCTGTGATTCTACGATACTATCAATTTCACCCACACCCTATGCCAGTGTCCCCAAAAACCGGAGGGCTGAGATACAAAGAGACATACAGAACACAATTCTCCTGTTACACATCTAGTGCACTATCTAGTAGACTACCCATGAGGTCTCTCATACTATGACAAATATATGCTCGTATGCACTATTCATTACAATTAAATAATATGCCATAATAAATGACAGATGGAAAAAATAAAGCTTTGCATTTAAATGCTTTAAATTTAAAAGCTTTCTAATAATTTATCAACCCAAGAGTTTTTGAAGAGGACAGTTCAGATGCCCAGGTGACATAAAGTTAGGACTTCCCTCTGCTTCCTCTGAAGTTTATTATTTGATATCTAAACACCTAAACACATGGTATCTATACAACTTGCTGGGCACTTCAACATAACACGGAAACATCAAAAATAGTTCATAAAACATGCTTAAAGATGGAAATTTAAAAAAGAGGCAGTGGAAGAATGAAAGCAGAAAAAATAGCAGATAGTATTTTTAAAATCATTTAGATCATTAAGACATCAAAGTACCATTGTGCAGACTGAAAGAAATGTTAAATAATTCAGTCTGAAGACTAAATGAATTCTGCAGAACAAATACCTAATCTATTTAGAAGCCTGCATCAAGTTGTGGGAGCCTTTTAGGCATTTAGACTTTTGCATCTAATAATGGCATCTATACATACTCAACTAAGTCACAGGCGTAGGTGTTCCTCAACAGATCCAACTGCAAGAACAGTGAAACCAGGAGATGAGAGCAAACATTAGCTCTGGTAGCCCAGATGCTTTGTCTCCGTGAGCAGACAACTCCTCACTCCAGAATTCCCAGTAAGTTAGCTGGGGATACTCATGTAAATAACTGCCCACAAACAGGAATACTCAGGTCAGTCCAGCGTGGCTGCACTAGTTGATTACACCATTATTTATAGATGCCTCCAAAGAGTTTATTCAACATTTTACAAGAGAGATTGTACAAGTGGGGATTCTGTTCTCATCTCAAGCAGCTGGTAGTATAAACCAGTGGATTTTAAACATCATCGATGGACATTCAGAAGCAACTTCATTCTTCCTCAGTTATCTCCTCTGCCTGTTTGATTCCCACCTCCAGTTCCGACTCTGTGACAGCCAATCACTGAAGGCAAGACATGGAACCAAGTATTTAAAGAAAAAGAAAGAGGAACTGCTCGCAATGTGACTGACTTTTTCAAGATTTTGTCTCTTAACAAAAAATACTACTTTATTTAGGCAGTTCTTTCCATAGGATACATAGTGAGACAGTTTATCTGGGTAGAAAACATATGTTTTGTGGAAGATCACTGAATATAAAGGAAAGCTGGATGTTCAATGCTCTCTTATTTCTAAAGGAATGGCTGCACCTCAGTTCTTCTACATACCTACAAGAAACCCTTGTTTTTGACTGCTAGTGCCAGACAATTTGTCTTGTAAGTACTAAAACATATAAGCCCAGAAGGCTTTGTTCACTATGTACAGGAATAAAAAAAGTACTAGATTTTTAAATATGGTACAGCTGCAAAAATTTCTTCTGTCACCTCTGAAAAACAGTGATGGGTTCTGTGCACTGCAAACTATAGCTGCAGAAAGACACCAGCGGGACCTGCATTTACTGCATTCATGGCACCCAGCAAGGAGTGCAAGTCCTGGGTTCTTACTCATGCTCAAAAGCTTTGTCACTAGACAGTCACAGAATTAGAAAACAGGAGGAATGTCTTGAGCAGACTAGTTGCCAGCATTCTACCTTCTCTGTGAGTTAAACCTCATCTGGCTTGACCAGATTATGCACTGATGCCACATCTGGACTACACACTGAAAAACTGGAAAGAAATTCATTGGTGTCTGTAGTCTTACCTAACACTGAAAAATATCTTTATTAAGGTTTAATTTATTAGAAATTCAAGGGGAAAAATGGCATGCAGTGTTCCTATGTATTGAAATATGAAACATAACCAGGGCATTGTTGTGCTCATTTCAGTGTAATTGCTGAAGAATTGTCCCATTAGTCTCTGGCCATTTGTGAACAGCGAAAAAGAGCAATATGAAGTGAATTGAAAATAACACCATCAAATAACCTACAAAGGAAAATAGAAGAAGAAAAATGGTGTGAATACAAGGTCAGCACTGGACAATAAACAGCTAATGTGTGTGGCTGCAATATGATTGCTCACATTTAAATATTTATTCACTTTAGGGATAATTCAGTCCAATAAAATTATAACTCTTTTGCAGTCATTCTTATTTGAGCCATCCTTTATTCTTGTGTCTATGTAAATTCAAGACGACGAACAAAGTTGATAAACAGCTTCTAGATCAGCTGAAATTCTCTGTGGACACAGACTTTCCTTGGGGTTTCATGGATTTCATGGATCATAAAACTGAGTCCTGGAAGAACTTTGGGAGGGAACTGCTCATGCTGGTGTGAGGGTGGTCCCCTGTACTCCCTGTGTTCACAGGGCACTGTAAGGGGCTGTGAAAAATATCATAAAGATTATTCCTTTTGCAATGTACTAAAAACTACAAACTTAACTCTTTGGAAGCTAGTTCCTGGGCTGCTCTCATAACAGCCCCTGAAACCTCTGATGACTCTAAGAGAAGATCACATGTAGGGTTGCATTTTGCACTGCATAAAGTGTCATATCTCATGTCAGTTCAAGTAAACACTGCAGGGTAGTCTTTTACTCCAGCAACAGCAGTGCATAGATCAGGTTTGTAAGACGGGAGAAGGGGAAGAGACATGATGGAGAAGATTTGGAGCAGGAAGGGAGTGTTATGTACTCCTGTGGGTTTCAGACCATTTAAGTTGTTCACTGAGGCCTGAAATAGTAGAATGATATTCATGGTTACTGCATCTCTAGTAATTATTTCCAGGCTGCAAGGGCTCATTGTTCCTAAAATGCCATCATTGATCAACTGTAAATTTCAGACCTGTTTTGTAAGGGTCACAGTAACATTCAGCATCATTTTAAATCCACTGAGTTTCTGGAAGTCCTGCACAGTACCATTTGCAATGACAGAGTCAGGCACCGTTTGTCACTACTCTGTTGTGCAGAACTTCTGTGGCTTTTCTTGCCTCGATGGTTATGCAGTGTGATGGGCTGAGCAGTGTGACAGCCTCAAGTGTCTGGGAAAAAAATCGCCTTTTTTTTAAGTTTTGTTGTGAACCTTGACTATTGGGCGGTGGAAAATGCAGATGCTGCTAGCAATTGTGCTTCTCTGAAGAGCACTCGTCCAAGTGCTGTGGTTTTGGCAGCTCTGGATTAAGGAGTTTCAAATCTCAGTGCTATACAACATCCTAGGTGCTTTCATTCCCCCCATGCACTCAGTGCACTATTGCATCTGTTACAAAGTGTTTCCTTCTAGCTGTTGTACTGGGAAGAAGTTGTTGTTAACCCTTGGCAAGGAGCATTAATCATTTGCACTGATTGTATTTATTATTTGTCTTTTGTCATGTTGTGAATGCACAATGTTTTGCCGTGTTTGTCAATTGCAAAAAAAAAAAAATCTGAAAGCAACCAAACCCTGGGCCCTTTCTTTCACCCCAGTGTGACATTGGTTATCAAAACAATGACAACAACAACATATCCCATTAAAAAGCCATCATATTCTTGCTGCAAGCGCTACATTTACAGAGAAAAGGAAAGGGAAATGTAGGTCTCCCTTCACATTCAAAAGAACTACTTTTCTAATCAATGAAATGCGGTGGCCTAAAGCAGGCACGTAAGCAGATTGCTTAACCAGTCCTTCTGGATGAGCAATGTTAAATGTACTTTGCTGGTAATTCAAGCCAGTGACTTTAAGAAAGGATGCTCCGGTATCTCTCATCTGTGGAAAAGGGTGAATGTTACAAACACTGGTCTCAGTATGGGGGAAATCAACTCTGGAAGGAAGGAAGGCACACTATGTAAATGGTGAAATCATGAAGAAAACTGTAATCAAACTACAGAGAATTTAAAAAAAAAAAAATTATTGTATGAACAAATTAAAATAAATTAAAATCACAAAGGAAAAACAACACTTGGGAAGAAAACCCAATCTACTTTTGGGAAATAACAGTTTAAGGCAGTGATGAATAGCTAATAAGGATGGCCGTGCAGCAGTAAGGGCACACTACAGCATTTTGTATCCACAGCGTCTGACTCCTGAGTGAAGTCTGCAAGGCAAATTGTTAGACTTTGACTACGTCTTAGAAGCCTAGAAGAATGGGATTTTGTGCTTTCCTAAGAGCTTGTCACCTAAGATCCTAAGATTAGTCATGCTGAATTCAGTGGGAGCTGCAGGTGCTCTAAAGCAGGTCACTCATACTGAAGTGCCTGCATGTGTGTTTAGTTACTGTACCACTGGCACTCTGATTTGCTTAGTTTTTAAAAGACCTTAGATCTTCGTGTCCTTTGAACTGATGCCAAAGTGTGGATAAATGGTAGCAAAGTTAGTGAGGTGACCGTCAGTGTCATACGTACACCTATGTGTATGGCCCAGAAAATACGGCACCTATTAGATAAATGAGTGCTGTCAAGGAACAGAGTCCCCACCAATTTGTACTGTACACATTAGATGTCAGAGCTCCGGAGTACATTGAGTATCAACAGTTCGGAATCACAACACTTTTTTCAAAATAAAACTATAGCAATCCAGGGGTTCAGGAACTTCTTGGCCCTCCTTACTGTGGTCTGAACAGATTTTTAACAAAGAAGGAGACGAAATTCATTCTTCTGAAAAGTTAATTTATTTATCCTATTTTTAAACCACTAAAGTCATCAAGTTTATGCCAAGTTTTTACAAGCTATCTGTTCCAATGCCCATTGATTTCAATATACATTAAGCTTTGCGAACCAGTGTGTGGAACCAGTGTGTGTGTTAGACTTCTGAACGACACCTTCCCAATGCTCTTAAAGCGTCATTCATATGTGCTGTTGAGATTAGCAATTCAGTAGCAGTTTTGAAACTGCTTTTTACTCCTCTTGCCCAGTGTGAAGACATCCCAGAGATACCTCCACACAGCACTGCAACTAGGATCCACCTCTTTCTTTTTCTTAGCTGGGTGAAACTTGTGTAGCCTTTACAATGCACACTTGGCTTTTAAAAGTGATAATTAGATAAACTTTCGAAGAAGTCAGAATGTAATTTTGGCAATCTGAAACATTCAAAAAACAAGCATCAATAGCAAAAATGTGTAAAATAAAATATTCTTTTTGCTTATAATCACGCAGATGGAAAAGCAACGGAACGATCTTTGTATTTTTTTTTCCCCTTTCATTCTATTTGTTCATTTAGTGTCTGAGGTTTTGTGCTGAGTCACAGCGATCACAAATTCCCTTTTCTTTTTTTTTTGTTAAGTAATTGCTGCTATTGCTGTTGATTTTGGTTTGGTAAAAGCTAGACTCCTCAGAAAATCAAATTAATCCTCTGACTGCAGCTTTAAGAAACCTCCAGGATAATTAGGTCTGTTGGGGGAGCTGGCAACAATGGGAAGTTCATACAGACAGGTGAAAATAAGAATAAAACAATTTATTTGAAAGTTTTAATTAATGTGTGACAAGAAGGTCTCTCTTTTTTTTCCTTTCTTTTTTTTAAACTCAGAAATAGAAGGAATACAGCCCTTGTAGTAAAAGTGTTTGCGGGCACAGAGGCGCTGGAAGTCACTAGTCACCTGATGGACTGTAATTTAGAGAGGGATGGCTGTACTAGAAAGAAAATCCATTGCTTCTGTTTACTACTTTCTGTAGTAGAAAAGCAAAAAGCAAAGAGTCAAAAAAGGACAAAAAATAAGTTTCTTACATAACACATTGTTGCTCTACAGATGACGAGCTACAGAGGATTCCTATGGAACGTAGGCATATATATACACATAGGAAATATATATTTCTTATTATTGGTAAAGGCATATCATTGGACAACTCAACAGGGTTAAAGAGGGGCTGGTGACAGAAAAAGGACCAGATGACACAGAGCATCATGTCAGAATAATAACTCAGAAGTATTCCTGTTACTCCAAATAAACAATTCTTGGAATAAGAAATATTTTTTAACACAGACATGTTGCCCTCTAGACTCAAAGTGTCTTCTGAACTAAGATCATTACCTCATACATAAGGAGATTCATCACATTTCCAAGTAAATATCAAATAACAGTGGATGACCTATATTTACAAAATGTATGTTGGCATGATCTAATGTGCAGAGAAAACAGCTTAATATTTTGTTCAAACCTGTGTCCTGAAAGAAGAGGCATTCACCCCAGCCTTTCCAAGATCGCTGCTGTTTGTTTAAACACGTTGCCTCCTTCTTTTCTGTTTGTATTTATTGACACCATAGCACATTAGTGGTGCAATAAAGGAGACAGGGAAGCTGTTTAGGTGAACGAGAAGCAGGTTTCCAGCCACCAATTAATATTTGTCATGTGCACAATGGAAAATCAGCGTTGATAAGACAGAGTGAAGGCACCAGCTAAATCCTAGCTGAAAATGAGAGGCTGAAACACACTACTGCATACTGATGACCTCCAGGTGGACCTGGCAAATATTTGTGATGTCGTACCAGCATGAAACACTGTTTTCTTCATTGGACAGAAAAGAGGATTTATAGAGCCTTTTATCCACCACAGATGTAGCCGACCCACAAAACACAAACATTTATCTTTCTACACAATGCCTTTGTGACACCAGGGGAAAGAAGCTGCTTGGGAGGCATTAGTCCTTTCTTTTCCCCTTCTCTTGCCTCCCCACTCCCCTCCCCACCTCCAGGAGAGGGGCTGCCACCAGCCCGGCCCACCACCGGCCCCCTGGCCTGCCATGCCCAAAACCAAAGACCCCGATCATATTCCATTTGCAAAAACCCACATAATTCCACAGGGATATTTTTTTCTGTTTTCTGGTTGCTGCGTTGTGCTTACATCAAAGGGAGGCAGGGAACAGTCTGTTTGTTTGATCTTGAAGAACACGATTTATTCTCTCTGTTCTAATGGAGGAGAGTGCAGACAGACTTTCTCTAGCACTGTTCAATATCTCTTACAAGACTTAAATTCTGCAGGAAAAGGGCTGTTTTTCATCAGGGCTGCCATGCGCTGCTTAGGTTATGCATGCTGGGTCAGGTCTGGGGCTTGCAGCGGGGAGGTCAGTTGTAACTCAGCTCGCACATGAATCACAGAATCACAGAATGTTCGGGGTTGGAAAGGAGCTCTGTGGGTCATCTAGTCCAACCCCCCTGCTAAAGCAGGGTCACCTACAGCAGGCTGCACAGGACCTTGTCCAGGCGGGTCTTGAATATCTCCAGAGAAGGAGAATCCACAGCCTCCCTGGGCAACCTGTTCCAGTGTTCCGTCACCCTCAGAGTGAAGAGGTTCTTCCTCTGCTTCAGTTCATGCCCGTTTCCCCTTTTCCTGTCGCTGGGCACCACTGAAAAGAGTCTGTCCCCATCCTCCTGACATCCACCCTTGAGATATTTATAAGCATTTATAAGGTGTCTTCTCAGCCTTCTCTTCTTCAGGCTAAACAAGCCCAGCTCCCTCCGCCTTTCCTCGTAGGAGAGATGCTCTAGTCTCCTCATCATCTTTGTAGCCTTTTTAAACAGGACTAAAATAAAAATAGATGTAAGTCATTTGCTCATGTGTAGGTGGGAAAATAGGTAGATTACAGTTTAGTACCATGTATAGCGCATATTCTACAGTATTTAAAAAAACTTTCTAATAAAAGCCACACTGTGAGACGGGACACCGAAACAGGAGCCTCCACAACTTGAATATCTCTTTTTTCACCTCTGGTACCCGAGGCACACATTTTCAAAGGTGCCTGTGCCCTCGTTCCCTCTGAGATGTGCCCATGAAGTCTAGAGTTAATGGGACCATACCTCTGAGGGGCCAGGCCAATCACAGTTGTGACTGCACACACATTTGTAGGGACAAACTGAGAAACCGTCTCAGAAGCACTGGATTTGCACAAGACAGAACTGTGGCCTAGACCATAGTTCTCGTTACTACGTAAATTAGGTCCATGCATTAAACAAAAAGTTCTCTTATATGCTTGTTGTGCGCAGGAAGCCGTATCCTTGTGCCCAAGACCCTGCCATACCTTTCAATAACAATATTTCTTCATCATTTAAAAATCCCTGCTCAGCCGAGTAATGCGCCTGCATGAGACTTCTGGGTTCTTCTTCCAGCCTCCCTCTCTGTAGTGCGATGTTGAATATGAAGAAAATAAACTAAAAAATACAAAACATCTTTTGTATATGTATATGTATTTAAGAATTAATTAATCTATTATATATCTAAGCTACATCCATGCAAATTGACAGAGCTGAGAATGTTAAACAGTTTTATAACATGTATTTACAATTTACCATGTAAACAGGATCCTGGAACCACATAAATAATAAATGGATTTCTTGCTTCCTACATAAACAGACACTGTAATTTTACAACAGTCGTGTACTACCTAGAATAATAATTTACAGTCAGAGTACTCAGCTGTCTGGTTTGGTATTCTGAATGCCGCCTCGATGGTAAATATTGAATATTTAAGGTCAGTCATCAAGAAACTGTTTTCTTAAGCGGCTGGGCAGGGATCCAGCCCACCTGCAGCTGCAGCATCTCCAGTCAGTGGGCAGGATCGACCTCTGCATGTGGTCAGACACCCCCTCCTGCCGCTGCCACTAGCAGCACCACCAGCACCAGCACCAGCACCGGCACTGCCATCATCACCGGCACCACCACCAGCACCAGCCCGGGCAGGAGGAGGGGAGTCCAGCTGCAGAGGAATGGGTGGCTGCTGAAACAGGCTGCGCTGAGGAGGCTGGATGCCCCTTCTGCTTTCTTGCTATTTGGAACATTAATTTATATATGTGGTGCTTTAACCTAAAAACCACCTCAGAAGGAAACACAATGCAGAGGCAGAATATTAAGAGTTATGGTCTCTGATGATTTCTTAATGTATTCACAGATAATACAGAACTTCATGGTTTTGTGTGTGTTTTACTTAAAATGAATGTGCAGTGTTTAATGCTAAAGGATGAATATCAATATTAATTTTTTAAAAAAGTTTCTCATCCACTGAGGTTTTGCAGCATATTCTTTTTTAAGCTTACCAATACACAGCATATATTATATAGCCATTATATGGTGGTGATTTTTGCTTTAGTTATCAAGGACTATTCCCAAATACACATATTCTAAGTAACTGCATATGTGTTTCAAAATCAGTTTTTCAAAGAGCCGAAATGTGAGCAAAGTTATTCAAAGCCATTACACATGAAAAAGGAGATATTGAAGAACTAAATCAAAAATTAGTTATAATATTAAACTAATAGTAAAAAAATTATTGCCTTTGTTCTAAATACATGTTTATTTTGGACAGACGTTATTAATAGCTAAATTTACAATGGTCTGAAGGTTTGGGAAAATAGTTCTTACCTGTAAAGCATAGATGTGTAACAGATTAGTTAGGTCCTCTCCAAAGGGTCATGGTAAGCCCAGAAAGATGTAAACCTACACATGAGGAGTAGCCTTCTTATATGTCTTCTGTTTATTTCCTACATTTTGAATAATACTACTGTACATTTAGATAAGGATATATAAAACACTTTTCAGAGACAGAAAATAAAAGAGGTCTGTATTTTGTCTGCTCATGGAAGGAGAAACAATCTGATTATTGTTCTCCTTTGCAGTAAGCTAGATGCCACAGACTATTTACACTGCCAGAGACTCTCTGACATTGCATTTCTTTGATTCTTCCTCACTCAGACTCATGTTAGCCCCCAGCTCTGCATTAGTATATGTGGACACATATATATGGATTTATTTTGTCTTTAACTTCTCAGATGCCTTATAGTTCCCATGAAAAAATGCTCCACTAACTACAAATAAACACGAAAAATGGATTTGGGATGCCTGATGTATTTTACAATCAAAGCTGAATTTTTTTGCTTGTGATCACAAGAGCGATAAGAAACCAAGTAGAAGAAACGTGTGAAAGAGATTAACCGTGCGCTTGTGCACCTATTTCTTTTGTTTATTACACTACATACCTGAGTAATGTGCAGTGGATTCTCTGCCTATTACACTGTCTGTGACAGTTAATGCTTTCTCTAGAAGTATGAACAGAGCTAACCCGAATTTTTTTTCCACCAAGGTTTCGTCAAAAAATACCAGTTTGTTGATATCCAACTATTTCAAATTCCAAGTATTCTGGGTTCAGAGCAAATACTACTAAGCCCAAGTGGACCCTGAGACAACTCTAGTTCGATTGCTTCAGAGCAAAGAGTCCAATGCTGCCTGCCTCCAGATTTCGGGGACAGAGCAACAAGAACACCCTACCCCAGCAGCTCCAGGTAATTAGAGCTGACACAGTCCCCTAGGCTGCAGCACAGAGAAGAGCTTCACTACCCAGGGAGCCCAGGTGGCTGCTTCAGCCTGGAGCCTGGGTAGGAGACCACAGGCAGACAGCATGGGCGGTTACGAGACTTTATGCCTGCCCAGGACTTGGTTCATGGTTTCACAGCAGGAAGCTTGGGAACGCTCAGAACCTGCCTTCAAGGGAGCGGATGAATCCTCCCCAGTGGAAGGAGATTCGCTTGCAAGCCAGAGCAAGACTTCTCATCTCAGCGGTGGGGCCCTCACCTGAGCTCAAACCACCAGGCTAGCAAATCCTTGACAGAGTCTGCTTGCATATCTTATCCAGTGGTTACAGTATGGGTTGTTGCAAAGCCAAATGCTACCCCATGCAAGAATCAGCAGGACACAGCCCAACTTGTTCCTTCTCTTTCTGGCCCAGTCAATTCTTCCCCCTCTCCTTCCAGTGTCCCAGCTTCAGTCGCAGTGATAAGATGGAACTGCGGATCCCTCAGGAACTTTGGTGACATGAGAAACAAGAACCAGGTGTCTACACATAGAATCACAGAATCATAGAATCATAGAAAGCTTTGGGTCGGGAGGGACCCCTAGAGGTAATCTAGTCCAACGCCCCTGCAGCGAGCAGGGACACCGCTAACTACATCAGGTTGCTCAGAGCCCTGTCCAACCTGGTCTTGAATGTTTCCAGGGATGGGGCCTCCACTACCTCTCTAGACAGCCCGTTCCAGTGTTTCACCACCCTCATTGTGAAGAATTTCTTCCTTATATCCAGCCTAAACCTTCCCTGTTTTAGTTTAAAACCATTACCCCTTGTCCTGTCACTGTTGTCTCTACTAAAAAGATTGTCCCCATCTTTCCTATAGGCTCCCTTTAAGTACTGAAAGGCTGCAATCAGGTCTCCCCGCAGCCTTCTCTTCTCCAGGTTGAACAAGCCCAACTCTCTCAGCCTTTCCTCATAGGAGAGGTGCTCCAGCTCTTGGATCATCTTTGTGGCCCTCCTCTAGACCCGCTCCAACAGTTCCATGTCCTTCTTGTGCTGAGGGCTCCAGAGCTGAACGCAGTACTCCAGGTGAGATCTCACCAGAGCAGAGTAGAGGGGCAGAATCACCTCTCTCAACCTGCTGGCCACGCTTCTCTTGATGAAGCCCAGGATACAGTTGGCCCTCTGGGCTGCCAGCGCACATTGCCGGCTCATGTCCAGCCTTTTGTCTATCAGTACCCCCAAGTCCCTCTCAGCAGGGCTGCTCTCGATCCTTTCATCCCCCAGCCTGTATTGATACCGGGGATTACCCTGACCCAGGTGTAGGACCTTGCACTTGGCCTTGTTGAACCTCTTGAGGTTCACACAGGCCCACCTCTCCAGCTTGTCCAAGTCGCTCTGGATGGCATCCCGTCCTCCTGGTGTATCAACCGTACCACTCAGCTTGGTGTCATCTGCAAACTTGTTGAGGGTACACTCGATGTCGCTGTCCATGTCATTGATGAATATATTGAACAGCACCGGTCCCAGTACGGACCCTTGAGGGACTCCACTCGTCACTTGTTGGGAGGAGGGAGGGTGGGTTTTCCTAAATAGAAGGAACAGTTTATTCCTGTGTCTCAAGATACTTTCAGAGGATAAATTACCAGATCCTCCAATCCCATAGCTGACACTGGTTACAGCACTGCATAGGAGAGCTGGATCCACCTCATGCCTCCAGCTGAGCAGATTCAAACATCAGGTGCCAGAAAGTAGCCTACTCACCATTACTTTAGAGGATTTCCAGAAGGAGAATTCTTATTCCTTTCTGTAAGAAAAGTCCCACTTTTCGCGTAGTAATGAAATATTGATTCCTCCAGAGAAAGAGGCCAGTTGGCCCTCTAGTCCTGTCATCCCGGCTCTTGCTGAGGAAGCAGGAGAGCTGCATCCTTCTAACACCAGAAATCCCTCACTTCAAAATTTTCTATGGAGCAGGTAGTTATACATCCCAACTCCCATGGGAGTGCTGGGTAGTCATGTTCTTTTTCATACTCAGGGCCTGACTCTGTGACTATACTATACAAAAAAGGAAATGTCTTCAGCAGAATGGACTGACCTACCACCCCACCACCGGGAAGAGCCATGACGCTGCTGCAGAATCAGTGCCCGGGAGATGGGCAATGTAAGCACAAACACTGAGAGAGGGGAAGCCGTCCATGCCCTCTGTGGCTGTTCCCTGACCTCAGCTACCACAGGATGCCTTGGGAAAGGCAAGAAGCATGGAGCAGAACGGAAAATACTTGTGCCTTCCTCTTATTTCATGGATAGTGATAAGGCAAATGCTGCAAACACACTAAGCCAACAGGCAAGGTGGGTGGAATAAGAGCTACCCTGTCCTCCACAAGAGAAAAAGACAGCTGCTGAAAGCAGAGGTGCTTGTGGGCACAACTAGGAACAAGAAATCTAAGAACAATAGATGCTTTCAGGCTATGGTAGCAAGGGAGTGCCTTTGATGCTCTGAGTTCTGGGTACAGACAATTAAAATGGCAGCTGAGCTCCCAGGTTCGGCATAAATTCTTTTGTGTGTCTAGCTATAAAGCACAAATGGTGTAACTTGTCACCAAATAAAGGATAAAAGCCATAGGTTTAAGAAAGCAGCATTGTTTCTAAAAATTCAGTTTCAAGTGTACTTTTAGTTTTGCACACAAATAAAAATATATTTTTAACACATCTCTTGTCATATGTTTATTCATATGGTATCAAAGGGAGCAGAAGACTAAGTGGATATTAATTTCCTCCATAAATATAACTTGTCAGAGGATGAACTAATGTAGAATTAGTTCTTGATGAAAGGACATGTAAGGTTAATTTACCATGCAAGACTCATGCCTCCTTGAATAAAACAATGAAATCTTACTCATGCACTCAACTAAGATGCTTTCTGGCCTCATGAAAAGACTCTGAAAGTTTCTCTATAAGCGGAGAAAAACATTGGAGGTCCAGTTTTCATAAGTATGTGCTAAACTGACCATATAATAGACAGGGAAGATTTGCTTCTACAAGGCAATAAGCATGGATATTTGTAAAATAGGATGCTACTGGTAGAAATACCTATTGTTCCTTTCATACCATGCAAATATGCAGGGGAGAAGTTTTTCTGGTATTAAAAGCATTAGAAAATAATACAAGGTAATACTATGTCCTTTTCTAGAATCAAAAATTTTCACTACCTTTCATTAAGTGGTTGGTTTTTATTGGGGAAAAGAAAAAAAAAACACCCAAAACAGACTTACTGATTCAAAAGCAAAACAACTCAGCAAAAACTTTTCAAAGATTCTCTGGTAACAGTCAAATGGCCGGTGAGGAAACAAAAATTCAAATAACTGCTCATATTATTTCCCTGTAGCATCACCCTTCTTCCACAGTCTCCCAATGCCAGTCATGAACTTTAATAAATTTTAATTACTGACACTTTGGAGTATAGTTCAACACTCTGTATCCCCAATTTCCTCATCATGTTTTTTCTTCCAATCATCCTTTAATTTCCAGGTGCCCCCAGGACTACTTAATAATTAAAAAGATTTGACAGATACAAACACGAAGTGCTCTTTTACAACCAACAAGGCTTGAAACTTTCTTTTACACGTAACTTTCCAGCTTCTTCCCAACAACCTGGATGGAATATTGCAAGGGAGAAGTCTGTCACTGCTGTCTGGGAACCTAGGAGTCAAGAAACCTGAATTCCCAAAATGTGAACAATTTCAGTCAACTGGTGGAAATATGAAGAGACGGGGGAAGAAATTAATTTCTGCTACCTCAGCCCAGATCCTCATGGTCACTTATTCAGAATAACAGGATGAAGGAGGAATGCCAGGGATGCGAAGACCAGCCATGTCAGCATCAGGGCAGAATTGGGGCAATGGACTTCACTCTCCAAAGGATGCATCTGCTTTCTTAGGTGGAGGTTGTTAGAAGTTATTTTCATTCGTGTCCTTCTCACCCTCCAAAAAATTAGAGGAAGTGATTTTTCATTATCATCTGTCTATAGTCCTTCTCACCTCACAAAACTGACTGTGAATGTGTAGCCTGTCCATCCTAGAAAAAAATGTGGTCAAAGCTGAAATAATACCTTCTGAAAATGCAGCTGCAATGCCTCACTGCAACTTTGATTCAAACTTGTCTAATTTCCATTCTCCCCTACATGCCTGGGTTTCCAGCCAAGCCGCCTCTTCTGTAATGCACAATGTCTCCCAGGAGAGCTCCTGGTCTGCAGGAGAGATGTAGTTTAACTGGGAGTGCAAATGCACGGAGGAAAAAGGGTACACAATGAAGTAAATTTAAATCCCACAAGACTGCAGGGCAGTGCATCCAACAGAAATATTTCATCTTTTCATCTAAAATATTTTAGCTTTGGGACACTTCTTTTTTTAAAAAACAATAACAAATTTCCCAGCTATGCAGATGCTTTTCCTGATATGTATCTTTTCATTTAATATTTTGTTTTCCCTTACAAAGCAATGCTTTGATGGAAGATGTTCCAGCACCCTTAGACTGAGCCTCCGTGGGGAAGCCACAGTCACCTTTGTGTGACTGAATGCTGTTTGGGTGTAGTAAGGAAATAAGGACCAAAAACCAAATTTTTTTTTTTTCTCTGGAAGTGTGTAAACTATATGTCTTATTATAGCCATCCGCTCCTCGTGTGTATTCAGTAATAGTATCTGCATTACAGGCTGAAATATACTTTTATTACCTTTATTACTTCTTGTTAGCACTGCAGAGGTCATTATGTTACAGGGGAGTGATTTGGTTTTTAATCCATCTTGCATACTACAAACAGAAATGCTAAGGCCCCGGTAAGTGCATTATTGCTAGTAAATGGTGAATATGAAAGGGTACATCTTGACTTTCATCTTCTCAAGCTATGTGTATAAGGTTGGCTGATAGAAAAAAAGTGTTGTTTTATTTAGGATTTGAGCAGATGAGGTTTCTCATTACTGAAAATTATCATTAAATCCCCTTGACACCGTTTTTGTAGAGTCATTTATTAAGAGATTAACTTTAAAAGGTAAATGGCCCACACAGACTGAGTAGTATTGTTACTAATGGAAGATCTTTTCAATTTGAAAGTGAGACACAAGGGCTTGGATATTGAGGAAGTGTTTGTGGGAGCTTCTTGTTGCACATGTGAGGTCTGTCCAGCACGTAAGTCTCAGTTGTTTTCTCAAGCCATAAATGCTCTTTTTTTCTGTCAAACGCTAATTTTCTCTGTTGAAGAAGTACCAGAAGTTTCTAGATAGCCTTGCTGTAAGTTCTGTTCAGGAACAGAAAGACACGTGTGTGATAATAGCAGTCCTGACCATAAGATTGGCCAGAAACTTGACAGAACTAAATGGATATTTGTTACTGTCACCAGATGCATATCTGAAAATTTATATCAAAATTAATGCAGAAAACTATATGCTTACATGGGCAGGGTTATAAAGGCAAAACAAACATTCTTTGTTACTGCATTTTAAACAAACATAAACCTATAAAACGTCAACACGTTTATACCTCCATCTTCCATCTGGCAGAGCAAGTTGATCAATAGGCAATAAAGGTGTCATTGCCGAGAAAAACCTAAAGAATCATTTTTCAGATAAGCCCCTTTATCATTCTTACAAGCAAATTCGCATATCCATGTAAAGCTTATGTCCCATAAGACATGTAGCCTCAATTCTACTGGTAAATTTTGCTTTGAACAGTTTGCTTTGCCTCAATTTACATTCACATTATTTCCACATTAAAAATACCACTTGGATCACAGTGACTTTGCAAATACTTCAGTAAAATTATTTTGGCCAGAATATCCCAACGTCTCAAGTACCTATGAGGTCTCCATTGTCATCTGAATATATGTCAGTCTGGTGCCCTCCCGCTCGGCAGGAAGAGGGGAAGGGGATATTTTTAATTCTCTGCACGGTACTGAAAGTCATAAAAATGACCAGGGGGGTTGACTAAAAACAAAGCTTTATTTGGAATGGCAGTGGGATTTCAAAAGATGATAACTTTGGAACTTCATAACATTACTTTTAGTGCAGTGGGGTTAGATAAGGATAATGACTTGGCAAAAGGTTTCAACAACACAATGTCTGATTTCACAAAACCACAGAGTATAGCAGATATTGACAAACTTCTACCAACATAACCTTTATGTGTGAAGAAAGCCAGAGACAGAGCAAGAGAAAAAATAAGAGAAAAGATATCACCACCCTTGGAACCAGCAGCCATCTCTGAGCTGATGGTCGGGGTCCTCCAGTGGTGGGCATGCACCTGGTGGTCAGGGTCTTCTGGTGGTGGGCGCACACCTGGTGGTCAGTTTCTTCCAGTGATGGGTATGCACAGCAAGGGCTTAGTCCCCTCTCCTTTTATACCTTTTGGGTGCCTGTCTCATAGCTTCCCAACTGTTCTCAAAAATGGGTCAGTGGTCACAGGGTGGGGTGGGGGGGATCTTGGTGGTCTCACATTCCTTCCCCAAAGGCAAGTGCTCTGCTTCCTTGCCTGCATGACATAGGTGGGTTTTGCAAGCCCACACTCTGCCTCCGCAGGATTTCACTTGTCTTCCACACTCCCTTATCAGGATGAGGAAGTTCTCAAAGCACAATGCCTGATTCAGAATTTCGCTTAATTCAAGCACATTTACCAGTTTCTCAGGACAGATGTTTGGGACAGTTGCCCACTCCGGCCTTGTGCTGCACAAGTCCAAAGGACTTTTGGCTGTGTTATGCAATTAAATCCAACTGCTTTCCTGCATCAAAAACAAATCATAGAATCATAGAATACTTTGGGTTGGAAGGGACCTTTAAAGGTCATCCAGACCAAACCCCCTGCAGTGAACAGGGACATCTTCAACTCAATCAGGTTGCTCAGACCCCCGTCCAACCTCACCTTGAAAGTTTCCAGGGATGGGGCACCTACCACCTCTCTGAACAACCTGTTCCAGTGCCTCACCACCCTCACTGTAATAAAATTGAGCCTAAATCTACCTTTGTTTAGTTTAAAACCATTATCCCTTGTCCTATTGCAACAGGCCCTACTGAAGTCTGTCCCCATCCTTCTTACAAGCTCCCTTTAAGTACTGGAGAGCCGCAATAAGGTCTCCCCACAGCCTTCTCAAGGTAAAACAACCCAAACTCTCTCAGCCTTTCCTCATAGGAGAGGTGCTCCAGCCATCGGATCATTTTTGTCTCCCTCCTCTGGACCTGCTCCAACAGGTCCATGTCTTTCTTGTGCTGGGGGCTCCAGAGCTGGACACAGGACTCCAGATGGGGTCTCACCAGAGCAGAGTACAGGGGAAGAATCACCTCCCTCGGCCTGCTGGCCACACTTCTCTTGATGCAGCCCAGGATATGGTTGGCCTTCTGGGCTGCGAGTGCACATTGTCAGTGTGTGTCCAGTTTTTCATCTACCAGTACCCCCAAGTCCTTCTGCTCAGGGCTGCTCTCAATCCCTTCATCCCCCAGCCTGTATTGATACTGGGAGTTGCCCCTACCCAGGTGTAGGACCTTGCACTTTGCCGTGTTGAACCTCATGAAGTTCACAGGTGCCCAATTCTTGAGCTTGTCCAGGTCCCTCTGGATGGCATCCCACCCCTCAGATGTGTCAACCGCACCACACAGCTTGCTGTCACCAGCAAACTTGCTGAGGGTGTACTCAATCCCACTGTCTATGTCATCGATGAAGATATTAGAGTATTGGGCCCAGCAGGGACCCCTGAGGGACACCACTTGTCACTGGTGTCCTTTTGGACATCAAACCATTAACAACTACCGTCTGTCTGTGACCATCCAACCAATTCCTCATCCACCAAACAGTCCACCCATCAAATCTATATCTGTCCCATTTAGAGATAAAGATGTTGTGGGGGACCATGTCAAAGCGCTTACAGAACTCCAGATAGATATCCATGGCTCTTTCCTTGTCCACTGATGTAGTTATTGCAACATAGAAGGCCACTAGGTTGGTCAGGCAAGACTTGCCCTTGGTGAAGCCATGCTGGCTGTCTCGAATCACCTCCCTGTCACAGAGGCAAGGCTGACAGGTTGGTAATTCCCAGGGTCCTGCCTCCTACCCTTTTTAAAAATGGGTGCAATATTTCCCTTCTTCCAGTCACCAGGGACTTCACCTGACTGTCATGACTTTTCCATTGTCATGGAGAGTGGCTGGGCAGCTACATCAGCCAATTCCCTCAGGACTCTGGGATGCATCTCATCAGGTCCCATAGACTTGTGTATATTCAGACGCCTCAGGTGGTCACAAACCTGATCTTCCCTTACAGTGGGAGGGACACTGCTCCCCTAGTCCCTGCCTTGTGGTCTATCCACTTGAGAGGTGTGGGAAGAGAGGCTGCCAGTGAAAACTGAGGCAATAAAGTTGTTGAGTACCTCGGCCTTCTCGTCTGCTGTTACCAGCTTGCTGGTCTTGCTTTTCAGGGACCGTACACTTCCTTTGACCTTCCTCTTCTGGCTGACATACCTGTAGAAGCCCTGGTTATTATTCATTGCATCCCTTGCCAAGTTCAGCTCCATCCTCACATTGGCCTACCTGACACCATCCTTGCACAAGCAGGCAGTCTCACTATACTCTTCCCAGGATACATGTCCCTGTTTCCACTGCCTGTGCTGTTCCTTCTTGCCCTTTAGTTCGACCAGCAGGTCTTGACTGAGGCATGCTTGTCTCTTTCCACCCTTTCCTGAATTTTTGCATCTGGGGACTGAGAGCTCCTGCGCTCTATGGAAAACGTCCTTAAAGCTCTGCCAGGTCTGTTCTGTTCCCTTTTTCCTGAGGGCAGTTTCCCAAGGGGTCCTACTGACTAACTTCTTGAAGAGCTGGAAGTTTGATTTTCTAAAATTCATGGTCCTAACTTTACTTTTTGCCTGACCCATACCTCTCAGGACTGTGAACTCCACCAGTGTGTGATGCCAGCAGCTCAGGTTGCCTCCAATCTTGATGTCACCAATTAGCTCACTTGCATTAGTGACCATCAGGTCCAGTATCATATCCCCTCTGGTAGATTTGTCTATTACCTGGCTTAAGAAGTTATCCTCAACACACTCCAGGAGTCTCCTGGATTTCCTACAGTTTGCCGAGCTACTTTTCCAGCAGGTGTCAGGGTGGTTAAAAACAAAATTTTCCAGCAGGTCGAGGGACTGTGAGCATGAGGCTTCCTGGAGCAGGAGAAAGAAGCCTTCGTCAGTAGGCGTCCCTTGATCAGGTGGCCTGTAGTAGACACCAACCACAAGGTTCCCTTTGTTGCCTTGGTCTCTTATTCTTAACAATATACTTTTTACCTTCTTGTGGCTATTCTCCAGAGACAGCTCTTCATACTCTGTCCATTTCTTGATGTAGAGGGCAATGCCTCCACCTCTTCTTCCTTGCCTCTACCTTCTGAGCAGCTGTAGCCATCAATAGCTGCACTCAGTCATGGGATTCATCCCACTAAGTTTCACTAATGGCAACTAAGTCATAGCTTTCGAGCAGCACGGTGGCTTTCAGTTCCTCCTGTTTGTTGCCCATGCTGCGTGCACTGCTGAGGAGGCCATGTCACCTTCTTACATGAACACCCTTTAATTCCTTTCAGGAGTTTCACTGGTGTTTCCCTGTTGGCCCCTACTACCTCAGGAGCCCCTGGCTCATCTCCATAAGACTTCAACTATGCTCCAGTATAGCCAGTACATCTCAGAGCAACAGACTGAGGGCCCTCGCTAGCAGCCCGTCCCTCTAAACTTAGTGTGTCATCCCACAGCTTGTCACGAGCAAGACTGATATTATACCCCTCCCCCTTCAAGTCTAGTTTAAAGCTCTGTCAATGACCCCTGCTAGCTTGTGAGCAAAGACCCTTTACTGTGTTTGCGAAAGGTGAATCCCATCTGGTGCCATGTCGGCCATCCAATTATCAAAAATAACAAAATTGTGGCAGTGACACCAGCCATGAAGCCATATATTAGTAGACTTGGAGCATCTGTTTCTTCAAAGTCGTTGCCCGCAACTGGAAGGAGAGAGCAAAAAATAACCTGTGCTCCAGACTCCCTTACCAAGTGTCCCAAGGCCTTGAAGTCTCATTTGATCACCCTTGGACTACATGTTGCAGCTTAATCGTCACCCACATGGAAGATCGGTAATGGGTAATAGTCTGAGGGCTGTACGAGGCTAGGAAGTTTCCTAGTGATGTCCTTCACCCGGGCCCCAAGCAGGCAGCAGATTTCCCTAAGAGGAGGGTCTGTCCAGCATACTGCACCCTCTGTTCCCACAGAATCACAGAATCACAGAATCACAGAATAGTAGGGGTTGGAAGGGACCTCTGTGGGTCATCTAGTCCAACCCCCCTGCCGAAGCAGGGTCACCTACAGTAGGTTGCACAGGATCTTGTCCAGGCGGGTCTTGAATATCTCCAGAGAAGGAGACTCCACAACCTCCCTGGGCAGCCTGTTCCAGGGCTCCGTCACCCTCAGAGGGAAGAAGTTCCTCCTCATGTTCAGACGGAACTTCCTGTGCCTCAGTTTGTGCCCATTGCCCCTTGTCCTGTCACTGGGCACCACTGAAAAGAGCTTGGCCCCATCCTCCTGACACCCACCCTTCAGATATTTGTAGGCATTTATAAGGTCCCCTCGCAGCCTTCTCTTCTTCAGGCTGAACAAGCCCAGTTCCCTCAACCTCTCCTCGTAGTGGAGATGCTCCAGTCCCCTCACCATTCTTGTAGCCCTCCGCTGGACTCTCTCCAGTACCTCTTCATCCTTCTTGAACTGGGGAGCCCAGAACTGGACACAGTACTCTAGATGAGGCCTCACCAGGGCAGTGTAGAGGGGAAGGAGAACCTCCCTTGTCCTGCTGGCCACACTCTT
Source organism: Opisthocomus hoazin (assembly GCF_030867145.1). Taxonomy (NCBI): domain Eukaryota; kingdom Metazoa; phylum Chordata; class Aves; order Opisthocomiformes; family Opisthocomidae; genus Opisthocomus; species Opisthocomus hoazin. The sequence continues at coordinate 94,483,774 of NC_134414.1, read as the reverse complement.
CTTGATGCACCCCAGGATCCCATTGGCCTTCTTGGCAGCCAGGGCACACTGCTGGCTCATGGTTAACCTGTCGTCCACCAGGACACCCAGGTCCCTCTCTGCAGAGCTGCTCTCCAGCAGGTCCACCCCAAGCCTGTACTGGTGCATGAGGTTGTTCCTCCCCAGGTGCAGGACCCTGCACTTGCCCTTGTTGAACCTCATCAGGTTCCTCTCTGCCCAGCTTTCCAGCCTATCCAGGTCACGCTGAATGGCAGCACAGCCTTCCGGTGTATCTACCACACCTCCCAGTTTGGTGTCATCAGCAAACTTGCTGAGGGTACATTCTAACTCTTCATCCAGGTCGTTGATGAAGAAGTTAAAGAAGACTGGGCCCAGTACTGACCCCTGAGGGACACCACTTGTCACCAGCCTCCAACTAGACTCAGCGCCGCTGATGACAACCCTCTGAGTTCTGCCATTCAGCCAGTTCTCTATCCACTTCACCGACCACTCATCCAGCCCACACTTCCTCAGCTTCCCCAGGAGGATATCATGGGAGACTGTGTCGAAAGCCTTGCTGAAGTCAAGGTAGATAACATCCATGGCTCTCCCTTCGTCTACCCAGCCAGTCATGTCATCGTAGAAAGCTATCAGATTGGTCAGGCATGATTTCCCCTTGGTGAATCCATGCTGACTACTCCTGATAACCTTCTTTTCTTCCACTTGCTTGATGATGGCCTCCAGGATAAGCTGCTCCATCACCTTTCCCGGGATGGAGGTGAGGCTGACCGGCCTGTAGTTCCCTGGGTCCTCCTTCTTGCCCTTTTTGAAGATTGGAGTGACATTGGCCTTTCTCCAGTCCTCGGGCACCTCTCCTGTCCTCCAGGACCTCTCAAAGATGGTGGAGAGTGGCTCAGCAATGACATCCGCCAGCTCCCTCAGCACTCGTGGGTGCATTCCTTCGGGGCCCATGGATTTGTGGACATCCAGATCGCTTAAGCGATCCCTCACACAGTCCTCCTCGACCAAGGGAAAGTCGTCCTCTTTGTACGCTTCTTCTCTTCCCTCCGGGGCCTGGGATTCCTGAGGGCCAGTCTTAGCACTGAAGACTGAAGCAAAGAAGGCATTCAGTAGCTCTGCCTTCTCCGCATCCTCCGTCACCAGGACACCCTCCTCATTCAGCAGCGGCCCCACGTTGTCCCTAGCCTTCCTTTTGCTGCTGATGTAGTTGAAGAAGCCCTTCTTGTTGTTTTTGACATCCCTTGCCAGCTTCAATTCCAGGTGAGCCTTGGCCTTCCTCGTCGCATCCCTGCATGCTCTCACTACGTTTCTGTACTCTTCCCAAGTGGCCTGTCCCTCTTTCCACATTCTATGCACCTTTCTCTTCTGCCTGATCTCCGCTAGAAGCTCCTTGTTTAACCATGCAGGTCTCCTGCCTCCTTTGCTAAATTTCTTTCTCAGGGGGATGCATTGCTCCTGTGCATGGAAGAAGTGTTGTTTAAAAAGCGACCAGCACTCATGGACCCCCCTGCCTTCGAGAGCCCTGGCCCACGGGATTCCTCCCAGTAGCTCCTTGAAGAGGGCAAAGTCAGCCCTCCTGAGGTCCAGGGTTTTGATCCTGCTTATCGCCCTGCTTCCTCCACGCAGGATCCTGAACTCCACCATTTCATGGTCACTGCAGCCGAGTCTACCTCCAACCTTCACGTCCTCCACCAGTCCCTCCTTGTTTGTTAACACGAGGTCCAGCAGCGCGCCTTTCCTTGTTGGTTCCTCCACCACTTGCATCAGAAAGTTATCATCAATGCTCTGTAGGAACCTCTTGGATTGTGCCTGCCTAGCTGTATGGTCTTCCCAGCTGATGTCAGGGTGGTTGAAGTCCCCCATGAGAACCAGAGCCTGTGACTGTGAGGCTGCTTGCAGCTGCCTGTAGAAGGCCTCATCAACCTCCTCCTCCTGGTCAGGTGGCCTATAGTATACACCCACCGTAATGTCACCCGTGTGAGCCTGTCCCTTAATTCTAACCCACAAGCTTTCAACTCCTTCTTCACTTGCCCCCAGGCCAAGCTCAATGCATTCCAGTTGCTCCCTCACATATAGAGCAACTCCCCCACCTCTCCTTGTTGGTCTGTCTGTCCCCTCAGAAGGGAATCAGCTGTAACTATAACCCATCTCTTATTCCTCATGGAGGTGGTCATGCTACACGGGGGTAGGCCTTTCTATGCCTGGCAAGACCACTGGTGTAGATGGACCATCATCCACATCATCCATTGACTGACCTTCCACATCCAGAGCCTTATACCTGTTGTACAGAGGCATCTGGGAGGGCAAGGTGGGCAAGGATGGGATTCACCTGCCATTTCCACTCAGATTTCTTTTATATCTGATAACAAACTTGTCAATTAGCTGGGCTGTTCAGGAGCCCAGGTTACTTCTAGGTATACCTTTCCAATAACAAAAGCTTTGATATGTCAAAAGGGTAGAACAGGATCCCAATTTCGTTGCCACGTGGGAAAATAGTAATGTAAACTGTAATGAGCTGTTTTCTTTCCCTTGTTTTTCCTTTCCTAAAAGGCATTTAGAAACATTTTACAGTTGTTATTGTAGCCCTTTACTTGTATATAAAACTGTTGCTGACAAGGATGGCAACTGCACGTTCAGACCCAGGCTGGAGGTGTGATGCCTTCAGGTCTGTTAATGACTAAATTGGTTTTGCTAATACAGAGACTTCCAAGGTCTTCCAACAAAATTTCCAAAGAAAATCTATTTCTGCTTGAAGTCTATTCACTAGAGTCATCACCTGCCGTCCCAGATTCAGCCATATGTTCCCCCCATTCAAGCATACGGAGTGTTGTTGCCTTCTGGTCAAGTTCACGAACATGCCATTAGCCTCCCCTAACTTCTCGTGTTTCGAGATATCTCCATCTTGTTATTTTCTTCTTTCACCAATATTAACCACTGATGGGAAGATAGGGTGAGTGATGGGTAGAGATCATGACTAGAACAATTCAATTCTTCTTCTGACTCCCAGTAATAAATCTGAACATTTAATTACCCAGTTATTGGAGTCTCTGCTTTAGGACACCAGTAAGTCTCCTGCACTCTGTCTGGTAGAGGGAATAAACAAATTGTTGTACCAGGTCTCAATTTAACATACATAATTCAATTGTGGTACAACCTAGAAGTAATCATATCAATAAAGTGAGTTATGGGAAGATGCAAATTTATATCAGTGAATTTTCTTCTTTGGGATGCCAGCACTACATTTCACCCCAGCTGCAAGCTATAATTTCTGGTCTAAAACAGCTGGCTGGCCAAACTGGAACTTACTGAGCTGGTTTGAAGGTCCAGAAGTGAGAGATGGGAGGAGGCTGAAACAGTCTAAAACTAATCAAGTATAAGCTTTGATTTTAACTATTAACTTTCAGTAAAAAGACATGCTGAATCCTACCAAGCCTAACTATAATGCAAAATGTTTTTGCTATTAATACTTAGTGGTCTATAGCTTAGGAATGGAGTTCAGGGTGTTGCAGAAATTGGTGTGAAACTCCACAGAAATCATGGCTAGGCAGCGTACATCAGGAGAGCTGGTGCTCTTGGACAAAGTCTTGCCAGACAATATAATACTACTTCCTACTCTGTTCCTACATTTTATAACAGTGTAATTCCCCTGATCTCAATGCAGTAAAAATGGCTTTCTCTTCAAAAAACTAAAATAAACTTCCCATTTGTAAATGTGGTGATCTTCATATTTTGCATAATCTTCATTAAGATAGATGCAAAACAATGCTGACCATGCATTAAGGGGCATTCTTCAATATAGTTATTTCAAACCTGTAATTTTTCTGTAGCATGCAGGTTCAGGTGTTTTTTTAATTGTTTTGTTTAATGGCTGAATTATTCTTATATGAAGCCAATATCTAATTTCTCAAGACTGTTGCCTTCTTGAAGCACAAGCTTTAAAAGTATTTTAAATCAAAATAAAAAGCTTCATAAACTATATTTTCAGAGCTATTTCTGATTCATTTGAAATCTTTGTACCCTTTTACCAAGAAATCACCTTTCCTTTCAATGGGATCACTATCAGGAATGTGCCAGGAAAGTCTGAACACCTAAATCTGCAATGCACACTTTCGCTTAAATCTGCTAGTGCAGTACCTGATTGCAGGACAATAAAGCCCAAACGTTTTTCTTGTACTACCTGTCAGAGAGTCATGCACACGATGGTAACACTGGAGGTTTATTCAGATGAGTAAGCAGCAAGTGTTATAAATTGCCCCTCCCCTTAAAGTGGTCACAGTACTCATTATCTCTTGGGCCCTCCACCACAATGCAGGCTGTGCTCAGAGAGATGTAATGGCTGTGTGTACACACAATGATAGGTTTAAAATGGATGAGATTTCAATGAACATAAAGTTCTTGGAAAAATAGGGCATGATCTTTGCAGTCATGGGGAAACATAGGCAGAACCTTGTAATAACTTGCTAATTGCCCTGAGTAAAGCAATTTGTTTTATCTGTCTGCCGCTTGGTTTCCTGCAAAGTGCAAAAAAACGATTATGGGATTTTACTGAAACTAATTACTACTATTTTATCACGAAGGCTGCTGAAATATAATCCTCTCCCTTTCTTTCTGTGCTTCTCTTCACACACTATGCCTCCCACTCCTTCATCACAAATTTAAAATCTTGTGGAAAGTCAAGAAGTACTTTAATCATCCAGTACTGTAATAGATCCTGCTGGTATTCAGTGTCCCACTATAATAATATGGAGTGATAGCACAGTACAGCAATGTAAACTCTAGTAAGCTGCACACTCCACTGCTGATTTGTTCGTGAACCTGCATCCCACAAAGTATGCAATGTACTCTGAGGGTACCGCCTGCCTCCCCACAGTAACTGAGTGTTACAAGCTCCTGAATGACAACCTGAGTGGAGGATAATTTTTTTCCCTCTTTTCCCAACCAACTTACACATTCAGGAGTTCACAGGAATTTGTTTTAAACACTGAAGGCTTCATGAATAAATAGTGACAGTGTACCCTGGTATTAGTGCAATATCTAGTTTATAATGATAATTTGTAAGAAATCCTGAAATATCTCATTTTGATCATTAGCATGAAGTAGTGCTAATGTTGAGATACCTCATTAGAATGGTTGGCAACTTGTCTTTCATTGAAATTATTATTCTTTTGAAATGAATGACACTGCCTGAATGTGTTCTGTCAAATCTTGATAGTTAACAAAATTGATTTTATCAGAATAGTCAACCACACAAAATGCAACCCATTAAAGAGTGTATTTGACAAGAAAATAAATTTATCATCAGACTCTCATTGATATGAAGATGAAGTACAGATGCTATCAGCATTTCTCACCCAATATAACCAGTGACGCTTCAAAAAGACTAAGGAATTATTCCACACATTAAAAAAAGTGCCCTCCTACAATGTTAATTTTTCTGTACAGCAAAGTAAATGAAGATTGATAGTTACGAGGCATAGCAGCAAGATGATCTTGAAGTAGAAGGCAAGGTGACGGTTTTCTTTTTCCCACAAAGAAATAGGAAGAAAATTATAATTTTTGCTATTGAATTGCTGAAAGTGTAAGGTCAGAGCCGCTCCCAAAAGGAAAGACTCTCACTCATACAAATTCTTTATCTACCCATATGTATGTGCCTTCAGATGTCCTATGGAAAAGACACAAACACAATGGTAATCACTTTTTAAATCATAGATGTGCTATAAAGATGGGGACAATCTTTTTAGCAGAGACAACAGTGACAGGACAAGGGGTAATGGTTTTAAACTAAAACAGGGTAGGTTTAGGCTAGATATAGGAAGAAATTCTTCACAATGAGGGTGGTGAAACACTGGAACGGGTTGCCCAGAGAGGTAGTGGAGGCCCCATCCCTGGAAACATTCAAGACCAGGTTGGACAGCGCTCTGAGCAACCTGGTCTAGTTAGCGGTGTCCCTGCTCGCTGCAAGGGGGTTGGACTAGATGACTTCTAGGGGTCCCTTCCGACCCAAAACTTTCTATGATTCTATGATTCTATGATTCTATGTATTACATTTTCTTTTCACATTTCTTGTGATTTTCATATCCAGTATGTTGGATTTTTTTAGTTCTTGTGTTCCACATTGGCATCGAATCCAAGCCTGTGATGTTCTTGCAGGCTGACTTTGAAGGCAATGTTGTTAAAGAAGATCTAAATCAAGCCTTTAGTGTGTTAAGTATTCCAGCCTTTATTTTTGTGACATTTCTAAGTCTGCCTTTTGTAGGTGGGTGGATACCTAATAGAGCTGGCCAATGAAGCGAAAAAATTCTATGAATAATCATTCGCACGTATGAACAAATGCACTTTCAGTGTGTTACCAGTTATCCAGTTCCCTCCCCAACGGCATGCACAGCTTAGGAAGACAAAACCAGACAAACTGGATCAGATCCCCAGTGCATCTGTGACAACAGCTAAACCCAATATTTTCACAGAAGGAGCCTAAAGTCCAAATTGTATCTAAAAGTCTCAAACTACAGTCCATTGGTATTCACTTGGGGAAACATTTTCAAAAGGCCCTCAAAGCAGATTTTAAAAGTAAGTTTTCAGATGCACTTATCTAGGAGAATTGGGTCTTGCAGAAGAATTTTTCATAGTGCTTGTTGCAATAGGCAACAGGAAACTATCTGCATATTTAGGCATCTAAATGCCTTTTTATCATCTGCCTTACATAGCTTAGCTGCAGCTCCTCCCATCCAGGTCACTGGGGTCCAAAGCGTAAGTACCTCTGAGTGTCCTGACCCTACATCCTATAGGCTTAATGGCAGAGAAGCTCCTAAATTAATTGATTTTGTGGTTTTTTTTAATTATTTTAAGGTTAGTCTGTAAAATTAAGCCAAGCAAAGGGCATTACCGCTTTCCTTTAGCCACAGGAAAAAAAAAGTTACCATAACGATGAAGAAGCAACATTGTGCTCTATTCCCTAATCACCATTACTGTCGTGATCACTTTATGTAGGTATTGACTGGTGCTTGTTCTCCACCAGGAGCTGAGCATGCAATGACAGACCAGAGCCAGCTTCCTGCCAGGTGGGTACCCAAAGCTAACACAGCTCCAAATGACAAGTTGCCCATACCTTGTCACCCCACTGTGTCCTAAAAGAGAGGTACTACACTGAGCATGAAGGCACAGGTTGCCCTGGCCTGTGGGACTCAGGCAATGAGATACAAAGCTGTGGAGACATAGAGTGGATGTGAGATACTTAGTTCACAAAGTGAGCAGTGCCCTTCCCAACCCCGTTGAGCCTCTGGCCTTGGTTAAGCAATTACCTGCCCTGCCTCTATAGGAGTGACTCCAAATAAAGGTTTCTGGCAAACATCTTAGTTTTTCAAGAAGGCTTCAGCATGTGTTCAACCCCAACCTGGGTCCCTCACTGGGCATGAAGCAGAGCAGCAAAAGAGACTCCCACCAAAAAAAAAAGACATAACCATACATGGGAAAACAGGCCTAATTCACACCACAAGCAAAGAGCAATTAGAAAAAATGGCTAAAGAAATGACAATAGCCTCTTCTTTTTCCTAAGCAGGCCCTGTTTATCAGCATCAATATTGAAGAGAGAGGAATGAACCTAAATAACTGAATAAACAGTGATCACAAGGCAAGGCAAAGCTTTTAACACCACCGAAACCAAAGAGCATTTCATAAAGTACAATACATCGTACAGATCAATTACATGGTGTTTCAATGAATAAGGCAGTCATTGAATTGAAAGAGCCTTCTTCATTCTGATGGCTTATGAAGAGCAGCAGAGCCCTGACACTGAATTATAGCTTCAGTGTTCACTTTGGGACCATAGAATGACACCACTAACACGGATTATATTATTCCTGAAGGTTTTTAAACAAGTAAGAAATAGATGCCTACATCACACAGGACTCAGCAAGCAGGGCATCACAGCCATGAACCAGCCAGGGAACCATATTTCAAGCAGCTGGAGGTTGTGTCAGGCAGCTACATCGATCACCATGGTTCCAAAGCAGAAGGTAGGCACGTAAACAGCAGGGGGACTCTTGAGACAGAAACACAGGTTTGATCATTAATCTCATCACAGTTCTTATGGTATAGATTGAATGCAGACAATCATGGTTTTAATTTTCCGTTGAAATAGAATGCCAAGGAAACAGCTGGTTTTGACAGATACACTACCTACTGCTCTGCTAGAATTCATCTCTTAAGATTTGTAAAGTCCCTGACTGCTATATTTCAGGATTCCTTCCTTACTGATCACATTGTATGCTGTAAATCTGGATCTTTTGCACAGACCATGTAGACTACTGTATCTACCAACATGTAAGTGCAGAAGGGGCACTGTCCTTAATGTCTCTAAAGGAACCCCTATCCCATTCTGAGATGATATTGTGGAGATTCAGAGTCTTCACTGTAGTGAAAGCAATAAAACAGGAGTAATGTGTCCACATTTCTGATACAGAAACAAAAGGATTATTCTCTGGTGATGTTAAATTAGGATTACAACTGACAAGAAGCAGAAAACCTATTAAGTTACTAATGAAGGAAGAGTTTATTCCGTTAGTAATGTACAACAGGTCAGGAAAATTCATTATTTTAGTGACATACTAGGGCATTTTCACTGTGCAGGTGCATATTATAGAGACCGGTAAACTGGATCATACAGCTATACAGCTCATGTCACTTTAATGGACGATACATAGTCCATACAGTATTAGAGTCAAAAGGGGAAAAGCTTTGTTTTCAAAGCCTGAAGAAACATCACTGATGATGAGTCGGTCTTCTTTTGCAACTCCCCTGCTGAACCTCTGCATGGTGCAGCCCAAATGATTGACAGGGTAGGGAGCACTGGTAATTTGTAGGAAAAGCAAAAAAAAAAAAAACCTGCTCCTGCAATATGCCTGAACTACTTGTCTTAAGATTTTTAAGCTGGTCTGCTGTTTCTGAGCTTCAAAATGCCATCTGACAAGCAAACAACTATTGGAAGCAAACAAATGTACATTGCTTGTCCGGAATTAGCAAAAAGTTGTCACAGCTAGACCGGACTTGGATCTGATTTGCTGCACTTAACTGTACCTACCATGGATGCACTGCAACCTGCTTCATTTGGCATAAAATGCAGTAGTCTGCTTAAAAAGGTCACAGACAGGCTCAGCCATGTTGTCACTGCCCTAGCTGAACACTGTCATACCTGCTACTGTAAAATAACAGCTGATATTGCTACTCGATGACTTCATTGATTAATCACTTTGAGAAAAATCAGGGAGTGGGAGGAAGACCAGATCTGAAACCATGTTGAAATCATCTGGAGGTTGAAGTCATCTTTCTAAAGAAAAACAAATATTTCCCTCCACCTTTGTCAGACATGCACTCAGTATAGTTATTGCTGTAAAACCGTTGGGTTTAAATTAGAACTGTGTTTGTTTATGTTCATCTGTCTTTGCAACTATACACATTGCACTAACCACAGAATGAGTTGTAGCAAGGTGCTCTGGGAATTGACGGAAATAAGTGTCTCCCACAATTTCACAACAGCCCTGCCAGTTACTCCTAGATTTAAAATCATGCTTTAAAGAGGGGGAAAAAACACCTGTATATTATAAAATGAGGTTGCCAAATATCAGTGTGCAGGCAGATGGAAAGATAACTTACAGACATCTGTGAGTAATATGCATTTTTCTCACTGCAGAATTAATGCTGAAACATAGCAAAGGCAATGTATGTATCAGAAAGTCAAAGCACTGGTGACTCCAGCCTGTGCTCCAAGTGAGTAATGTTATGCATTGCTAGTGGGCACAAAAGTATTGCTAGGAAATCTGCAAAATCTGACCCAATACCTGACAAAAGATGCTGGAAAGGCTTCTGAGCAGTAGCTAGATGTTCTCTCCTCCTCCTGCTGACCTTCCCATCTGCAGTTCCTAACCATAGTAAAGTAACAGGAAGAGCTGAAGAGTGATGCTCAAAGTGTGTCCAGGGAGAAGGGGAATACAGTCATATATATTGGTACTACAATGTAATGTGTGCGGCAGAGTGCCAGTCTAGACAGAAGAGCACTGGGTCCTGTGCCAGAAGAAGCCTACCTGATGGATGGCCAATGTACACTGTAGTTGTCCCTGTTTCTCAGTGCAGCCCCACACAGCAATGGGGTCAACATGCATGAAGGTAAAGGGATCAAACTTGTTTGTCTAAATTATCACCATATCCTCTATTCAGCTGGACACGTACAGTGCTATGTTCATTGGTAGTATGGACGTACCAACACATCAAAGTATCATCGTTTTTTAAGGTCCTTTTCTTAGGAAAATTCTCATTACCCTACCTGGAAGGAAAAGCTTTGTATTACCATTGTTTCCAGCTGTCATTAATATGTCTCAGCAAGCTCCTGATGAGCCATGAAATATTATCACAAGATGGAAATCATATTAATGGAACTGCTTAGGTTTGTGGTGAAAAATTAGGTAACCTAATTTGTACTTCAGTTTCCAAGGCACATATTTGTTAGCTAAGTAATTTACCACCATATTTCATCATTTAAGTCCTTTTCCTCTCTGAAGATTTAATTAGTTTCCTTCTCTGTCTCACAAGCGATTTTCTTGAACCATTTCAGGCAGTCCCAACCACCTCCCAACAAATGTTCCTGTGAGCACAGAGGAGAAATCAATAACTTCCACGCCTGTTCGGTAAAAGAATGCAGCTTTTTCTGGTAGCTGCAAACAAGATGGTATTTAAGCCACAAATGTTTCCCAGTCAAGCATGAAAACAGCACTGGTACCCTGCTGGTAAGCAGCCCTGCAGCCCGAGATTGACCAGTGGCAGAACACATCCAAGTACAGGCCTTTTGAAAATGATTTGTCCTGAAGAACGTCCATAAATAATCTAATGTGGAAAAAACCCGTGCATTTCACCTCTCATAATAAGCACATAGCATGATGTGAGAGAACAATCCATATCAAATCACTTCCAAGATGAGCTCAGTTCAGTAAGTTCCCATTTATTTATTTGGCTGTGGTTTCTTTTTCTATTATACGTTATCAAGTTTCACTAAACTGCCTTATGAACATGTTTCTAAATTGACCTCATCTACTCCTACTCACTTTCGTAGAGGTCAGCACAAACCTGTCATTAGATTCAGTAGGGATAGGTTTGGGTCCAGAATGAGTAACCTTTCCTTACTTTCCTTGTTTACTATCTTTATTTCACCTTGGTCTAACCTTAATTACACAGTAACTTAATATTATCCTTCCTCTTCACACAGCCAAGTAATTGCCCTCTTTCTGTCATCTCTGCTATTTTTAACACACCCTTTGTTGTTTTTTGAATACTAATACAAACATTGATACCAATCACAGAGTATGCAAACAGGCTACTGGGCTTGCACTTAACAGCGACTAGTGGAGGACAATAACTGGGGACTTGGGGGACATGGTGTCATTTCCTACATATTTACGTGGTACCCAGCATACCAAGCCCCCAGTGCAATGAATAATACCACCTCTGCCTAAGGGATTTTTTTTCAAGATTCCCATTATTTTAGTCTGTGAGCATCTCAGGATCCTTTATACATCCTTTCTACCTGTGTGAGCTAAGGAAGTTGCTGTCATTCCCACTTCATATTTAAGACATTGCATGCAAACTGTGAAATGTGGCACTGTTTCTTTTGGCTTCAGAGCAAGAATCATTTACATCCCATTTATATCTTTTCTTTCCCCTGGAAGAAAATATTGGTAAACAAACTAAATGAAGGATTAAAATGAGTTTGACTCTATACTCCCAGCTATGGGGTAGCTCTGGGTTACAGCCCCTTCCGCTTGGACCACTTTACATTTATCCATTGCCTCCATCAAACAGGACAACAGTTGTGCTTATTGCCGTTTTTGGATCTCATCCTCAGGTGCTTAATTCTCCTTTGGCAGACAGAAAAGTCTTAGGCAGGTATATTAGTTGCATATATTACAATATATATTGCATATACATATATTGCAATATATATTAGGACAGATAGACCAAGTCTGTTCAATGGTCCCCCAAGCTCATTCTCTGAGGTTAGCTGGAGTCTCATGTTTAACAAGAACAAAGCATGCACAGAGTGTTACTTCCGTCATGCTCTGACTCAACATTCAGAGTATTTTGTACTGTTTTCCAGAGCCAGGCATGTAAAAGACAGTTGTTTTCATGTACAGTACAAATGTGCTTAAGTCTTTCGACTTGGGTAGTCTTGGTTTAGCTGGTAAGAAAAACTTAGAGAAGCATGAATACAGTACTCAGGGCAGCTTGTGACCAGTGCACCTGAGTTACAGGTGCAGCTTGCAGGGACTTGCCCAGACTGCACAACAAGTTGGTGAGTGTTGACCTACTGAAATTCATACTGTCCACCTAACTGTTAGCCTCTGAGCCCTGCTACAAATTAAATATAAGTGAATGGCAGCTAACAGTAACTTGCAATATAGAATCAGGCTATGGTCATTATGGCAGGTATCATGCCTGACGCACAGCAAAGGATTTTGGTAGAGGCTATAAAATCTGCTCCCTCAGGCATTCTCACACACTGTACTTCCATCAAAACAACTTATGGGGTATATGAGCACTCCGCTCATGAACCTCACACTCCCCAGAAACTTTCAGAATTGGGAGGGTGGAAGGAAAGGTAAGATGCTCATAAAATAACAATAGATTTCATGTGCTGTTTAGTAGGATCAGAAAGCAAACTGCAGAGGTCTGACTGCTGACAAGGAATGCTGTATAAAAAATCACAGTATCCATCAAACTTATTCGTTCTACCATCCAGGATACAAGGGTAATTTACGAAAAAGACCTTGAACAGTCATCAATCACCCAACACATCTGACAGTCACACCAACAGTATAGTATGGGCAAGCATTTCATGTCCTCAAAAGCAGCTTGATGGTTCGAGCTTCAGTAACACAGGGGTGGTTAGAAAGTCTACCAATCTGTGCAAGAGAGTTAGAGATTTCCCTGTTTGTCAGGTAACATCTTTACCTCGTGCTTTTTCCTGTTGCTCACTTCAAGTCTTGTAATACATCAGGACTCAGCTGCGACTTTGCCACAAGTCCCAGGGAAGGTATTAGTTACTTCTCCATGTAAAAGACAATGTCTGTAGAAAGGTTGTTTTCCCCAGTGTATTGGATTTGATATTAGAAAGTCCATGGGGAGTCTTCAGCCATTTCTGTTGCTCCCTGCAGGGATGTGCGACAAACATCACATCATCCTTGCCTTGGTCAGCACAGATGCTGGTGTGCTTTTGAGCTAGTGAAAAATAAAATGCTTCCTCGGCATTACCTCAATTTGGAGATTCAGTGTCACATCCCATATCTGTTGACCTTGACAATGGCTTGCTGATTTAATTTTCTTGCTCAGTTAGAACCATTCTTTTTCTTTCAAATTCTAAAAACATATTTTGCCTAAGAAAAGCGACTTTTATTATCAAAGACTTTATACTGAAAAGGGGATATTTCCAGGGAATAAAGCTGTTCCTGCATCTGAGATCATTTCATTAAAGCTAGGGAACTCATGTGAATCCCCCTCCAACTCTTTTCCTTTGTTTTTTTTTTCTCTGCTTTCCTCTGAAATATTACTGCCATCTCTCATGCAGCCTCACGATACTTTCTTTGGTGCACCTGCTCGTAATCATTTTTCCTCTCTCTGGGACTTCTTCTTCCATATGTCCAGCACAGGACAGAACCCCCCTGTTGTTAACAAGCAGGGAATACCACAGATCTCCTACACTATTCCTGAATGCAGTTGCAAACTCACGGGCATAAAACCTGTTAAGAAGTTCTCTTTAAATATCTTTTGAAAGTGTCCTTATATGCAAGATAGAAGCAAATGTCTCCCCATACACTGAGCCCAGAAAAATTGATGCCAGTGAATTGTAGATTTTGGAAAAAGTCCATTGCTCCTTCCCTTTTCTCTATCATGTTCCCTCTGAGACACCTGTACAAAGCTCATTCTCTTTAACTGTCTCCTCACAGTCTTAGAAACACTTTTTCTCAGTCCCCTCACAGTTCCTGATGTAAGAGCATCCGACAGGATTCTCAACACACCTGATCCAGCAAAGAAAAATTATTTCTTCACAGAGGGAGATTTGTTCTTAGCTATTTCAGGTTACAGCCTCAGCTAAGCTCTGTATAACACTTGGAAATAAAACTATATTTTAAAAGATGGGGGGAAAAAGAAAGCTGTACCTCCACCCTTTGAGATCTACCTTCATTCCATTCTGGGTTGGTATTCTGACCTGGATGTACCTCTCCGCCTTTCCGTTCCTTTTTGCCTTAGCAATGTGGCCAATATATTACAGCATTATTTTCCATCCTTCCTTTAGTTACAAAAGGTTGTCCTGTCTCTGAAAGGCCACCAGCATTTACTAGCAGTTGTCTCAGAGCAATAGCAAAGCCAGAGCAGGATTTTTCTTATAGCTATGGTGCAAAATTCTCATTCTAAGATGCAATGCCTAAAACACACATGACTTCAATATATTGTGCCCTCATGATATTTTCTGACATTACTGTGTGGCAGGAAAGCCTCTCCTTTCCTGGACAGAGAAAGATATGCCCACATACATGTACGCATATATTTGTTCTTAAATAAAATCATTACATTTTAGTTTCCTTCTAAAGTACAACAGTCTTCAGGTGAACTCTGCTCTTGCTGGGCTAATGCTTATTGCCAGAAACCTGAAGTAAGCACAGTTTAATACATTTTTCACAAACAGAAAGGTCAAGATCTGCTTTCTGGCACACAGCTGCCACTGCAGCTACCACAGACATCGCTGCTAAAAAGGGACAGGGTTTTGCCTGTGACACAGGCTGTTGGAAAGGGCAAGAACAGCAGCTTTCCAACAATGTATCATTTCTCCACAGCTGAAAAGCCAGTTGTGCTTACAAAGACAACTGAAACTCCGAAGGAAATGGATTTGAAAGAGTGCATAGCAGCCTGGCTTCTAAAGAGGCTGGCCAGTTTTATTCCAGTACACTAGTTTTACTCTGGCACAAGCTGGTGTTTTATTCTTGCATACATGACCAACACTGACATATTGAAGGAGATGGAGGGCAGGTGTCAATCTCGTGTGAAGACGCTTAGACGTGACTTGCCTGTCTCTAAAATGTGATTATATTATCATGTGAAATATCACAGTATCCACAGAAAACAATTACAAAATTGACATTTCATCAGATCACTAGACAGGAACAAAAATGAGGAAGGAACAAGATGCATTGCTGAGTTGTGGCTTGTACAATCACATGCACAGCATGCTTATTTCAGAGGGATCTATACAGCGTTTTGGCCTGGAATACCTACAGGGCCTTGTTCATACTTTTCCTGTAGCTCTTCTGATTTGAGAAAAATCTAAATTGTTCCTGGGGTGGTATAAACTGTATCCAGAAAATGTTATTTGTAACAGCCACAGGTTCTTAGCTGTTGAGCAAAGTAGAACCATTCTCTTGATTTTGTCTGTATTCTGCATATTTTCCAGTTCCACTTTCTTGGAGTCACATGACATGTTCCATTTTGGGTGTCGGGGTATGACATTCTCATCCTACAGAAATCCATTAACAGTAAATTTATCATTAGCTTGGTATGGGTTTTCAGATGATAAAAAAGGAGATAGGAACATTGCTACCATTTCTCAAAAAATGTCATAAAGTCAGTAGTAATTGTCACATGTGTAAAGACATGCACTCTAAAAACACAGCATTTACTGAATACTGAAAGCCACCAGCCTTTATTTTACCAGGAGAAGGCATATGCTTAGAAGACTGTAGGACTTTCAAGTTAGATTTATGGATTAATATTTTGCTAACTTAACTTTAAAGCTTCAGTACAATTCTGTGTTTTATGAACTGCTCGGAAAATTAGAAGCTGTCCTGGTTTCAGCTGGGATAGAGTTAATTTTTCTCCCAGTATATACTGTGTTTTGGATTTAGTATGAGAAGAATGTTGATAGCACTGATGTTTTTAGTTGTTGCTAAGATATCAAAGACTTTTTCCAGTTTCCCATATTTAGCTAATGAGCAGGTGGGCAGGAGCTGGGAGGGACCACAGCCAGGCAGCCAGCCCAAGCTGGCCAGTGGAACAAAACCATATCATAGAAGTCATGTTCAGTTTTTAAATGGGGGCTGGCCGAGGGGCAGGAGCTCTTTCAATTTTTATCATGAGTTAGGCCAGTTCTGCAAAATTCGCTAGTTCAGTGAAATCCGCGAGCTCACGGAAACCCACAGGTTCCGTGATCGCTGCTCAGGAACTGGCTGAGCACTCAGGCGTCAGGCAGTGAGAAATATTCGGTAGTAGTAGTACTACTACTACTTCCTTTGTTATCTTATTAAACTGTCTTTATATCTACCCACTAGTTTTACCTTTTATGCATTCTCGCCCCCACCATCCCACTGGGTGAGAAGGGAAGAGGTGATTGAGCCACTGCTTGATGCTTAGTTGCCATCTGCCAGGTTAAACCATGACAGAAGCCAAAAGAAAATGATCTTTGAATACGAATTTCCAGGTATAAGGACCTTCAGAAAGCATGAATTACACAGTACATTCAGAAATCAGAATGAAATTTCCATTCCTTATCCGAGTACCAACCCAGTCTCTACAGCTGTATAGTAGTGACTACTAAGAAGCATCTCAGGCAGTTTAACAGTTAGTTTCCAGCCTCCTTTAAGTTCAAAGAGATAATTATTCATAACATTTGAGTTGTTTTTTGAAAGCCTCTCTTTAATCTTCATGAATTGTGCCCAAGAATATTGACAGACTTGAGTTTCATGACTGGTTCTTTTCCCAACCTCTGAATTCCAGAAGATAATATTTTGTTAGGTAAGGTCAAATTGAAAGTTTCCAATAAGAAAAGACAGCTCTACAGCAACATTAGTGGAAACACACAGAACTACACAGTCCTTTAGAAAGAAATAGCTTTCTGGGACCAACGCAAACGTAAAGTTCTGAAGATCTGGTGCAATTTACAAATGCAAATTGGGTCGGCAACAGAGGCATCAAATTTTTGTAGATATATCCTTCTCCTTTATGAATAAACATCTCTCATTGTACTGCTTTGTCTTTAGTACTCAATAGGCCAAAGCATCTTTCAAGTAATTTGAGTTCTTCTATTTCTTTTTCATTAAAAATACCCAAAGTCTCAGAACTAGAATGAAAAATAAATATTAAAATATCTTTTTTTTTCATCATGGAAATACTGTTCTCTGTTTACCATAAAAAATACTAAATGTCTTTCATGAAAAACAGCTTTCTTCAGGAGAAAGACTTGCATTGCCCCTCCATTTTTTTTCCTTTCCCATTGCTTAGCAGGGGGAGGATAAATCTTTACTATGTTGCTAGGTAAGTAGGTGCTCGCCCAGGTAGTGGGCAAGAATTAGTGGCATTGTGGAACCACCTGTAAAATCTTAAAAGCTTGCACAACTTTTTGCTCATTTAAACTGATTAGAAATAGCAATAGCTGATACTAGTGATGTGGTTTCAGAAGAACATCACAGAAGGACACAGAAGTGTATCCTCTGTGATTTTGACTACTGCACTGCGAGCACTGTTATACTGGCTCCAGTCCACCTCGTTTTATTTTGGCCTCAAATGCATTAAAACATAGCCACCTAGTCTGAGAGAAAAGAGGGAAAAGAGATAATGCAGCGTGAAATAAACAGCTAATTTTCTTATTCTGTGGAGGAAATTCCAACAAGACCTCCAGAGGCCAGTCTGTCAGATGTCAAATGTCAGAAGTCTGCCTCCCTCCTCCAGCACAGGGAACAAGGGGGAAGTACTGGATTCCTGTTTGGAATCCACCCTCCTTTGAGGAGAGGTGACCCATGGAACAATGCTGCAAGACAGAGGCAGATGGGTCCCCAGCACCTACTCAACACAACTTTGCACAACTCAGGCAAGAAGAGTGCTGCCTGTTTCTTGGGCCTTCCCTTGGGCTGCAAAGGTTTGATGTATCTACCCTCTTAGAAAAGCATTCAAACTACCTCCAGCCTCTATGAGAACTGGACCCAGGAATGCAAGTGCTATGGGTCAGAAGGTGAGCAGATCAAATGGAGTTTGACTCTCACCTGTGGTGGGCAGAAGGGGTTACAGAACCCATTCTCTGAAATGTGCAGGCATTTTAAGCACACTGCTGCTCAGTGTTAACAGAAGGCATAAAGAATGCTCTTTGCAAGGTAGTGAGGGGGTCACTGGCTAGGACATCTCCCTGAAACATGTGCCGAGACACTAGCCAGCTCCCAACAGAGGTCTTACCAGATGTTATCCCACAAAAAGTGGGCACCCTTACTGTCGGTTGTACTCCTAGCTACAAGTAACTTCTCCAAAGGACTGTCTAACCATATCTGACTTAGGAGGGACTTTGTAGTCCATA
Source organism: Opisthocomus hoazin (assembly GCF_030867145.1). Lineage (NCBI taxonomy): Eukaryota > Metazoa > Chordata > Aves > Opisthocomiformes > Opisthocomidae > Opisthocomus > Opisthocomus hoazin. Next base: position 94,465,401 of record NC_134414.1, on the reverse strand, counting down.
ACTGCATAGCTGTCTCACCAGAAACATCTAGGAAACTTTGAAAACAAGAGCGAAAGCATCTTGTGAATTTATGAATCTAGATTTTTTCTCAAGACATCCAAAGGGAAGTCTGTATACCTCTGTCCACTGAGGAATGGATGAGAAATATCAGACCTCTGCACCAAAATCACTGCAGAAAAGTTGATGACCTTTACTACTGTCAGAGTTCAGGAAGCATTCTTTGTGTCTCAGTCACAATTCAGCACAATTTCTGCAATCTGTCTCCTAGTACTGGGTCCTGGGTCTTCTGATGAGGTTCAGCAAGAATGTTAGTTGAATTCTGCTGCAAATCCTCTGCTGCTCCATCACATTCCAGAATGATGTGACCATGGTTGTAAAACCATTTATAAATCACACTGGGGGCAACATTTTAAGAATACAATTTGAAACATATAAAACCACATATACACACATGCACAAATTTTTACGCACCTGTACAGTGACCACTAACGTTTACAAGCAACACTCAAGAGCACTGGCTTTTCAAATGGCAGAGTAAGCTCAGCCTGTCTCTAGACTGACATTTCATGAAGGAATTACTCCACTTTTGGGGCACCCAGGAGAATAGGCTAGCAAAATAAAGACATATGCTGGTGGATTAAATAACACCCAGTCCTGACACTGTCTTACAGCACAGATGTTACTAACTTCATGTCTACATTTTCCTTTGCTTTTTCTAGAGCTTGATTTTATATTCAGTGACATCTGGCACACACAAGTTGTTCAAGACAAAGCAAGTGACCATCTACAGAAGCCAGAAAGAGGGGAAAACCTTTCCACTAAAAGAAACTTCACTTAGACAAACTACAAGGTAGTCCTAAGGAGGAGTAGGCACAGCCAACATAGTTTCTCCAGGTAACGATGTATAGTCAGCTTTGGAGAGAGCAGTAGTTTCCGTAGTTCTGAAGCACAAAAGTTCAGCCATTGTTCCTCATATGATGCAGTGGGTGCACTGGTGCGTTCATGCTTTGGTGGCATTGATTCTGGTGGCACGGATTTCTTGGATTTGTGTGCCCTGCACATGTGCTCACAGCTAATTCAGCCAGAGATGGGGAATTTTTCCCCTGGCATAAAGAGAGTGCTGGAAGAAGATTTTTGCCCTGATTTAGAAGATGGGGAAACTCTATTTGCCGGGATCACCTAATACTTCATCAAGGCAGTTCCTGTAATTGCAAGATCAAGCGACTTTGTCCTTGACCTTTTCCTGAAGTACAACCTAGTTGTGGGGTTTTTGTAGTTTAGTCCAGGTCATAAACTTGTAAAGAATTTGGGGAAATGTTTTGTGGCCTGTTGTGGGTTGAAGAGATGTTTCTTGACTAGATATTTGTTCATGATTCTCTACAATTCCTTGGGACTGGATTCAAGAATTATGAGGGCCCAGAAGATTTGTTTGTGTTTTCTAGTCCTTGGTGCCCATTAACATCATCATCAGGCTTAAAGCAACTCCTTAAAGACTTTTTTTCAGGAGGAAAACATCTGCAGGCTACATCTGGTCTCCTTTACCTCCAAAAAGAAATTTTATGTGGGCCATGGAGTACTGAGGCCTTGGATAGCATGCTTTCTGAAATAATTATATAATTCTTGCCCTTATCTACCTTGATGTCCATACCTTACAAATGCTGCCGCAAATCATCTTCTTGCTACCAGCTGAAAGAACCAGATCAGTGTAAGGTTCATTCCTATGTTATTCAGACCCCAGGAAGGGTCATGGGCAACACCCTTTGAGGTCTTTGAGTGATGAATACAACAGTTTGAAGGCTTCTGAGTAGGAGAACAAAAGAATATTTCAGCCACAATGGTATAACATTCAGCAAATAGCAGGTTTCAATCCTGGACTGTCTAAGGAAAGGAAAAAAAAAACCCAAGAAATAAAGAAAGGTAGTATTGGATAATAATGATTCAGAATTATTTAATGCATTGTTTTGACAGACTTCACATCATAAAAGTAAAAGCAGACCTTCTTAATAATAAAATACAGATAGAGACAGAAACACAGCAGAGCAACAAAGAACATAATGGAAGATATTTGAAGGTATTTTGACATTTTTTTCTCTTTAAACAATAGAATTCATGTAAATTTGTAAACTAGCCTGAATATATTTATAAGATGTAGGAAAACAACAAGAAATACTGCTAAACTAAAGGCTAAACTAAGTCTTTCCACAAGTTAACACCAGCACTAAAAGTGCAAGGACATGAAAATTACTATAAGGCAGAAATCAGCTAATGGCTATCATGAGATCACCAGTGTCATTGGACTGCATCCCTTTGAATTCTGTAGGAGGAAGATATATTTGATGGGCAGTGGGGTGCTGGTGTACTGCTTTTACTAGAAAATAAATTTATTTATATTTAAAAACGATTGCTGTGAAAAGCCTTGGAACTTGAAATATGGTTTTCTGAACAGAAGACTAAATGTGAAAATGCCTACAAATTAAAGACAAATTTGTCAGCTAACGTTTACATCTAAAACTGTGAGGCATCATTAGTACCTCCTGTTTAACCTCCAAATTCATATGCATCTAAAAGTCCGCAACTACCTAAATTGCCCGTCTTGCAGATCTGCAGGACTTACCATGCTGTCCACTGAATCATCAGTTGATCCCTCCTCCACTTCTCATGCCAGCCAGCCAGTTTCTGCCCCACTGCACAGGGAGCCCTTAATGCCGCTCTCTTCACCCTGATTATCCCAGCCAATGGCTGGAGAACCTACACTGCTGGGAAAAAAGGAGCAACAGAGATCCCCTACCAATACAAAATTATGTATAATTTATCCCACCCTTGAGCTTACTCAAGTGTAGGAAAGGACAGAGAGTCCGTCTGGCAGTCTGTTTGCCAGGAGTAAGTAACATTAAGGTAGTAGTTAGGAAAGAGAGGAATGAGAAAAAAAAATAGTATGGTTGTGGGCAACAATAGGAATTTGGCCAGGGAAAGGATGAGCAGATATGGATGAGGAAGGGTCAGCAAAAGAATGACCTGAGCTACAGAACCAGGAGGGGCAACAGACAGACAGGGAACAGGCAGGCAGAAATGCATATGGGTGAGGACAAAGGCAGATCTGGATAGGAAGCTACCATATTCTTATCAAATTCATATGAGAGGAAGGGTGACTTCAGAGGCGCTGTGGATGTGTGTCTGAGAAGATAATAATAGGCACAACACCCACATATCTGCGCTCCAGCTTTCACAATTGTGTATACTCCGCCCACATCAAGCAGCCTTGCCTCAAACTAATGCCACACATTTTTTATTCCCGGAGACAGGCTGGGCCTATAAATGGCATTGATATTAACACCATGCTTGTAGTTTGCGTGAATGCTGTGAGGCTCATTGACAACTGTTTTCACCAGTAGATCTGTCCTCTAACTTAAGTTATTGTACTGCTTCCAGGATCAAGATAGAGACTTGGATGTTTTTGGACAGCATGTGAAACAGTTGAGCATGTCCTCTATTGGTTCACAGATCCAAAGTGACAGTAGTGGCTGTGCTACATAGCTTGCAGACATCAAGCTGGAGATCTGGAGAGGCCAGTGAAAGCAAAATCTGGATATCAATGGAGGTGGCTGACCTAGCAGTAAAGGGAAAAGTGAGCAGGAAGTTAGGCCAATCTGAGTATAAAATGAAAAGTACAACTGTCACTGATATGAAATACAGCACAGGAAAGGCTAACAAATGGAAGGAAAGTAAAATATAGGTTCCATAGAGATGCCTTTTAAAACAGTTTCTGCATCTACCCATCAGTGTTCAGAGCAGCCCACCCTAAGCACTGCAAAGCGTTGATCTGGAGCTTGCATCTCTTCCCATCATTTTCAGACTTTCTTCTATCTCAGAAGAGGGCACTGTGGGATGGAGAGCTACTAAACATGAGAACATTCAGCTGAGTTCTCCACAGGAATTGCTGTCACCATGTAATTTGCAATTAATTACTTCTTTTGTTTTTAACCGGAGAATCGTGTGTGATCTATTTGCTCAAATTCATGAGCATTCACATGCAGAGCTTGCTCGTTCTCTGATGTTAGAGGGTATTCTCTACCCTTTTGACACGTCAGCATCCCCAACCACAGAGAGGTATACAACTGCTGAGGGGTTTTACACCCAAGGGGAACACCTTTTCTTTTTCTGTTTCTTTTTCCACCTTATTTCTTATTAACAACATGCAAAGAAAATGGTCTTTATCCTTGCTGAGACATAATGTCTCTTTAGCAATTAAGCTGAAAATAGGTGAACTCTCAAAACAGATGAATACCAGATACAGTGCATGGACAATTAAACCCAAATTATACGAATTTTATATTTTCACGGATAACATAAATATTGTACCTGCTTCCCTATTGCCTTGCTCTTTATGTAGCTGTTTACACCTGTACTGCATGGATCTAAGCTCATTCTGAATTGTACATGCCTGGTTTTGTGTATGTATGTGTCTTTTTACTTTCTGTCCATAAATGTAAATGAATGCACAATAGCAAAAAGCAGTAGTAAATCAGTCATTGGGTTTTTCCCTCTGTGTTATTTCCTTGATTGAATCAATACCAAAACTGGTCAGATCCTGACAAAGCAAATTTCAATTGCTGCTAAGTTGAAACTATTTTGTGGAAACATGGTAATTTCTGTGAGCATTTTTTTGGGTAAGGAAAATAGACCATTTTTAAAGGAAACACTTTGATTTTTAAAATTGATTTTTCATTTTATTTGTAGCATTGTAGAATTGTTATATTCTGTGGCACTGTAAAAATTAATAGTGTACACATTCACCTGAAGCACATCAATCAAAAGGACACAAATGTTGAAGACTATAGTGTTCCACAGAAACTTAAAATTTGGGATGTTCATTCCATTTCAGAATGGAAGATGAATATCAGTAACAAATTGATTTAGAACTAGCCAGGTCTAATTAGTAATCCACCAGATACTACTAGGACCCCTCCAAAATACGAATTATTTGGTCCTTCTGGTATTTCGGGGTCTTCAGCAGGTCTTCCACTATCCCTGTTCCATTTCTAAAACATTAAATTTCTTTTGGCTTTCTGATCTCTGGAATTTATGTCTCACTCCATTTCTGGCTTGCCAGCTTCTTGTTCTATTATTTTTTCCTTTGTCCCTCCCTTGTATTTTTTAGTTTCTGATAAGTCCAACTTGGATTTCTTTCATTTATTTTCTATCCATTTTGACATCTCTGTCATCCTACTTCCACTTTAGCCCACCAAAAGTGATTTTGTTTCTTTGAACACTTAAGCCACAGTTATAACCTGCCTACTTATCCTGTAGCTGTACAGTTATATAGAAGCATATATCTACAGCAGTGTTATGCCCTCCCCATGGTCATCCTCCTTAGTCCCCCCAGTCACTCCCCAGGTTTGCTTCCCAGTGAAATAATGAAGGTGCAATGGAGATGCTGAGCACCTGGATCCATCCTCAGCACGTTACCAGAAAGACTGCAAAGATTTAAAAGTGCTTATTGCATTCAGACAGTTAGACAAAGCCATAATGTCAATTCCTGACATTTCAGTTCCTGGGCCAGAGGCCAGACCTAGGTGATTGGCATGTGTGGCAGACAGAGCAGATGCAGACACCAGAAAACTCCATCCACCAACCCCAGTGAGCTAAATTTTTTGGTGGTGCACTCATGCTGGTTTCTCATCCTTCACCTTCAGGCTACTAAGGGATCAGTACCAGGGTCTGATCCATTGGGCATGATGACAGATCCAGCTTCCCCGGGGCTGACAGGCAAAGAATCACCCAGTTTCTGGATCCCAACTAAGGAAGTGTCTGGCTGTTTGACACTGGCCCTAGAGTGACTTCAGAGCTTGGAGAAGTGCAATGGTGTCTGTGAAGTGGCCTCTCAGAGTAGTCACGTTGGTACTGCGTGGCAAGGGAGGTAAATAAGCAAGGCATGAACTGGGAGGAGGAGGGCTCGGTTAGTTGTTTTTTAATGTGCAGCGACAGACATATCTCATTTCAAAGCCTGCTGCCTCTCCACAGAAGATTCCCTGAGAATGTATGTTAAAATCATGAAAAAAAAACATTTTTGAGATTTACTAAAACCAGGGAGCTTTTATGATAGCATAAGTGTGTAATGAATGTTGTAATTAATGCTGAGGACTGCTGCTGCTTTGGATAATTTATGGGAATTTCTTGCATGGAGCTGTTTTTTGGAGTAAAACGGACAAAGCTTAACCACCCTTCATATTAGGGTCCCATTTATAAATTGTTAAGAAAGAATTAAGAAATTATTAAGAAATATTTTAGTGAATGTTCAAATAGTGTTTAAACCAGTAGGTCAATAGGGATTAGATTTACATGCTGTAGAAGTTATAAACCTGAGGCTAGCTTCTATCTAGATTAGATTTTATTTAAATTTCTCCACGTGCTTATATTCCTATGCACAAAATTCCCCCGGTATGTGATTTCTGCCAGTAGGTACACCGACTGTCACGTATGCCTTGACAGAACCGATCATCTTAGCGTAGCTCGGGTCTGCGCACCAGCAAGAGTGACAGTCTGCCAGATTTCAGCTGCAGCAGCAGCTCACCTGGAAAACACCTTCAAACTCCTTCTAAGCCTCTGTCAAATAGCAGAGCCTGCTCTTGACTCATAACCCAGTTGGCAGAGTACTTGCTTCTGAAGCAAGCAGACAGGTTGACCTCCCACCCCTGTGGGGAGCAAAACCAACCAGCAAACCCACCCTCAAGGGACACTGGTGGAGGAAAAGCTGCTGTCTGCCTCAGGAGGAGAGGTCTGAGAGGTGCAGAGGAGACTGGCCCTCTCCAGGGGACTGGGGTAACTGGGAAGGGGGACTCAGCTCTGAGACTGAGAAGGGGGGGGGGGGGGGGGGAGGGGAACGACAGTACTAAAGGAAAAACAAGCACAGGAATTTGATGTGAAGGCAGCAGCCAGAGGAGACAGTGACAAGATCACAGTCACGGCTATTTGTGCTGATTCTGTCAGAGCTAAATCCTGTGTCAGCTGCAGCAGTCGTCTCACTTAGCTCTAGCCATGCAAACCGAGGCACCTTTTCCTTCAGTGCAGAGCAATGGGCATCTCTGCAAGGACATCCACCCCTTCTTAGCCTGCATCTTTATTATTCTCCAGATCAAAGACTTTGTATTTACTGTGAAGTACAGCACAAGGCTTGTTCCTGGCCTGATCTGTACTTGGTATTTAATCATTAGGCTGCTACACCGAGGAACCACAGGATTTGCAGGTAATGTCACTTTTTAGACAGTGGTTCTAGGTTACGCTTTGCAGAGGTAAATCATTAGTAACCCTCATCTAATTATCTGCTTCTTGCTAAGCAATCTCCACATTAAATGCCTTTGAACAGATATTCAAATGGTTTAATTAGCAGACTTCAGGAGCCCATGTCACTTGCACAATCTAAATTTCTGCCCTTTACTAATCATTAAGAAGTACATCTTTCTGCCTTTCCCCGTCACACTAGTATTACCCTTACCCACCGAAGGAAATGCAGCTGAGCCGTTCTAAGCTACAAGCATTTATTAACCAGCATCTTTTCTGTGGCATGTTTTTTGTCTGTGTTTTTTGGCATTAAAAATAAACCATGAAAGGCACCAGTTACATAATAAATATGATATTCCACATTTGTAATTCTGCACTCATAAGCCTGCTTCCCCCATCTCTGTACTCTCACTTAGTGTGTTTTATCAGTTGGAAATGTGCCACACCAATATTCTGGATCTTGTTCTCTGGAAGCTCTGGGTGACACCAAATGGAATGCCACTATATCAGATGATAGTGTTTCAACCCAAAGCTGCCCAAAAAGGGATCTGGAGGAAGATAGGTCTGTTACACTGCTATGGAAATGGTCACTCCATCTAATGAGAGTATCTAATCTGTGTTTGACAGTTCAGCTCACAGAGGTTTAGTCTCCCTCTTTCCATAGGCTACTGAGAGAATTGAACCTTCTGAACTTGATCCTTTCAGGCCAAATCCAAAGCGTGGGACCCTGGAGCGCCTGCCAGGGTGTGCTCACAGCCAAGGCGAGCTGCGTTGTGGCAGTACAGTAGTGCAGGAGACCCTGCAGCAAATCAACCCCCACTTATCATCCATCCCCTGGTTTTGCACTAAGAGAGCTCAGGCAGGGAGCAGGGGAGCTGCCGTCCTCTCCTGCAGATCCCACAACCTTGACAACAGGATATCGGACCACTAGAGAGAGCCTGCCCTGCAGGTTAAGCTGAATCACGCCTAAATTAAATCCCTGGCATTGTGCAAAACAGATGTCTGAGAACCCATCCTGCTTCCTGCCTATAGTTTCTTTTTATCCTAGCATTCCCCTTGGGATTGCACACTGTCACCAATATTTTTTTGTTTTGTTAAATAAGATTTAAATCAATAGGCCTATTGTTCCCTTTGTGCTCGTTCATTAGACAGTGTGGGAAGTTATGGCACACTGGTGAAATCACAGTCAGAAGCAGATTTGTGTCTGCAGGTTTTATTAATACATATAAAACTGACATTCAGAAGTGTGTCTAACTCTTTTATTATGAAAATTTGCTTATCTTCTCCCTTCCTCCCACATCCAACAACAACAACAACAGGGAAGAAGTTTTCTTAGTCAAACAATATTTGACACTCCAAAGTGCAAAATGAGCTTGTGAATGATACTAATTTATCAAACAATCACTGCTCAGGTGGTTTTACTTGCCAAGGAAGTGTGACAAAGAAAACGCAATTGTTCAGGGAATTGAGCAAAGCAATAAAATGTTATTTTACTGTACTTAAAGAAAATTAACAAGAGCAGGTATAGAATAGTTACACTGATGCTTTTAAAATTACCTAAGTGCAATAAGTGAACAAGGACTGAGATTGAGAAAAGCAGGACTCTTTAAAGTTGATTACTCTGATGAGCGATTTTGTTCTTCAGAATGTTTGTTTTGGATAAAATGTCTGTATCTGTATTTTCCTGTGTTTTGCTTTCTCAGATTACAGAGGTATACTAGCAATTCTCTAGACATTTGCCAGGACAATATGTTTTGGCCAACGGAAGACATACCAGGCTTCTGCTTTTTAAAATGCGCTGTTCAGCTTGACAGTGCAGTGCCCAGACTTCAAACGTCTGGGGCCCACTTCCTCATCAGAGTTTTCAGCCCAAAGACAGGCTTTTTGTCTCCCTATAAAGTGCATGCAAGGAAAGGAAAACCCCAATGCTTAAGCGGGGCCAGAGGTTGCACCAGCCACGTATGTGAGGATGGTTGCCTGCCAGGGGCTGAGCCCATTCCTGCTCTTGGTCAGTTCAACAGGTGAAGCCTCCAACACCACCTGGGCATACAGCTGAGCAACCCTCTTCTGTACTTCCATGCCTGTCAATGCTGTTTTGACACTGCCTATTTGTCACCCCCTCTTCTGATGTCACCTAACCATTAAATGTCCCAGATGCCCACGTGCTGGCACATGAAACCTGTGACCTACTGAACCAACAGCTGAAGTCCATTAATATAAGCGCTTAAACTGGAAGAAATTACTCTTTAATTTAGGTGAAAGAATTTGAGACTGCACCAGGACTTGCTTTTAATGTTTAATTTTAATGTATTTTCTCCCTCCCTCCCCCCTCTGAAGATGACATAAATAGTATCTTTAAAAGTTGGACTGGTGGCAGGACAAGGTTTAAAATGTAAATCTACTTGCCTATCTTGTATTCTTTTCTTTCACTGGGCATATCCTGATGTGGGGAATTGACAATTAGTTTGATTTTGCTATAGCTTTAGTTTAATTTTGTTATATAATTTTGCATCTATGTTAAAGTAAGAGTTAAAGACTGTTATTCAGTTTAGTTCTGTTCTTTGTAATCTTGCTAACAAGGACTGTTGTGGCTCAAATGTAGCTAACAAGGACTGCTTGCGAGACAGACGAAGAGAAATAAGGACTGATAACCAGAACTTTGTTGTCTGTAAGAAGCAACTCTCTAGCTGAAACTGCTTCTATGGTTTGGGACTCAGCCAACACAGACAACTCAGGAATTTTTGGGCCAAAGGTGAAAGCACACAGCGAGGAAGACTACTAGCCTTCATCCAGAAGACCCCCACAGACGACCACCAGACGACACTGCGCAAGTGCTAAAGGGGGGTGGAGTATGATAATGAATTCGTAGAAATAATTACAATAGTCCAGCCTACTTAGATAAGCTTTGTAATAAATAGGTGCATGCTTCGTGACTCGGTGTGCAAGTTACGAGAAGCGATCCCCCTTGCACCCGGCGCCGCAATAAACATACCTGCTTTATAACTCTCTGAGTTGTGAAGTTTGATTCCGCACGTCAATTTGGCACCCTAGATGGGACCCTCTCCATCCGGCTGTGGGATCTGCTGAGGACGGGACTCCTCCGGGCACCCCAGAGATTTCTCGGGAGGACTCCCCTACTCACCCAGGTCACCGCGGGGACAGACAAGGACCATCACCAGCGGACCACGTATGTTTATACTGTAAGGGGATACCTGTAAGTCGTGAGGAGACGTCCCACGTGAGGTAAAGAGCATTGGTGCTTGCCCCTGGGTTGGGGGTTTGAAGTCCCCATAATTTGATGGTGGGGGTTTGAGGTCCCCGTAAGGTGGTGGGCTAAGACTTGCAAGTCTTGTACCCCGACTAATGGTAACTTGGGTTCTCCTGACTGCGGTAGCAGGAGTTATATTTGATATTGCCATGGTTATTGTTACATGCTGTAAAAATTCAGTACCGTGTGTTGTGTGAAGGATCATACCATCTAACACTATTATAACACCTAACAATAAGGCCTTGACGTTTGTATGAAGTGCCGAGCTAGCCCCAGAATGTATGTGTATTATTGTGCTGTTATTGTGTGTTAAAAGTGCTGGGTGAGCGATTGGGCGAGTGAGATGCAGCCTGGCTGCAAAGTGAGTGTGGAGTTCTGATCCGCAGTTTCGTGTTCTCTGCAAGGAGAGCAAGCTGGAGACTAAGGAAGCGTGTGGCAGACTGTGAAACAGGGTTACTTGAATTAAGTATTAACCCTTGGTGTTCTGTACATGGGGATTTTTCATGTAACTCGGTTTTTAAGTGTTTTGTTTTTGAGAAAAATGTTTGGGTATGATTTAGAGACGATTGTCAGTGTACATAATGTGGAAATTGGTCTGACTGGGACAAGATTGATCGCTCAGGCAGACTTAAGAAAGCGATTTGAGAAAATTTAGGAAATATTAAAAATCGGTGAAATTCGGGCAATAAGAGTACAGCTACAGAATTCTTGTTATTACATGGGAAGGGACATAGGACAGAGTAGCACTGTGGTCCCTCAATGTGGAGCTCGTGCTAGCTCCTATCCACTTTGTCACTGCTGTTGCATATTTGTTCACATTCAGTGTTCAAAGAGTTAGAAGTACATTATTTCATCAAATGGAAGACAGGAGTTTTATCTTAATAATTGTCTTGAATTTAGGTGTATTTGCTGTGGGGTGAGTACACCTCTGCACCTTCTGCCTTGGATAAGGTATTAGTGCTGTCGGTTTAATCAGACTGTATTCCTTAACTAGCAAGGGAGGAGGACAGGGAAAGTTCCTGCTGGATACACTAGGAAAGCAAAACATTAACTGAATAATGAGAGGTAAACAAAGCGGAGAGACAGTGAAAAAGAGCCTTTTAGGCTGTATTTTGGCTCACTGGAAGGATATAGGAGGACCACTAGGCAGGAGTGTGAACAAAAGGACCTTAATAAAGTATTGTAATCAGTGATGGCTTTGGTATAAATTAGATGATGAGGAAAATAGCCCTCTAATGGAACCCTGAATTATAATACTTTGTTGCAATTGATGTTATTTTTGAGAAGAAAAAGGAAGTGGGATAAGGTTTCGTATGAAGTCGGTAACTATTTCTCGGTGTTTAAAGTATAGAAGTTTGGTTAAGAGTTGGAGCTGTCGGTGTTAAAAGGATTTGTTTAAGTGAAAAGTTGGTTTGTCGTACGTTGATTAAGGGACAGAGAGGTGGACGTGGTAAATAATGGGGATTTCACAAAGCAGAGAGATACGGAAGAAAAGCCCTTTGGGCTGTATTTTGTATAAAATAAGAAAGAAGAAGAAGGAAGTTGAAAGGATGTTGCTCAGCGTGTATTATAGGGCAGAGATGTACTAAGTTAGATAAAATGAAAGATCCTGGAGGGATCATGTATCTGACCTGCCAGAACATTACTCATTGGGCAGTCAGCAAGAGATGCAGAAACTGAGAGCGGCAGACAGCAGGAATTTGGAAAATTTACTAGACGAAGCGTGGAGAGTGTTTAGTAACAGGGAGGAGGAGGATCAAAAGAAAGATAAGCAGATGTTGTTAGCAGCGTTATGAGAAAGTAAAAGAAGCAGATGTTAGTAGCGGTGTTACAAGACAGTGAAAGATTCAGAAGTGAAGGACCTGAGAGGCCCTTGAAAAGAAACCAATGTGCGTGTTGTAGGCAGAGGGGACATTAGAAAAATGAGTGTCCAGAAAGGCAGAGCAGGAGGAAAAGAATACAGGCCCACATCAATGAGGATTGACGGGGACCTGAGGAATCTACCCTAGCGGATCCACTGGTTGTATTAAAGCTAAGGAAATGGCAGCAGAGCGTGGAATTTTTAGTTGATACTGGAGCAACATTGTCAGTTTTAAATCAGGCTTTGACACCTGTAGATGATGACTTTGTAACGGTAAGGGGAGCTACTGGCCAAAGTGAAAAGATGTACTTTCTAAAACCTCTTGAATTCAAATTAGGGAAACAATTGGGGGTACACAAATTTTTATATATGCCTAATTTACCAGGACCTCTATTAGGATGAGATTTATTGGAGCAATTAAAGGCAGAAATAAGATTTGACAAAAGGAAAGTAAAGCTCTGAGTGGGAAGTGACTAACTAATCGAAATTTTGAGTTTGGCCCTCATAAATACCCCTGCTGGCTCAGAAGTACCTGAGGAAGTCCAGAACTAGGTATACCCAGTAGTATGGACCACAGAGACACCAGGAAAAGCAAAAAATGCATCTCCAATAATAGTCAAACTTAAGCAAGGAACACACTCTGTAAGGATTAGACAATATCTTCTTAGAATGAAAGACAGAGAAGGAAATTGACCAGTGATCGACTGGTTCATCAAATATGGGTTATTAATAAAGTGTGAATCAGAATATAACACTCCCATTTTACCTATTAGAAAACCGGATGGTAGTTAGCCAATAGTACAGGATCTCAGGGCTATCAATAAAATTATTGAAGACCTGCACCCTGTCGTGGCAAACCCATACATATTATTAACTAAATTGATACCTGAATTGGCCTGGTTTACCACCCTGGATTTGAAAGACGTCTTCTTTTGCATCCCATTATGTTTAGAAAGCCAGTTGTTGTTTGCATTTGAATGGGAAAACCCAAGCTCCGGAAGGAAGACACAGCTGACACGGACTGTGTTACCCAGGAGTTTAAAAATAGCCCCACTCTTTTTGGAAATCAATTAGCTAAAGACTTGGAACAATGGGAGCGACCCCATGGAGCAGGAACAATATTACAATATGTACATGATCTATTAATAGCCACTGAAATGAAAGAACTTTGTATAATATGGACAATCAGTCTGCTAAATTTCCTTGGACTTAATGGCTATCGAGTTTCTCCACAGAAAGACTAAATAGTTCGACAGCAAGTAACCTACCTCGCGTATGAGACAGCTGCGGGCCAATGAACACTGAGGACAACGAAGAAGGAGGCCATCTGTCAGACCCCTCGACCACAGACACCTAAAGAGCTCTGCACGTTCCTGAGAATGACAGGATGGTGTCGCCTATGGATATATAATTACGGACTCTTGGTAAAACCGCTCTATGAACTATTAAAATCTGATAAAAAACTCCTCATCTGGAATGAGGAAGCAAAAAGAGCATTCCAACAGCTAAAGAAAAAGCTGATGGATGCCCCTGCTTTGGGATTACCAGACACTACTAAGCCCTTCTGGCTGTTCTCTCATGAAAAGCAGGGAATAGCCCTAGGAATCCTAACCCAAAATCTGGGACCATATCGGAGCGCGGTGGCATACTTCTCTAAACAACTTGATGAAGTGAGCAAGGGTTGGCCTAGCTGCCTGAGGGCAGTAGCAGCAGTAGTGCTGAACATTCAAGAAGCACGTAAATTTACACTAGGCCAAAAGATTACAGTACTAGTATCTCGTACTGTATCAGCAGTATTACAGGTAAAGAAAAGACACTAGCTCTCACCACAAAAGTTTCTTAAATATCAAGCTATCCTGGTAGAGCAGGATGGTGTGGAAATAGTGGTTACTAACATTGTCAGTCCAGCATCTTTCCTCAGCAGGACCACAGGGGAACCAGTATCGCATGACTGCTTGGAAACGATTGAAGCAGTCTGTTCCAGCCAACCAGACCTAAAAGAGGCACCACTGGAGGACGCTGAAGATTGCTGGTATGTGGGGGGATGGCAAGGCTCGACCGAATTGCTTGTTGTAGAAAATCCATTTTAAGCTTAGCACACGGTGTCCTTGACAGAACAAGGAATTTAACAAATCAACTCTGCGGTTAGCAAGAATGTGAAAAACAGGTTGCAGCTGGAGAAGAATGAGGGAGTATGGGCGGAGTTGACAATTAGCTGGCTAGCCAATAATGAGCTCTAACTTTGCAATATGTAGTAGCTAATTAATCACTCTATAAATTGTGTAACCAAACTGTAATAAACGAAGCTTGCTTATCACTCACATTGAGTCGGCTGCATTCTTCCGCCGTCTCTCCAGGACAGCAACCCTCGGGGTAGAACTTCGCCCCGACATTTGGCGCCCGAACAGGGACCTGGAGCAGCGGCAAGGAGCGGGGCACTGGGAGCAGCGACCAGGGGGCAGAAGCGACCGAACACTGCGCTGTGGTGTGTCGACTTAGGAGCCTGACTACGTGATTTTGCGTACGCTCGCCACCGCAAGGGCTACAGGTTAAGGGCTGCAAGGATATCGCTTCGGCAGGTATATGTTTTTAATTGTTGTTAAAGGATAAAGGCTTATTGTTAAAGGTATGGATAAGGAAGTAGCCCTAGAGTTATTACAGCGCTTTTTAGAAAAGCGGGGAGTAGAGCTTGGTTGTATTAAACAGCTAGCGGGACTAGTGGCAACCGGTAAGCTCAAGGGGTTTTTTAAGACTCCAGATTCGTTATTTGAGGAGAAGGAGTGGAGGGATTTTGGAGACGTGTTATGGGATATGGTGATTGATGATGACAAGATAGGTAAAAAGTTAATGAAGCCGTGGCGGGAGGTTATCAATTGCATTAAGAGGTATAAAGTTGAGAAAAACCTTGCGGCCGTTGTTACTCAGAAGTTGGAAAAGGTAGAGCCGTCAGCCCCCCCGCCGGAGGCGGGATGTTCCTTGTTTTCTAGTGGAACCACGGCACCCCCTGGAGACAATGCCTTATTATTTAGTACAAGTAAGGTCCCGGAGCCTCCGTGCTGGGAAAAAGTGAAGGTGACGATGGAAGGGTCTAGTAACAATCAAGAGGCTGAGGAAGAACAGGAGTTAGGGATAGGGCGGAAGGTGGAGCAGCAAGGGATGGAGCAAGGAAAGGGGGAGCAAGGGAATAAAGAAACGGGAAAGGATAGTGGGACCTGTAGGAGACCGATGGGTATTAATTGGAGGAAGGTGGCAGACGAAGCGTCTGAGGCAGGGGAATTTCTCCCCTTGGCCTTTCCGGTAGCGTTTGAAGAAGATGCGCATGGGGATTATCATGGTAATCATGCTCCGTTAGGCTGGAAATTGTTGTCACAGTTACGGAACACGGTGAATGAATCAGGTTTGCACGGCGAGCCATCTAAGCAGATGTTGAATTATATATGGGGGGGTGCTGTGCTTTGTCCTGAGGATATTAAGGTTATTATGCGAATGATTATGACCCAGTCGCAGTTATTGTTGTGGCAGGCCCATTGGCAGCGATATTGTGAAGCGTCCGCTCAAACGCCGCGGGAGCAGGGCGATCCGCTGCGAGGCGTAACAGTAGAACAACTGATGGGGGCAGGTCCTTTTGTCACTATCAGGGCACAACTGCAGATGGGGCCGCAGCGATGCTTGGAGGCTATGCGTACAGCTAGGGCTGCTCTTGAACACGTTAAAACTGCACAGCCCTCGCCGTCCTATATGGGCATTAAGCAAGGAAGGGAGGAAACTTTTGCTCGCTTTATTGATCGCCTCACTAGTGCCATAGAACAGTCAGATGTACCGGAGTGGATGAGGGCAGCTTTGCTGAGGCAGTGTGTTATTCAGAATTCGAATACTCAAACTAGAAACATCATAAGTTCTTTACCCGCTGATGCCACAGTAGAACTGATGTTGGATAGAATGAGTAGGGTACCGGTAGGACCACAAGCTATGTTGGTCGAGGCTATGAAACAGTTAGGAAGCGATATCCTTCAAGCCCAACAACAGGCCTTCACAGCCCAACAGCAATTCCAACAGCAAGTGTTCGCCGCTCTGCAACCCCTTCGAGTTAATGCTGCGGAGGCACGACCGAAGCCGCCACGAAGCTTTAAATGTTACCGATGTGGGCGAGAAGGACATATGAGGCGAAATTGTCAAGCCACGAGGGTGTGGTGTGAGAACTGTCGTACGAATAATCACAATACCGAGATATGCCTCAAGTCGGGAAACGGTCGGATGAGCGCGTCGAGTCGCCGCGCCCCGACACAAGTAGCAGCTCCAGCAGTGCAACAAGAAGCTCCCAGCTTACCAATGCCCACCACGACGTCAGCGACAAGTTGCAACCAGCAACAGCCGGCAGCCTCGGGATGGATCTGGCAATGGCAGTAACTGTCACCCTATTGGATCAAAGACCCCAACAAGCACCAAGCAATGTAAAGGGACCAGTGATTATTAATAAACAAGCATGTGAAACGTTATTACTCGGCCGCTCGTCAACAAGCCTAAAAGGTTTGACGGTCATCCCAAGACTCATTGACGCCGATTTTACCGGGACTATTAGCATCATTGTCCAGACATCGTTTCCGCCAATACATATTCCAACAGGCAGCAAAATTGCCCAATTGGTACCGCTGCCGCACCTGACTGCGGGTATTTCCCCGAGAATCACCACCCCCCGGGAGGACCGAGGATTTGGCTCAACGGGAGCAGGAGTATTTCTGACCATGTCTATGAACCATCGACCGACTACGATGGCTACGCTAGAGGCCCGGGGTCAACAGATCCACCTCTCGCTGCTGTTGGATACAGGTGCTGACTTAACTATTGTAGAAGAAGGGGTCTGGCCTAAAACATGGCCTACGAAACCAATGGAGCGAGGAGTTGAAGGAGTGGGAGGATACACTCCGGTACAACGGAGCGTGGACCGTATTTTGATAATCATAGACGACAGACATGCGACCGTGCCAGTCACTGTCATGCCCCTCCCGACTGGAGTGAATGGTCTAATTGGAAGAGATGTTCTTGACCAATCGGGGGTGGTGCTAACCACCGAGAAGGTTTTTCAGTAACGGTCACTGCAACCTGGGCTTTCCCGATCCCATTGCAGTGGATAACGAACGAACCAGTGTGGGTCGAGCAGTGGCCGTTAAAGCAGGAAAGCCTCGCCGCCGCTCATCAAATAGTGCAAGAACAACTAGACCAAAAACATCTGCGGTTATCGACAAGCCCTTGGAATACCCCAATTTTTGTGATCAAGAAAAAATCTGGAAAATTTAGGCTAGTACATGACTTAAGGGCAGTTAACACTCAAATGCAATCGATGGGAGCGCTGCAGCCAGGACTACCTAACCCCGCTATGTTACCAGAGCATTGGAGACTGTTGATAGTGGACTTAAAAGATTGCTTTTTTACTATTGCATTACATGAGCAGGATATGCAACGCTTCGCGTTTACTTTGCCCTCTGTTAACAAAGAGGCGCCAGCACAGCGTTTTGAATGGACAGTATTACCACAAGGGATGAAGAATAGTCCCACGCTGTGCCAGTTGTATGTGGACAATGCACTACAACCCTTAAGGAAATTATGGCCACACACGTTAATTTATCATTATATGGATGATATCCTGCTCGCGCAGGAGTCGGAGTTCAGCGCCGAACAAGTTCAGCTATTACATACGACACTGAGAGAGAATGGCTTAATAATAGCTGTTGAAAAAATTCAAACGAAAGCGCCATGGCTATATCTAGGCTGGAAGATTGCTGACTCTCAGATTCAACCACAAAAACTACAACTCAACACGTCAATCAACATGCTACATGATGCCCAGAGGCTGATGGGAGACATCCAATGGATCCGTCCTGTCGTCGGAATATCCAACGCACAGTTGGACAGCCTTCGACCGTTACTACGTGGGACAGACCCAACCACACCGGTGCAACTTACCTCGGAACAGCAGCGTATCCTCTCTCAAATTGCTGACCAGATTGCCTCACGTTTCGTCCACCGTCGTGACCCCGACCTCCCTATTGACCTTTGTGTATTTTTAACAAATTCTCATCTATTAGGAGCCCTATCGCAATTTAAAAAGAAAAAGGGGGAAGTGTGGGGGGATGGCAAGGCTCGACCGAATTGCTTGTTGTAGAAAATCCATTTTAAGCTTAGCACACGGTGTCCTTGACAGAACAAGGAATTTAACAAATCAACTCTGCGGTTAGCAAGAATGTGAAAAACAGGTTGCAGCTGGAGAAGAATGAGGGAGTATGGGCGGAGTTGACAATTAGCTGGCTAGCCAATAATGAGCTCTAACTTTGCAATATGTAGTAGCTAATTAATCACTCTATAAATTGTGTAACCAAACTGTAATAAACGAAGCTTGCTTATCACTCACATTGAGTCGGCTGCATTCTTCCGCCGTCTCTCCAGGACAGCAACCCTCGGGGTAGAACTTCGCCCCGACACTGGTACACTGACAGAAGCAGCTTCGTTCGACAAGGAATCCGCAAGACAGGATATCCGGTAACCACTACAGATCAGGTAATCAAGTCCAAAACCCTTGCCCCAAACACCTCAGCTCAACAGGCAGAAATAATAGCCTTAACTCGAGCATTAGAACTAGCTAAAGGCAAGAAAATTAATATCTGGACGGACTCTAAATATGCCTTTGAGGTAGTCCATGCTCATGGAACTGTGTGGAAGGAAAGAAGACTCCTGTCTACCCAAGGAAAACATATAAAACATGCCGAACAAATTCTTAAGCTCCTGGAAGCAGTGCAGCTACCCAAGAAAGTGGCTATTTTGCATTGTAAAGTTCATCAGAAAGGAGACACCGCTCAAGAACTGGGCAATGCCATGGCGGACTGCAAGGCTAGAAGAGTAGCGGAGAAGAGTGAATTGGGGGTGCAGTCTTTAGTCCCAGACAGTAAAGTACAAATTGGTTGTGAACCCAAGTATTTTAAAGAAGATCAAAAATTAATTGAAGACCTAGGAGGAAAAATAGAGAAAGGTAGGTGGGCAAAGACTCCACAAGATAGAATAATAATACCATTTGCATTGTTATGGGCCGTAGTTATGCCAGAACATAGAAAATCTCATTAGGGAACAGAGGCCCTGTATAAATATTTGAACCGGCTGATAGTCGCCCGAAATCTATACACTACTATCAAGCAGGTAACACAACAATGCGAGGTTTGTTTACAGAGTAACCCTAAGACAAGACATAAAGCCCAGCTAGGACAAATCGGAAAAGGTAATTACCCAGGGCAGCAGTGGCAAATCGATTTCTCAGAACTGCCAAGAAAAGGGGGGTTTTTGATACCTGCTAGTCTTGACAGATACCTTTTCAGGATGGCCGGAAGCATTCGCTTGTCATACTAGTAAAGCTAGGGAAGTAACCAAGGTACTATTGCAAGAAATAATACCAAGATTTGGGGTTCCTGCAGTAATCTCATCAGACAGAGGTTGACATTTTATTGCCAAGATCATTCAACAAGTTAGTAAACTTTTGGGAATAGATTGGCAATTACATACCCCATATAATCCAAAATCAAGCAATCAAGTAAAAAAGATGAACCACCTAATTAAACTGCAAATTGTAAAACTGGGTCAGGAGGCTAACCTGTCTTGGCCCCAGTCATTGCCGTTAGCACTCCTAAGAATTAGAGCCAAACCCAGAATCAAAAAGGACTAAGTGCTTTCGAAATAATATACGGGAGGCCCTACATTGTACAAGCAGGAACATCAACTCAAGTTGGGGATGAAGTATTAACTAGCTATATAATAAGTTTGCAGGAGCAGCTTCGAAAAGTAGAGGAACTGGTCTTAGGAACTAAAGCCCAAGGTCTTAATGGGCCTGTACATAATATTGAACCTGGTGACTATGTATATATCAGAATTCTTTTAGATTCTTCATTAGAACCGAAATGGGAAGGACCGTTCCAAGTGCTGCTGACATCCCACACAGCAGTCAAGATTAAGGAGCAGACATTCTGGATCCATCACACAAGAGTGAAGAAAGCTCTTCAGCAGCAATGGAAAATAACGTCCACTGGACCCCTGAAGCTCCGCATCTAAAGACGCTAACATGGACTAACCAAGCTAAGCTAAGAACCTTTGCAATAATGTGGGTGGTAACTGTGCTGAAACTCATGAGAGTTAATATTTGAGAATGGCCTTGGTCAAAAGCCTATTTTTGATATACAGGAATTATGGGAAAAGACTTAGCGGGAATGAATCTAACAACTGTCATCATATATGACAACAGGGAATTGCAATTACATGAATCAGAATGGAAGCATTCGATGCATAGACAGAAGGTCGATAAAGGCAAAACAATACATGTAGGTTGCAGAATCTTTAATGTTAGCAGTAGAAAAGATTTCCCTCCTTTAACCCAAGTTACTATGAGAAGATTTTCTGAACAAAGAACAGAACCCACAATAGGTGGGGAACATTGTGCATCTCGTGTTTGTTTGTTCAATTTTATTATAATTCAATCAGTATCTGTTGTCTGTTTAGGGAGCATTGGCAAAGGAGACAGAGCATTATCATTTAAATTTGGGTTGGACATATCACAGGAAAAGATTTCGACTATGGCTATACCTGTGTCCATCACGGTGTCAACTTCTACACCCCAGAAAACGACAGCACCTTATGTATATGAAGTAGGCCCCTATATAGTTAAGCGTATGGACAAATGGAAAATGATAGTTCATTAAAGAAAGTGGAGCTAATAATGATTCTCACATCTCAAAGGAGAAAAAGGGATACAACAGGCTTTGTGGGAACCGGTTTAGGAATTTTGAACAGTATAGATTCCGAGGTGCTGGTGAATAAGTTGTCCACCATTATGCAAGATTTAAGTAAAATACAACACCCGTTACGATTGTTACTCTTAGCTGTAGGTAATAACCAATATCTAGTGTCAGATGTGCTACCCCAATGGGAAGGGCTAAATGAGAAAAGCCTGAGATCCATAGTTGAAGCTGCAGAAGCCACCCAGAATAGTACCACCTTGGCCTTTAGCTGTGTTCAAGCTCAGTTATAAATACAATCTATGACAGCAGCTATTGTCAGGGAGGGAGAACAAGGCATATTACCTCTGGAAATTCGAAAGGTAATTTGGCAAAATGCAACACAATTTGAGAAGAACTTTCAGTCTTGGTGGAAATTACTTAATTTTACATATAATCCCTTTAACAACATAGCCACAGCATTTGTGTTAACAATATCCGAGGCCACTGTATATGACATTTATCCTATTGTTACATTAAGGATATTCCTTAATGGGACTTTGGTTCACCCTTTGGAACATGAAAAATGGGCGAGACAAAGTAGGAATAGATGGCTAACAGTTAATGTAGAAACATGAATTACAAGAGAACACCAAGGCTAAATTTGTGAAGGAATTCATTACAGGCCCAAGATATCTGACAGTGACAGTGCCAAATATTTTGCCAAAACCCTTGAGGAGGGTAACTTAATAGCAAAAGAATTTGCAAAAGAAGAAAGAAAAGGGGGGACTTCATGTGGGGAATTGACAATTAGTTTGATTTTGCTATAGCTTTAGTTTAATTTTGTTATATAATTTTGCATCTATGTTAAAGTAAGAGTTAAAGACTGTTATTCAGTTTAGTTCTGTTCTTTGTAATCTTGCTAACAAGGACTGTTGTGGCTCAAATGTAGCTAACAAGGACTGCTTGCGAGACAGACGAAGAGAAACAAGGACTGATAACCAGAACTTTGTTGTCTGTAAGAAGCAACTCTCTAGCTGAAACTGCTTCTATGGTTTGGGACTCAGCCAACACAGACAACTCAGGAATTTTTGGGCCAAAGGTGAAAGCACACAGCGAGGAAGACTACTAGCCTTCATCCAGAAGACCCCCACAGACGACCACCAGACGACACTGCGCAAGTGCTAAAGGGGGGTGGAGTATGATAATGAATTCGTAGAAATAATTACAATAGTCCAGCCTACTTAGATAAGCTTTGTAATAAATAGGTGCATGCTTCGTGACTCGGTGTGCAAGTTAGGAGGAGCGATCCCCCTTGCACCCGGCGCCGCAATAAACATACCTGCTTTATAACTCTCTGAGTTGTGAAGTTTGATTCCGCACGTCAATCCTTAAATCTATTCAGATGGTCCAGATCAGTGGGTTCATGCCAAATATTACTGAATATTCTATTTGCAAAGCCAAAGCAATTCTACAGCAAGTAATAACGAGTCTTTTGTGTAGAAAGCAACCAAGAGACATTTTGGTGGGTGAAAGAAACGAATTGCTTTTGTAACTAAGAAGGGAAAAAAAAAAAGATGTGACCTCTGTGTTCTGATTTTTCTAAACCTGAAACACTGCCTGCTGATTCTAGGTACCAGCCAGATCTCACAGCCTGGACAAATGTATTCTCTTTCAAGTGATTGTCTCTGAGAAAAGACAAAATTCTCCAACTCTTTAACATACATATATAAAATATAAATATATTCATAAATAACCCCCTGATAGAGGATAACTCTCAGCTATTATTTTCCAAGTACCAGCACTTCATATATGGCAGAATGCTGGGCACCTCCTCTCCCTCAGACAAGACAGAGCAGTTAACCTGGTATTTGCAGAAGTGTCTTTACCTCTGCACTCTCTTTGTAGGCCCTCTGATACTGTGGATCTTGGTATAGTCATCTAAAACACACAGCTACAGCCACACACTACTTCCCTGACATGTTTCCTGGCTGCTGAATTGTTTTGCCTTGTGAACTGCAATCAGTGTTCAAGGACTATCTGCTGAGTATACAGAGTTCCTTGGGCATTGTACTGACAGCACAGGTGCTTCCCTTTCTCAGGGACTTTCCCGTCTTTCAAAGCCCCTAGTTTCTCCACAGGAAAGAGAGGCACATAAAGGTAGAATGTATTTCCTCAGTTCCATTCCCATTACAGTTCATATTGGGAGCCTTTCCCCACCTGCAGCCACACCAGAAAACATAGCCCTGCTAGTACTAGAAACCAGTTATTGCCCCTTTTTTCTCTACCCACCTGCCCCAGTAACAGCTTGGCTTCTTTGGAGGTGCATCAGAATAGATCCTTTCCTCCTCATTTCAGTGTCTCTTCTCAACCATTCCCTTGGGACCTGCACGGGGTCTGGCTGTGGTGGAGTTCGCAGCAGCCCATATGGTGATGTGCTCCACAGCCACTGCTCAAGGCACTGCATTGGGATGGCAGTCGCCCCAGGACTCATGTATTTGCATCCCACTCCTGAAAGGCATCTCTCGCGACCCTTTTTGCTGTGGGTGCAGGCTGCCAGGCAGTCGGGTTCACACAGTACCAGGCACTGGTGGGCACCGAAGACAGGGCACCTAATGCCATATCAGTATGTTGAGTAGAGTGGTGCACTGCATATGCTAGGACTCCAGTACGAACTGGAATCAGCGGCAGCCAAGCAGTATGCCACAACTGACATTTCCAATGTGTTTTTCTCAATACCTTTAGCAGCAGAGTGCAGGCCACAGTTTGCTTTTACATGGAGGGGTGTCCAACATGCCTGGAATTGACTGCCCCAGGGGTGGAAATACAGCCCTACCATTTGTCATGAACTGACACAGACTGCACTGGAACAAGGTGACACTCCTGAACATTTGCAATACATCAATGACATCACTGCGTGGAGCAACACAGTGAAGGAAACATTTGAGAAAGCAAAAAGAATAATCCAGATCTTTCTGAAAGCTGGATTTGTCACAAAATAAAGCAAGGTCAAAGGACCTGCACAAGAGATCGTTGGAAACAAAATGGCAAGGTGGACTTCACCACAACCCCATGGAAGTTGGGGGTTGTTAAGATATCAACTATGTGCACAGCTGCTTACATCAAACACCCACAACCTTCTCTAGGCATTGTAGGTTTCTGGATAATGCATCTTCTGGGCTACAGTCAGCTAGTGAGCCCTCTCTGTCAAGCAACCCCAGAGAAGAACTATTTTGAGCAGCATTAAGCCTTTGAACTCATCAAACAGAAGATAGCTCACGCAGCAGCTCCTGGGCATGGACCAGCTTTCAGACAAGTGCTCTACACTGCAGCCGTGGAACATGGTCTCACCTGGAGTCTCTGACAGAAAACACCATGAGAAACACAAAGTCAACCTCTGGCACTCTGAATCCAGG
Source organism: Opisthocomus hoazin (assembly GCF_030867145.1). Classification (NCBI taxonomy): domain Eukaryota; kingdom Metazoa; phylum Chordata; class Aves; order Opisthocomiformes; family Opisthocomidae; genus Opisthocomus; species Opisthocomus hoazin. The sequence continues at coordinate 94,440,831 of NC_134414.1, read as the reverse complement.
TGTATTCAGGATCTGAGGCCCACTACACCCCAAATGAAAAAAAAATTATACTAGCAGCATACTAGGCAGTCCAAGCTGCTTCAGAAGTTGAGCAAGCATAGCTCTTCTTGGAATCTTGACTGATATGCTGCACTGGATGTTCAAAGGGAGGGTTCCCTTTACACATCATGTGACCAATGCTACATGTAATATAAGGGTAACATTGATCACACAAGGGGCTCAGATAGGGAATCCCAGCCACCCAGGAGTCCTAGCAGTGGTCATGGACTGGACAGAAGGCAGAGATTTTGGAGCATCATTGAAGAAAATGACTCATGTCAAAGAGGTACCACCATGCAATGGGTTATCTGAAGGTGAAAGGCACTGTGCTCTTTTTGCCAACAGATCCTGTCCTGTTATAGGAAACCATTGGAAGTGGAAAGCTCCTGTGTGGACTCCCACATGAGAAGTCACCAGAGCTGTCAAAGGAGAAGGTGAGTCAAGTCATTTTGCAGAAGTGAAAGCCATCCAGCTGGGCTCAAAATGTCCAGTACTTTACCCCTATACTGACCCTATGGCAAACGCCCTGTGGGGATGGCAACAGAAACAGACCATGCGGCAGTACAGACGTAAACCCATCTGGGCTGGTGGCAAGACATCAGTGCCTGGTTAGAATGCGTTGCTGTGAAGGCACATCCTGTGGATGCCTACAAGCCCAAGAACCACATCATGGAAGAATATCAAAACAATGGTAGACCAGGCTGCCAGAATTGAAGTGGTTCTAGTGGACCTGTGCTGGGAATACAGGGGTGAACTATTCATAGCTCTGTGGGCCCATGAAACATTGGGACATCTAGGGGGAGATGCAACATACAGATGAGCTCATTATCAAGGTGTGTACCTGACCTTTGAGGCCATCACACAGGTCTCCCATGAACACAAAATATGCTGTGATTAAGTGAGCCATGTGAGTAAAGTCTCCCTGAACAGAGGGTTGTGGCTGGGTTGTCAGTACAGCAAGGCAACGCAGATTGACTACAACAGTATCATTGACACAAACCCACCAAGGTAAGCATGATGCGTGGTGGGCACAACTGCTAGTTGGCTGGAAACATACCCTATAAATCATTCCGCTGCCCAAAACACCATCTTGGGCCCTAAAAATCAGGTTCTGTGGCAACATCACAGCCCCGAAAGAACTGAGTCAAACATCAGGACTCATTTCCAAAATAACCTCATAGACTCCTGAGCTGAGAAACACAGCATTGATTGGGTGTATCACATCCCTTGTCACCCAGAAGCGTCCAGAAAGATAGAATGACATAACGGGCTGTTAAAGACTATGCTGCAAGTATTGAGCACCAGGAAATGAAAGCACTGGGATGTAAATCTGGCAGAAGCCACTTTGTTGGTTAACAACAGAGGATCTGCTGATCATCCTAGTTCTGCCCAAATAAAGCCCCTATGTACTGTGGGAGGAGGTAAGGTCCCCACAGGGTACACAGGGAAATGGCTGGGAAAGGCAGTATGGGTTGCTCCTCCATTGCGAAAAGGCAAACCCATTCATGGGATTGTCTTTGTTCAAGGACCTGGGTGCACTTAGTGGGTAATGAGGAAGGGTGGGAAAATCCATTGTGTACGTCAAGGACATTTAACCATGGGGGAAAATAACACATGATTTGAACTGTATAGAAAGCACTACAGCAGGAATCACTTGAACCAGAGAATGAACCTCACAAGGAACCAGACAAGTGCAGCAGTGATCCAACAATCTTGCACCCAACAATCCAAAACACTACTTCTCCTGTCCTAAGCAACCACCCTGACAGATGGGGCCCAAGTCATCAACTGTTCTTAAGGACATTTGAGGGGGCAGGGACACGGTTTGGGCAAATAATATCTGTATGTATGTCAAGGGACAGGTCACAGTGGTTAATGTGGATGTATAAACCTGACTGTTGGATGTAAAGATGGTTTAACTATATGGCATAAGCTGTTATTGTTGGTAAGGTAAGAGGGAATTTTGGAAATGAGAAAGAGACAGAATGGAAAGGAAAAAGAAAGGTATGAGATAGAAGGATGAAATATTGTAATGGCATGTGGGTTGAGCAGGTAGTGGAAAGATTTGAGCAGGTTATAGAAATGAAGCAATATATGAATGGGATGGTCAGAGGATACTTGGGCATATCAGATAAGGTGGGACCTAAGTATAATGCGAATGGTATGGAATAAAGGGTGGAGACTGTACTGTGTCTGGGTGGGATGGACTTAACTTTCTTCATAGCAGCCAGTATGCTGCTGTGCTTTGGATTTGTGGTTAAAACAGCACTGAGAACACACCAATATTTTCACTACTGCTGAAACAGTGCTCACATAGCATAAAGGTTTTCTGTCTTCTCCCCCTCCCCAAAGTGAGTAGGTTGGGAGTGGACAAGAGGCTGGGAGAAGACACAGCCAAGACAGCTGACATGAATTGACCAAAAGAATATTTCATACTATATGGCATCATTCTCGGCAATAAAAGGTCAAGCAAAGGAGAGGAAAGGGGAGTGTTTGTGGTTATGTTATTTGTCTTCCCAAGAAAATCATCGCATGTGTTGAGGTCCTTCTTGGCTGGATGATGGAAAGTAGTGAATTAATTCCTCTTTCTGCTTTGCTTGTATGCACAGCTTTTCTTTCCTCTGTTAAACTGTCGTTATCTCAATCCACGAGTCTTCTCACCTTCCTTCTGTTTTCACCTCTTCCCATGAGAAAGAACATGAAGAGACATGTTGGGTGGGTGTTTGGCTGCTGGCCGGGGTCAACCCACCATAGGATCAGTAGTACAAATAGCCTAGTCTGGCCCCTTATGACCTAAGTAAATTCAAGCTCTGGGGAGACTTCAACCAGATTGTTAAGCAGCAAGAATCCTTCCTTCTTGAACCAGCTGGTCATAAACCAGTTCTCTTCTATCAAGATTCTAACCCAAGCAAGGCACAGTAGCTGTCCCATATCAATATCAAGCAGCCACCCTAAGAAGCCACCCTGAGTTAGTAACCATAAGGTACATAAAAGGTACTCAAAATACAGAAGCCTCATGGGAGTATTTAATTTCAAAGACAGAAGAATGAGAAGCCCACACAGAAGGGAGTTCAACAGACTGGCAGTGGCACAAAATGCATGCAGGAGACCAAATCTATGGAATTCTTTACGGATTGAACATTAGAGGTTTACAATGCATTGCCCATGAGAAAAGATTGTCATCTGACCACAGTAAAAGCCAACAGTGTTAAAAGACAGAGTAAATGCTGCCACTAGTGATAAAAAGAGATCTTTAAAAAAAAAAAAAAAAAAAAAAAGTCTAAAAGGGAAAAATGAAAAGCAGCTTAAAATATAAGAAGTTGACTGTAAAACCTTATCATATAGGCAAAAAATACTTGTTAAAGAACTAAAAACTTAAAACATGCTAACTCTTCAAACAACCATATCTGGAAGGCTGCCAGAGAACAAACCAGGCTGAGAAGTCCTACTTATGTCTAAAAGGAGCATTCAAGGAAGATAAAGCTGAAGGAGAAAAGCTAAATTAACTCTTCCCCATGGTGTCTCTCCTGCAAGAGCTGTGGGACTTGCTGGCACCAGAGCCTTTCCTGATGAGGAAGAGCATAGACACATAGATATATTGGAGAAAAGTAAGATCCAACATGGCTTTTTTAGGTAAAAGAGATGCTTCAAAAGGCTATTGATGTTCTGTTAAAAGATCAGTGATCATGTGGAGAGGATTGACGTGGTTATATTCTGTACCTGAATTTCCTAAAAGCTTTTGAAAATGTTGGGCACTAAAAGCTCTTAAAGATATTAAGCTGTCACGGAAGAAGAGAGAGGACACCCACTAGCTAATAACTGTTACTTTAAGAGCTGAGCAGTCAAAAATTGTGGCTGGTCAGTTGTTACAGTAGAGGGAGGTTATCCCACAGGGAGTGAGTTCCAGGGCTGGAGTCAGCTCTGTTTACCATATATTCATAAATGAACTGTAAAAGTCTGTTCATTACTATTAATGCAATGAATCTCTTTTAGTGAGGGCAAATTTTCAGCTGGCGGAAAAGCGTTCAGGAAAATCAAACGCAAAACTGACCTCAATGACTTGTGGAAAGCTCTCATGATACTGAGTGATGGGGTAATAATTGGCTGAAGAGATTCAATGTCAATAAATGCAAAGTAATGCACATGGCAAAATAACAATCCTAACTATACATATGCAATGATGGTCTCTACATTAACAATTCATGAAAGAGGTCTCAGAATAACTCTGGATAATTTCCTGAAATGTCAACTCAATGTTCAATAGTTGGAAATGCAAAAAGATGTTTAGGAATAGGAGTAAGAGAATGAAAACAAGCACGAAACATCTCTATGGCATATTGCAAAGCCACAATTCATGCACAGCGTCCCTGACCACTCCATCCCAAAAAGAATGGGGCAGACCCTGGAAAGGCACAGAGCTGTTGGGATGCACAGACACTGAAGGCCATCAGGCACATCTTGAAGGAGAACAGGTCTTTGATTGATGCCTGGGCCATCCCAGCTGAGCTTCTCCTTTCTGCTTCCCATGACAAAGAAACTCTTCTGCTATATTCAAAGCAAGGGTAAAATAGTTAAAACGTTAAACTGCAAAGCCATTGCTTGCATTTTTAGTGGCCTCAGGAGCTGTGTTGTAAAAGATAAATCATCCACCAGAAGTTTAAGTAATCAAGAGTCACTTTCGCTTCGTGAACTTGCTATTCTCAATTTGTTCTTCATAATCTTTCATATTGTGATTGAAGAAAAGAGACAAGGATAAGAGAAGTCCTAATATGAATTGAAAATTAATGGGAGAGGGGGACAAGATAAGAATGATGTTTGTATGCTCTATATTTTAGAAACTGTAAGGTCTTTTCTAGTTTTAACTTACATAATGTTTAAATTGTATCTTGTCACCTTTGAAGTAGTTCTGAAGTTGTCTGCAAGCTATGAGTTAATCTTGTACCTTTACTCTGACCTCCTTCTACTGCAGGTAGTTACGAAACATTGGTTACAGAGTGACAATAAAGACTTGTAACAACATAATCATAATCTGAAGTTGGTCTTTGCTGAATAAATATGACAGTAGAATGCAAACCGGAAAGCTGATCTTGTAAAAGATCTTGGCCAAAGAATAAGTACTTGGACAGTCCATAAAATTTACAAGACATACAACTACATGAGATGGACCCATAAGGAAAATATCTGTTTCTGAGGTCTGTAAGTCCTGTTGCTGGAGATAGCAGAGTTGGTAGGAATGGCTAATGTGCACATAGAGGAGGATCGTGGAACTGCCTCCATCAGCATTTCAGGAAAGTAAAGCCAGAGGCAGGAAGGAAAAGGACTAATACTGTCTCTTCCTTAAATGACAGCAATTTGTCCTGTTCACAAATGCATTTTCCACCTCCTTGCTCCCTTCTGGTCACACCTCAATACCAGGTATTTTGATATTGAAAATAAGAGGGCTGTATCAGAAAGAGGATTGCCTGCAGGAGTATGGAAGTGATCTTTCCCCCTGTACTCAGCACTGGTGAGGCCGCACCTTGAATACTGTGTTCAGTTTTGGGCCCCTCACCGCAAGAAAGACATTGAGGTGCTGGAGTGTGTCCAAAGAAGGGCAATGAAGGCTAGTGAAGGGTCTGAAGAACAAGTCTTATGAGGAACAGCTGAGGGAACTCAGGTAGTTTAGTCTGAAGAAAAGGAGGCTGAGGGGCTCCTGACTCTACAGCTACCTGAATGGAGGTTGTAGCAGGGTGACTGTTGGTCTCTTCTCCTAGGAAACAAGTGACAGGACAAGAGGAAACCACCTCAAGTTGCATCAGGGGAGATTTAGGTTTGATATTAGGAAAAATTTCTTTACTGAAAGTGTTGCAAAGCACCCAGGGAAGTGGTGGAGTCACAGTCCCTGCAGGTATTTAAAAGATGTGCAAATGTGGTGCTTAGGGACATGGTTTTGTGGTACTCTTGCCAATGCCAGGTTTACAGCTGGACTTGAAGATCTTGAAGGTCTTTTCCAACTTAAACAATCCTATGATTCTATGAGTGAAAACATTTATATTTTCTGCATAACTGTCAGCTTCATTTCTACAAATTAATCTCTGAGCATCCGAACAGTCTTTGTGTGCTTACAGTTCAGGTGGCCCAGTACTGCTGCACAATTTCTATTTACCTAGCCCACAGCTTTGCCTAACCCTTCAAGAAAAAAATAAAAATTTGCCTTCTGTAGACTGAGAAAATAAGCTACCCTTAAATATGAGAACATTAACACTGTATTCATTTCCACATGACATTTAGGACTGTAATCCATGCTGTGCCGTGTCTAGGGGATCCTCCTTTCCTGGTGACTCATTTTACTTCCTGCTTGGCCTCTGAATCTAATTGACTCTTCTAGCTAATTTCATTTGGATTATCATTATGATTATGACATTTAACAAGATTCCTTTTATGTTTAATACATTTAAATAGTAAATTAAAATAAGAGCTAGCCACTACTGACATTTGCGGAATGTAGGCATTTGCAGTTCTATTTTCCATGCACTATGAATTCAGATGACTGAAGAAGAGTTTTTGGAAGGGGAAAAGGAAGGGGGATTTTTTGGTTCATTTCTTACTTACTTTGTCTCTGTAAAGAACTTACAGGCAGGGCATGAGTCTAAAGCTGAGATGACCCACATACAATTTGTTGATCACATTAATCCCTAAGTGACTGAATCTATTTGATTGCAATTACAGACTCTCCCTCTCTCTCATTAATCATGGCAATAAGACCCTGATTTTCAAAGGTATGTGGGTGACTTTTACTGAAATCAGTAGCAAGACTTTTCACCTGTGTAGTTTATATGAACAAGTTTGTCATTGTTCTGTTTTCACAAAATTCACATATAACCCAACAGACACAGGGTTTTAGCTACAGCTTACTGACTCTGCACATTTAAAGAAATCCAGGGATTTATGAGCGTGTATAAATGAAAGGCTGAAACAAAGAGAGAGAATAACTACACAAAACATACATCCTAAATTTTCTTCCTCTCAGGAATAACATTTTGACTGCTAGATAAATTACACTGTGTTTGCACTTCTGTGGAGCAATCATGACATCCAGTGGGCATCCCCCTTACTGCAGGGCACAGGTACCTTGTCTTCACGACAGCAGGACAGGTGACAGGTCACAAGTGGAAAATACCAAGAAAATCTCCAGGGAAAGAACATTTTCTTTTTTTTTTTTTAATGTTTTCCAAGTATTCCTCAGATACATTTCTAATTATTAGTCTTGCTGATTGCATTAAGTGTTAAACACTATTTCAAGATCCTAGTATCACAGCACAGAAAGTATCCTGGCATGCTAAGCCCTACAAACTGGTAGTTTTGCGACAAGCTTGGACTAAAGGGCAGTTAGTGCTGCCCAGAAGCAAATACAGCATTCACACGGCTGTCACAGGTGGTCCGTGATATTCTGGTCTGCTGTGAGTTGGCTGTAACACCTGCTGACTTTGTTCTGAGTATTTCTCATATTTCACTAAACTACCCCAGTGAGATTGCCAGCATTGGTGCATGGGCCAGAAAAATAAAAGGATTTTGTGTCCTGCTTGGGACAGAGGGTCACCATCTCTATGGGAGCAAAGATTTGGAGTTTCATGCATTGTAACAAGGAATTCATCATATCTTGTCGCTGGCATCGCTATAGCAGAGAGGTAAATTAAACTAGGTGTGGTTAAGCTGATGAATTTAAAGGCCTTTAGACATTAACTTTTCTTCTGTAATTTGCAGTACCATTTAACAGGCGAACATATTTGCCCATCTGTAGCTGCTGCTAGATCCATCATTTCCTATTCTTTTCCTGTCCAAAAGTTCACAGTTGCTATGCCTGCATTATTGCCCCCTATTCAGTAGCACACAGGTGTATGTAGTCTGCTGGCCATTCTGTGACAGATTCTTCCTCACTCCTCAGTTTTTGCATTATTATTTTCGTCAGGAACAGGTCTGGAGCAAAGCACCAGACTCAGCCTGAGCACACCGCTCTCTCAGACTGCCTGACTCCTTTGAAGTGCCTAAGGCTGTGCTGGTTAAGTTATCACTTACACAGTCATCATCTGGTTTTAGCTTCAACTATTAAGGCGAAGGGACTGGATATGCCTCTCAGATACAGCTCAAAAGAAATTCCTGGGCTCAATCCAGCTGACTACTTAGGGGTGGATTGACTCATTTCTCTGCCCTCTGGTAGATGTCCAGTTTGACTGCACTGTACTGATTCCCTTTCAGAAGGTTATCTTCCCAACCAGTCTTCAGCACTTCATTAAAAGCCTTATAGCTTAAATTCTGAAGCAACTGCTGGGTCCACCAGGGAGATGTTGGTAGGAATCACCAAGCATTGGCTCCAGCTAATTCCTGCAGACAAACCTGCATACCAGATACTGCTTAATTGGGAGGCCAGGCAAGTCTTAAAGAGGTGAGGAACAGTGACTTTGTAGAGGCAGGACGTGTGAAGCCCATTCTCTTCTCCTGGCCTGCTCTATTTCACCATTTCACATGGCCAGCAGTGGAAGCCCAAAGGCCACACAAGTAGCCACCAATATGCCTTGCACTCATACACTGCCACCGTGTTGCAGCCTAGAGACACACACACTCGCTCACACACACACGCTGAGTCTGTAAGGAGAATGATAGTGCTAATGAAAACACAAATTCAGGGTTGTCATTTCATTAGTAACTAAGCAGCAATGGCAAGAGACACCATCCCTCCTCTCCATTCACACCGGATTAAATGACTGTGCACCTTTCCAGCACACAGCATTACTCTAAAGCCTTTAGAAGAAAATGAGAGTAACCTTTTCTTCAGCCTGCCAAGGGACTATGTAACCTTGTAATTATCCAGCTTTAGATAGAGGAGATACATTGTAATTGTGTACAAAAGAGGTCGCAGGTTTATACATCCTCTGACAGACTGCGGGAAGAGAACTATGGCAAACCTCTCCAGCAGACCTTATTAATTTATTTTCCCCAAGTGCATTAAATTTTAATGTCATCTCTCTGACCCATATGTTAGCATATTTATGAACATGTGATTAACTGGTACCACAGCAGAGAGCCCAAAGTGTCAAAAATTGTTTGGTTTTAATTGATTTTGGCTCTCTTTTCTGAAAAATCAATATTGCACAAAGAAAAAAAATAACAGATTACAGAGATTAGAAGGAAGTCAAATTTAGATAAATTCAAATCAGCGACTGATGTTCAATAAAACCAGAGTGTGGTTAGAAACCTATCAGCTGCCCTGTCAGTAATGCAATGTTGTTACTTTTGTTTGACAGACCCAGCTATGGAGCAAGATGCACAAACATGAAGAAAAAAATATGTCCTCCCTGCCCCTTGGAGCAGACACCAGAACAACACGACAGAGAGATCACAATTGTCATGCCGTGTGTGGGACCATCCCACAAAAAATAACCACTCTGTTAGCCCCCACCAAGTTGTGGCAGCTACCCAGCATATGGGAATGTTAGAGGGGAGCTGGAGGCACGTACTGTGGCAGCCTGAGATGACCTGTGAGAAGTCAATGTCTCTGCCAGACTCACCACATTCAGAGCCAGTTTCTGTTGATGTACCAAGGAGCAACACACTGTAAGTTCACAATTTAACCTCTGGCTGCACCACAGGTGAAACAGGCTTTGGTGACTCCCTTCCAGTCCACAGTGAAGATTTGTCTTACCTGTTAAGACAGGGTATTTCTTACTCCCCAGGATAGAAGCAAGTCCTTCCTTTGCTAAGTGTGCCACTTGTAACTACATGATGAAAACACTTCTTCAGACCTGCCTGAGACTATGGCCCAAAAGCATCCTCTTCTCAACCTGTAGAGGACTTGGTGAGAGGAAAGAAGACTCTCAGTCTTCCTAATGAAGGATTTTGGGTGCTTGTAACTACAGACAGATTCACAGGGCACACAAAAGGAGAGCAAGGGGAACCCAGTGGTTAAAGCTCTTCTTAATTGTGGATTTGTATGAAGCAGCCACTGCTTAAATAACCAAGCAAGCATCAGAAGAGATTCTTCCAGTGCTTAACTATACTTATACGAAAGGACTTTACTGAAAGAACCTCCTTGCCTATCTACCGGATAATTTTTAACAAAAACGTACAATTTCAGGAAAGAGAAGTGACCACAGACAAAGCAAAGTGATCCAGAGGCATCACAGTGACTCCAAGTTTTAAGAAGGTGTCTAATTGAGAATAGGAGCCACCCTTAAATTAAGTCTAAATCCTTCTCCCACACAAGAAGGCACATCGGAGGTCCAGTGATACCTATGAGACCAACAAGTACTTGCAGCAAAGTAAGGCTAAGGAACAAGTCCAAATCATTTGAAGGGGAGACTTCACTCGTATACTCTTGTATGTGCTGCATAGGAAATGGGCCTCCTCTGTGCTCTTGTAAGCTCCGCTAAGAATTGTTCTGAGTGGAACTGACAGCAAGGGAGAAATATCTAAAGAACAGTTAGAAGGCTGTTAAATGTGTGACTGGAGCATCAAGCAACCTCGGACAGAAAAGACATGCCCCAAGCAGGCACAGACCAGATTCCAGACCATGAACACTTGTGTAAGGACAGAGTTTCAGAATAAATCACTCCCTGCTCTCAGTGCAAGTCCCACACTATGGACAACTGAGATGCTGTCATCCCTCTCCAGTCCTAATTCAGACACTCTCATACCACCTGTGCAACTGATGTGTGTCCTGAAGAGAAGTTCTAGAAAGGACTTTTTTCAGTCATTTGTACTGGCTAACTAAGGCCTAAGAAGTTATTTTGTTAATAGTCTCCTAGTAAGAGCTACAAAATCTTTGAAACATCATTTATTTTGCTTTTTCGAGAACTCAGAGACTGAGATGCTGACATTTCAATATCTATCATCATCTTAGGATGAAAATCTGGAGTTCTAGTTTTGCCTTTGACAGGAATATATTCCCTGTGTTAACTGTGGTGGAACATCCCTCTCCACCCACCTCCTCGCCAGCCCTGTCCCAGTTCATCTTTTCCCGGGCAGGAAGCACCAAGGGTCAGGCTTTGCTCACTGCTCTCCATTTGCTGTCCTGCAGCTTCCGTGAGCACAGAAAGAATATCTTCTTAGTATCTTACTTATCATTTACCTTTGTAGGTATGTTTAAGTTACCTATAAACATATTGAAGCAGCCACAGAGCTTAGTAAACATGTTAGAAGTCAAAGTCTTCACAAGCAGCCCCTGGACGCTCACAGTGCGGGACCGTTTCACTCCCATTTCAAAAGCTGGAGAGCAGCACCAACTGCTGTGGCGGAACTGGTCCAGGCTCGCCATGTCTCTCTTTTCCTCTCCCCCCAGCACAATTTCTCTAAGACCTGGCTTTTCAAACACCTTTTTTTATGTGCCTATGGCAACATTTTCCTGCTGGGAAAGTGAGAAGGCAAGATGTGCTAAACAGCGTATACACAACTGCCTCTCAGGTAAATGCCTCCTATGTAAATCATTCGGAATAAACCAGCAACTTCTTTCACCTTCTTTTCTACTCTCAAAAAAAAAAAAAAAACAAACAAAAAAACACAACACTAAATTCAGTGGGTGCTATAGAGGGTGCACTTCTTCCATCTTGTAAAAGCTGCAGAGGCCTTTCTGCCGTGTTTGCTTTGTGTGTGTTGGAGTGGCTGAACAGCTACGGGGAGATGAACGTGTCCTGCCATTTGCCTCCTGGGAGAAGAGGCTAAGGAGTGTTACATAACATGTAAAAGGCATCTTTGCTCGCTTTTAAAACCTCCTGTATAACCTCTTACTCTTGACTGTCCCGCTGCCTCTCCTAAGTTCCAGAAGTCAATCAGGATTTAAATATACTTGAAGAAGACAGTCTGGTGCACCACTGTGCTCTGACTGTTGTGTTCTGACTTTGTGGTCAGAAGGGCCTTGCTCTTTTGCAAGGTCTGTGCAGTGGGTGTTATTGGATGTTCCTCAGCCAGCATCAGCCATTTCCTATAGCGAGCTCAGAGATTTAGAAAAGCAAAACAGACCTCACATTTCCAGCTCCAAAACACCCTTGGTCAAGGGGCAAACTTCTGGTCTCCTTGTTATTTGGGGAGTGTGAATGCAGCACCCAAGAGCGAGCCTTCTCAGGAACGTCTGGTGAGAAGGCATAAGGGCTGGTACAAGCCTAGCACAAAGGAAAAGGAATGAGTGGGGAAGACAGTCCAAATTTCCCTTTGTGCCTAATCACTAATCAGAAGAAAATTTCTGCAGCACAATTTTCTCAGTGGTTAAAATAAACAAGATGGGGAAGGGTAAGTGATCATAGCAGACAGAGGTACAAAATGTATTATAGCTCAGATTGGTCTGGTTTTCAGCGAGATATTTGTCCCTCTCCCTTCACTTCTGCCCCCAAAACAATTTGGTAGTTTCAGGGGAGACAATTTTGCATTCCATTATCCTCCTGAGCCAGGGAAAAAAATGTAAAATTAATGCCTGAAAATGGAAGGTCTCACGCAGGGCATTTGAGGGAGTGGGAAGATGAAGGGCAGGAGAAACAGGGCAACATTGTACTGCAGCTGGGTGTCAGCCAAACTTCACTGCTTGTTAGTTTTTTTGGAGCCTCAGGGAGTTTGCTTTTCTGGCTTTATTGTCTAAACTGAATTAAAAACATAGGTTCTTCAAAGTTTTATCTCCTGTCTTAATACTATTCACACTGAAGTCTCTTTCCCACATATAGATTCTTAATTTTTTCATGAGATCTTCTAGTTAAAAATAAGCAAACTGTATGTGAAAGGTGGTTTTGCTTTTTACTTTAAGCATTTAAAACACAAACAAAGTTTGCCAAAGTCTTCACTCTTAAAATATGGAAGAGGTTTCTACTTTTTTTCCAACAACTTAATAAATGTTCCTCTACCCTGCTGGGTGCATTTGGAAGTAAAAAGAAATTATATAGAATATATTATTGATCATTCCTGGTGGAACACCAGCAATGATAAATCATATGGAACTGCACAGTTCATCAGACATTGACAGGGTGAGGTACTGCCCTTCTGAAGCATGTGCTGCAGATTGCACGCAGATGCATTACAAAATACCCTCTTTTTTACTTAACTCTTCAGAGGCCCCCAAAACTTGTAAGAATTTCTTTCAGAGAAGTTCCAGTTTATTTTAGCTTGATAAGGCAGTTTTGGTACATACACTGAAGACTAGGGGAAGATTTGCTTACACAGGGAATCCACTAGAACATACCCTTCCTGTTTAAAGCCCATCTATACCAAAGCATTCAAAGAAACAATAATGCAGTTTAGAAATTCAAAATCCTGATGCAAGCATTAAAAACAGAAACCCACTGTTGGCTGTGATTATTTATACATCTAATGATGCCGCTGTCAGCATTACTGATGTCGTTCACCAGTAATTGTCACTTGCTTTTCCTGCCACTACACAAATAGTTGAAGCAGGCAGAGGCTCACATATATCACTGCAGCATGTGACACCCACAAATGGATTAATCAGCTCTCATTAGTTGCTAGGTAACAGTGCCTTGACCTTAGTATCTCTTTCGCCAAGGAGGGACCAGGATGTGGGGATGTTTTGCATGTGTGCTGCATGGACGGACGCACATTGTCATCACATCTGCTGCTGGGCGAGCGGCATGGCTCATCCCTCTGCGAATTGCACTACACTGTTAAATAAATTAGAAAATGAGAAGACTGTTCACATCACGACATTTCTTACAATTTATTTCACCACATCTTGCACTCCTCTCCATGCGAGTTGGTGTAACACAGGCATGATCCACTAGGGCTATTGCAAGGCTCCAGGAGCAGAAGGGTCACTCTTTTTTGGCCAATTTGTGAGTTATTCTGGTTTCACCATGTCTGGTATCACCAGTTTTTAATCACACAGTTGCTGTTACTGGTTTGTATCATAAATGTAGGTGAAAAATGGTCTCTGCTCTGAAAAATTTACATCACAAATAGATGAAACACGTAGAATGTGAGCGGAACTAAGTGAGGTCCCCATTTTGCTTGGGTCAGGAGCAGGTAGTGAGGCACAAGGAAATGAAGAGACTCGTGTAGAGTCTTACGATTAGCTGTAGCAAAGCCAAGAACTCAGTTTCTGCTTCGTTGCTTTGCTGTAGTCCAGAGGGAATATTCATGGTCACTATCTCCTGACCCAGAAGCTGCTTTTTCACATGGAGGCCTTTACACCCATTGCATATAGCCTTTGCAGTAGGACCTCCGTATCGAGCAATGGGCTCAGAAATGTAATGGACACTGTTTATTTTAGTAACAACCACAAAAATTCTTGGGTAAATCAGTTGTTTGACTCAAGATTAAGGCCCAATCTGCTATACTATAAAGATCCATCTTTCTATACTTCCACGAGTTTTATTAGAATGAATAAAGACATTAAAAATCAGCAAATAGATAACCAGGTCTAAAACTACTGTTCTCCTTTTTTTTTTAAACTAAACAGACTTTAATTCAATAGTGACATCAAGATGCCGTTAAAATTGCATCAGGAAATTAATGGAGGAACATTAATAATAGGTTAAACCACCAATTAGTCAAATCACCAAATTAATGCAGCAGGAGATTGAATCATGAGATTAAAATAACAAAGAATCTTTACTTACCAATTCTTCAGACTGAAGGGAAGTAGCATGTCTGCTTTAGCTTAAACCTGCAGCTAAAAGATTTTGCCCAAGGCAATAAAAGTAATTAATTTCATCTTAAGGAGTTACAGAAATCAAACTGTGCTTTATTTTGAGGGATGACTTAGTGCTAACTCAAGAGTTTTCATTAAAGCTCACCACTGACATGATGACAAAAATATTTTATTTTCTTACCCACATCCTGAAGACGTAGATTTACCAGTTTATTTAAAAGGAGAAAGTTTGATGAAAGTAAATAAATAATTTTAATTTTGTATCCCTTTTGCTAACCCAGGAAAATACCTCAGTGAAGTACACCATGCTAAATCCAAGATTTGTTTCTGAATGCCTTCCTTACTTGCACTTTATAAAGAGGTACACAAGGACAGTCAGCCCATGCCCTAACACACAAAAGACACATTTCTTTTGAAAATCAGTACAGAAAATGAAGAGAAAAAAAGATAAAAAGTGATGGGTTGAAAATATCCTGTTTTCTGATATGCACCAAGCTGAGCCACAGCTCACACATAACGCTTGCAGTTAAAAGGACCTCAAAAAGAAATATTTGGGCCTTATGCACCTCTTCAGAGAGGATCTTCTCTGACAGCAGCAGTCCAATCAAACTGCTGGCTACTCAGGGTCTCCCTGCTGCTCTACTTCCACAAGTGTCATGGAGGCCTCTGCAATTGCCTCTGCCAGCCCAAATGAGTGTGTGGGCCTTCTACTTTGCCACCCTCTTCCTCGCTGTGCCACCCTCCACACACCAGGGACAGTCCACTGGCTGCAAACAGTGCAGCTCTACCTGGCTGAAGGTGAACAGGCTTCAATCCGAGGTCCAAATGCCTGTCCAAGGTGCCTGCTGGCTGGAAATACCTGTCCTTGCAGTTCCAGGCAAAAAATCACTTTCACCAATCACAGACTCAGAGGGACAGTCCCCTGATCCTTCTCTGAGGTAGTGGCAAGGTGGTGCCTGATGGCACCAGCGTCTGGTAACCAGCCTACGTGTGTCACACAAGTGGCTGGGGACCTGGCAACATTCCTAAAATGGCATAACTTGTCCAAGAGAGTTCATGACCTCATTCCTCAGCCCACAAAATAAGGGAACTAGGAGATGTGACCATATCTGTGCAAACAGTTTGATCTGGCTTCTAGCGACTTCCACAAAAAGGTGAAAAGGAGTTTTGATGTAAATACACGCTGAAGGTTTCTGAAGAGCAAGTTTCACCAAACCATACCAAGAAACCACTAGGTAAACTGAAGTATTTGTTAAATTGCTTTCTCAGAAGAGCCATTTCTGCAGTGTACCCACCATGTGTAGCAGTCACATTGAGTTTCAAAAGGTATGACAAGGATAAATTCTGATTCACCATTTTCATATAACTCATTTTCATTTTCCTTTTTTCTACAGGTAGAATCCCTTGATGGTTCTTCCTGTGACTATTTTGCAAAGTGCAAGAGTTTTAATCACCATCAGTACAAACCACAGGGAGCACAATTGCTCTAGAAAGCAGGAAGCTTTCAGGGTGGGTTTGTTTGTTTTCTTTCTCTAAGTCAGATATACCTTTGATCTTGCTAATACATAAGCAAGTGATCAAATGAATTAATAGAGAATGAATATTCCATTGCTGTACAGAACTATTTACTAATGGGATTTTTGAGATGCTGGAAGACTTTACCTCGATGGACAAAGATAAGGCTAAACAGATGTAGTTTAGAGAAGGGAGTAAGAGAAAAACTGAAGGAGAAAGTTTTATATCTTTTTGGTGTGCTAAAAAATAAGGATAAAAGTCTAGTTCATTATCTCCTTAATATAAAACTCTGGGAAAACAAGAAGATAAACTGGGGAAACCAAATCCAGCTAGCTCTCTTTTTTGTTTTTTAAGATGCCCGAACAATAATACAGCAGGGTGAAAAGATCAGGACCACTTTATACACATTGTGCTAATTACTGCAAGTACTTAAAGTTGTAATTAGCTTATTATACTGCAGAGAACCTAACATGGCATGTCTTTCAAAAAAAATTTCTCTCCAGATCATTAGTGGGAAAGCTAACAACATCTGCTTCAAATAAAATCAACCAATTAGCGCAGGCAACTTCACATAGTTTGCAATCAGAGAATTATATTGTGCCAAGTGCTAATTTCAATGTGAATTCTATCTCCTTCTTATATCCCACGCTTATCTGCCAGCACAGCTGGTGTTTAACACCGCTGACTTCAGTGAAGTCTCCAAAAACTTATGTTAATTTGAAGTAACCTAATCAGAAGTGCGCAATACAGACTGGGCTTGATCTCAGCTTAATTAAAACTGACCTTGTCATTTCATTGCATATAAAACACCAGTATCTCGCCACTTATCACTCAGCTGTGATAAATATGCAGTTTGTGCGAGAATCAAGTTCCATACCAAAGGAGCTATTTTCAGATCCCAAAGCTTGATTTTAACATACTGTAAAATGCCACTTGCCTGTGTCTGCCAGCAAATAATTCAAATAGTTCAGAAAACCCAAAATAATCTCCAGAACGTCCTTCCTAAATTCCCATATAAGGCACCACTGCCAGACTTTCTCTTCGGTTCACTATCAGAATCACACATCAAAAGCTGGCTGTTGTCACTGACAGTAGACATGAAAGACAGTTTGCTTTTTAAAATGAAGTTTATCCTTGTTCTGTTTTGATGTTACAGTTTACCAAGCAGATGAAGTGAAAAAGACGAACCTGAAAACGAAACCAACGATTTTTGCAGAGAACTCAACATAGCAAAAAACAGCAATCAGAAACCAAGATGTAAAGTAATTAATGTCTTTATGGCATGTTATGTTTTAAATAGCGTAATGACAATTTCATGTACTGGAGTGTGTTTATCAGTTAAACTTGCTGTCAGGTGGACGTGGTTGCCAGGGTCAAGCTTTAGACATCCAATGTTATGTTTCCTGTGGAATTAACACTGAAGAGTAAGTTTGCAACACTGTTTTGATTTAGTCTCTAAATGAGACTTCCTCTCATCCCTCACCCATCAGATGCCTGATGTTACCTTACTTTCCTGGGATCCCCCGGCAGATCCATGCAGTGATGCCTCCATGGACCCCACATCAGAGCCTGCACATGAGCATACATACAGGGGCAACTCCTAGCATAGATTTAGCTTATACCAGCAAAAAACCTAAATCATTTTGCCACTCCAGCTGATATTGACTCACCTAGCAGAAAAAGTACTAATGGAAGCACTTTTCCTGTCAGGGTAACTGCATCAGTGCTGGGGAGACATATGACAGCTTGCCTCAGTGGAACAGTAGTGACCATTCATGGGTGTAGATGTAGCCTAGTGCAAATGCAAGGTAAATTACACTAATTCAAATCTTTCACCGCGACTGCAGGTAATATAGCTGATCTCATGTTACTGAGGGCAAAAGTAAGCACAGCCAACTCCCAAAGCTCAGCTGAGAGTCATTTGATCCAGTGTAGATATCTTCAGTGTGTGCTGGGGACATCTGCAGGAAGAGGGGGATCACAACTAAAGTACTACTCCCCTTAAAGCAGAGACCTAAATCAAGTGGATGAACTGAACTTCAAAAATGTCTTCAATATGTAGGTGGAACTTCATGTGACTGACTCAAATATGTCCGTCAGTGCTGCAGATGGCAAGGTGAGGTGTGACACACCTAGGCCCTGTGCTTGAGCAACTTGTCCTACCTGCCCTCAGCAACATAAAGCAGCTGCCAGAAACAAACAGACAAACCCCACCCTTACTCCTAACTTCTATGGCTCTAGCACAAAGGTTTCCAGTTAGATCTGGTCTAGTTCTCTAATTACTGTGGTTCAGTTTTACCTGTTTATAAACTGCTCCCTCCGTATCGTGATCTTGTAGTTGGGTTATTTCCTGCTTAGCAGTTCATGTACTTGCAGGAGATTAAATATAATCTCTTCTGATAGTAGGTATTCAGCTTCCCATTTCAGGTGGTCATTTTTTGACTTTTCAGCATGTCCAGAATCAGCCCTTCCTCCTCCTCTCTCACATCATATTTCTTTTGAAGTTGCTGGTTTAGCATGGAGAAGACAAGCAACCTAAGTGACTACACAAGAAGGACAGGGACTGTGTGAACAAACTTCTCTTATGCAGCAACAGGAATAAATAATGAGTAATAATCACGACCAAAGATACTGTGCTTCCTCTTGCTAACATCACATTTCTTTCTCTTTTTTCTAGCTCCAAGACCCTGTGAATCTCTATGCAAACTAATGCAAAGCTATATTTGTGTTGAATATATGCACACATAGGAAACAGGTATAATTCTGTTACAGCATATATCTGCTCTTATACATGTAAATTTATCTTCACAGGTATTCAATCTATAGTAAAAGCTCCCTCTAGAACAATGACTCACACAAAGCTGTTGAAAACATATCCAACAGCTCTTTTGAGTGAGTCTGCATGTTACACAGACAAGTCAAGTAGGTAACAGTTTATGACAAAACATAAATTAAATTGATCATCATGGACTCATTGTTGGGACTGGATCACTTACAGAATAAAGCCAAGAACAATTCCTTCCCCAGTTAGACTTCACTGAATACTGTAGGTGGCAAGATAAAAGCAGAAAAACGTGGAAACCTACTTCTAATAAAGACTCTGTAAATACTCTCACAAGTTAATGAAGCTCTAAAAGTTACATAACATGGCATACTGCAATACCAAAGCTACGTCCTAGTCAAGACTTATTATGAGGTCTGTCTGGTACAAACCATGTATGAAAGGGCTATGAAGCCCAGTGCTCCCAGGTTCAGCCATATTTTAAGAAAGCCTTATTGATTAGAAAATGTTCTGAAGGGGTTATTTGGTCTTAATTATGACTTAGTAGATGCATTCTTCTTCCTCTGCACTACACAGTAACGTATTTGGTCTAGAGAAGCCCAAAGGTGTTTGCTACTATTTACGTCCCTGCACAGGACCATACAAAACATACTCCCATTCCTGCCCCAGAGGCATTTGTTCAAAACTGAAGAAAAATGGCTATGATTGGGTAAGACAATAGTTTTAGAGTTAAACAAAACACACCTTGGCTCATCCCAACACTTCAGCCCATAATCAGGGGCAAAAAAAATATTGTTTCAAAGCTTTTCATAGACTGCTAATTATTACTGTTTATTCATTACGTCTTAAGCAATGGCTACACATTTGGTTTGCAGGAAGAGTGCACATCTAAGAGACATTGCACAGTAGGGCAGGTAACAACATTAAGGGTGAGAGAAGTTTAAGAGGTGGCATGGGTAAAAGCATGACGAGATGAATGGGAGAAAGAAAAAAGAAAATGTTTATGAAGGTAGAGTGGAGCAATGAGGGAAGGCAAAGTAGAATGGGAAAGGCAGGAATAAGAAGTGGAGATGGAAAAACAGTAGTGGGGTGGAAGGTGGTGAGGAGGACAATTTACTACTCAGGCAAAAAATGCTAAGGTAGTTCTCATGGTTCAAAGAGCAGAGAATGAGCAAACTTTACAGTTTAAAAAACAAAAAACCAAACAAACTCAACAACAACAGCCTTACAGCTTTAGCATTAACTTCCTCATTTCATCTACAATGACCTCTGCCTCTTTGAGATTCAGTCTCTGAGATTCTTGTAGCCAGCAGAAAATCTGATTAACAGAAAGTAGAGTAAATTTTGCATTTTTCTTTTCAGATGTAATTCCCTCAAAGAAAGACTCAGCAGTCATCCTGGTGCTGGAGCAAGTCTGGACATTTGACCAAACAAGTCAAAAATAACTTAAGGAACATATGAGAATTGACCCTGGAAGGGAATAAAAGTCATGGGCACAGCGGTCTCTTGCTGACATGAATAAGAAGAGACATATGACTGAGGGAGTAAAATTCAGGCCAATCCTCCAAAATGGACAACACCACACTTTTCTACCCCTTATGCACCCTGTTCTTCCTCTCCTCTTATTTGCAAAGTTCAGCAAGCCAAGAGATTTCTCTAGATTCAGATAAAAAGAAAAATAAGCAGACTGTTGGAACTGGTGGAGCTGCCTCACCTCATGCCTCCTTGGTTTCTTTCTTCATGTGGTGGATTCCAGAGGAGAAACATTGTCTTGCTAAATAAATAGATTTCTACTTAAAGGATTAAAAGGCATACATTCCATTTCCAAAGTAAAAAATACATCCCAGATCCAGATAAATCTCTATTTACATTTTTATGTAAATGCATGTGAAGGTTAAATAGATTATACTCTGTATATATTTACAGCAGACATTTAAATCCTTTTCCTGCCTTTTAAGCAAGTAATAAAATCCCTGTATCACACATCCTCTTCTCTTTTCCTCTTCATTCCCCCTCTGTATCGTCTAATTTGAAGGGAAGGAAATGACAAGACCTTCCTGTGCCCTCGCACTGTTTTTTGGAAAGTCTCATCCTAGCTAATGCATTCAGATAACACCTACCAGTCTGGAGCCACATGGAGTATAAGGGTCAAGTGCCCTACTTTGTAGATCCTGTCAAAGCCCACAGCCGAGTTAGACAATAATGCAGCATTTGTCATTTTTACCACTAAATACTTAGAAGCCTATTTCTGAATAGGTAACTTTTCACTGCCTCTTATGAACATGTTACCTTCAAGTTTCTACATCTGTTACTGTAGCCCAGAAAAGGAAATTACTTTGTTTTTCATTTGAATATCTGCAATAGACAATGACACAAACCACTGTGTCTTTATGAAAGAACAGTTTTCATTTCTTGCAGACTGGTATAGTTGTAAACCATGTCACGTAACAGAGCATTACCAGAATGCTGCATTCTAAAATCAAGTGCTACACTTACTTAAAGTATCTAGCCAGAAAACTAAGCCTATTACACAATTTTCAGAACAACAAACTTGAACTTTCTGTGAAATGCATATTGACAAAACTGGCTACTTGCCAGTTAACTCCAGTTAATTAATTGGTGAATAATATTGTCATAGGGTGTTGGTGAGTTTGGGCAGGAAATGAGGTGAGGTTAATCAGAGATAGCAGGTATCCCTACATCAAGGGACTGTACTAGGTCCACTATCCTCCCACAGCGTTAACTGCAAAGTATGACAGATACCACAAATTAGCAGTACTCCCAGCAATGTGTCCCGCTGGTAGGGGACTAAAATGGGTTCAGAAGTAAAGGGCATGGGTCCTTCTGTGGAAGATACTGAAGTTGCACAGGGACAATGACACCATACCCGGCTCATGTACTGGGCTTAGGCACTAATTCTCACTCTCACCATCATGCAGTTTGTGTAGGTGAATTGTTTTTTCCTCAGCAGTAATGCGAACTGGTGCATCAGCCAGCTTGGTTGTCCAAGGTGGCTGCCACATCCCTTTAAGATGCACACAATTCAAGGAAAGGACCCCATAATAAGTTTTGAGAAGCACTGCTCCAGGATAGTAACCACTCTGCGAAACCAGGCTCCTCTACCAAGCTGCAGGCTCTTTGTAAGAAACTTTGTAAGAAGCCTGGGTACCCCTGGATCCCTTTAACACCAGGAAAAACTGAGGGTACGCAGTGCTACGAAGCATTGACCATCAAACAAAGTAACAGAACTATTTTTATTACTATTTTGATTTATTTCATAATTCATCACAGCTGTTATAAAGGCACTTTAATAACAGCCACCAGGAGAAATAAAAGGAACTGTGCCTTGACAGGATCAGACTGAATGGAGTCACACTTTAGTTACTCAGGTTTTAAAATATATATTCTTACTAGAGGGGAGTGAATTCATCAATAACCTAATGCCAGCTCTTTCCATCCCTTTGTCTCCTATAGCTGTCAGTGGAAATCATTCATGTGAAAGCCAGTGGACACTACAGCAGTCCTAATCTTTTGATGATCGGTTCACCCAGTGTGCTCAAACACCAGATCTTGGAGGGAGATCACAGTCATTACACAGCAATGGTTTTTCTTAATGAGCCTGCTTTCAGCACCTCTTCTCATGCTGATGAAAATCCACTTGGCTTCACTTTCTAGAGCTAGTCTTCAAGTATTTAAAATCTTTTAAAACCATAAAAGGAAAAAATCTTAAGCAATATGAATGTAAACGTGGAGGAGGTGGGAGGGTGGGTAACACTTCCATGTCTTTTCCTCTGATTTCACATCTCAAACATACCTTTGATTAAAAAATTCAAGATCATTCGTTGGTCTTGGCAAGGACTGAAGCATTCTTCATTCTGTTACAGAAATGCAAACATGTCACAGGGAAATTATTATCTTAAATTCCACACACTAACAGGAGGAAAATGGGTGTATGTGTTGCAGGCGGAGACAAATGTCTGAAATTGAGCTTCTGAATTGTCAAGCAGAAGCCTGCTAAATGTTTGATGCAGCCAGTAGGAACTGATCCTAAACCTTCATAACACCTGAACTAAACAGAAGTGGCATGTGCTAAATCGTCCCATTAAGAAAAGGAACGTGAGGCAGGTTCACCAGTTAAAAGGATAATCACACACTGTGCATATAGATTTTAGACTGGGGCAAAACAGGGGCTTGGTTGTCAGAAAAAATTAGGTGCCAAAAAAAGCACAGTTAGTGAAAAGAAGATATGTTTCATAGAGAAGGAGGTGCAGAAAGAAAGTGAAGAAGATCCTGAGTGGAGGAAAGACTTGGGGAGTGATCCTGGCGATCAGAGAGGTGCAAAGAAATGAGTGCTGGCAACGACCAGGGACCTTTGGGAGAGGAACCTGAGACCAGTAACTGTGAGCAAAGTCCCAGCACAAATCAACACAACTTTCTGCTCAACTTTCCTGGACCAGCAGTGACCTCACTGCCAGGTGAACCTAGCACTGTGGGGAGAAGCAAGTGAGTGACTGTTGGAGAAAATCAGGCGGAGTAAAAGCTCTGATCTCGCTTGTTCTTAAGTAAACCCCAGGATCCAGAGCATTCACACTATCTCACAAATAGCAAAATCTTAAACAAAGTTTCTACCAAGTCCACATGATTCCATGCAAATATAGTGATGTTGGCTCTGCAGGTCTCCATATCACATCCTTGTAGAGTGCTGAACACAACCAGGGGTTTATTCCTGAGGCAGCACTGTCGTACTATAACAAAAAGCCAATGCACCAAGAAGATGTCTCCTCAGTAGCAAGGAGACCATAAGGCTCATAGTGTCTTTCAGGAGTTACTTACAGAACTGCAGAATCACAGAATCACAGAATCACAGAATCACAGAATCACAGAATCACAGAATGGTAGGGGTTGGAAGGGACTTCTGTGGGTCATCTAGTCCAACCCTCCTGCCGAAGCAGGGTCACCTACAGCAGGCTGCACAGGACCTTGTCCAGGCGGGTCTTGAATATCTCCAGAGAAGGAGAATACACAACCTCCCTGGGCAACCTGTTCCAGGGCTCCATCACCCTCAGAGTGAAGAAGTCCTTCCTCATGTTCAGACGGAACTTTCTATGCTTCAGTTTGCACTGTTGCCACTTTTCCTGTCACTGGGCACCACTGAAAAGAGTCTGGCCCCATCCTTTTGATGTCTACCCTTAAGACATTTATAAGTATTTATAAGGTCCCCTCTCAGCCTTCTCTTCTTCAGGCTAAACAAGCCCAGCTTCTTCAGCCTTTCCTTGTAGAAGAGATACTCCAGTCCCCTCATCATCTTAGTGTGCTGAATGCCTTGAGTTCAGCAGGCTTCTTTTATATGCATTAGGCTTCAGCTTAATCTTGTGATGTGCCTATGTGCCATATGCTTCAGTTTACACAGGTTAGTTTATATATAATAGTTTCATTTTTGTTTGCATGTTGTTAGTTTCTGTGCCCAAGCTTCAGTTTTCAGCTGTTTGCAATCTAAGATGTCTTGGTTCCCCAGGAAAGTTTTTCACTCTCTCCCTCTTTTGTAGAGTTTGTTACTCCTTTATTCCATGATGGAATTCAAGTGGCTCTAGTGTCTTGTGACAACATGAAATTAGATTGGCAACACAGCTTTACAGAAATGCATCATTGACATTCAAGTATCATGACATATTGAAAAGCTTAATGGAAATTATCAAACCTGTCAACTCTCAGTCCAATAACACAACATTAAATTGTTCTCCAATGTGATATTGGAGTCTATGTACAAAATTAACAGTAGAAGTCTAAACCCGTAGAGTCTACTCATATAAATGCAACTCAGTACAAGTTGAGCTCTAGTACATAACTGTTAAAATTGAGCTTCAGTCAGTTGTTGGCACGTGCTCCAGGATTTTAAAAAGCACAAAGGCAATTGTCCAAATTATATACCTACTGACAGCTGACTTTCTTGAGTTATTCAAAAGCAAAAGCTTCTGGAAATCAATGCATCAAGCTGAACAGAGTTTAACAGTAGAGTGCTGAAACTGTGAGATTTAAAGTGTATTGCCCCTGTACCATACCAACAATGCTTGATACAAAAAAGTGTAAGTTGAACAGTGTCTGAGTCGAGGGCATCTGGGTAACTTCCAGTGTATAAAGTGCCAACCTGAGGGTGATGAAGGGGAGCTGTCTATAGTTTTTCCTCAACTTTAGCCTGTCTTTTCCACTGGCTACCTTTATTTTTGTTTTTAAGAAATCCTTTGCAATTTTATTATTTCTCCTCCTACATTCACAGATGCTCAGTTTTATCCTTAAAGTTTCAGCTCAAGAATTTTGTCTTATCAGAAGCTATAACCTTCTAAGACAAAAAACATACGTCCAGTTACAAGACATTCATACAGCTGAGCTCCCTGCAACAGAATGTAGCATCTTGGCTTCCAGTCTTACCATGTGAGGACTACTACAGGAAAGACTGTACTTCAGCAGCACAGAATGTTTATTGTTACAATTTCATCTCAAAAAAACAAAAATTATCATTACACTGTCATTATAGTAATGCTGTTTGGAGTATGAAGATATATAGCATTTGGGAGGAGTTTTATTTCCTTTTGGTTACTGTTTTGCTCCCAGGTTCAAAGCTTCTCCAGTGGTTCATGTGAAATTAATTCATGACATTTTAACCAGTCTGTGCTGTTAACAAAGCATAATCTCATTCACAGCATATCTTTACAAATGACATGAGGAGTGTGAATCTGCAGTGATTCAATTTGAAGTTTTACCCCACTGGGTCAGAAAATGAAATGTAAAGGAGAAGCAGTGGCAATCACATGTGGACACAATATAGTGGGCTTTTACTTGAAAATTTCTTCCTTTTTCTTAAAATATTGTTACTGCAACACTCATTGGATAAATACATTAATTAACGGGTATATTGTCATTGATCTTAAAATGCTTAAAATATCTGACATAAATAACCACAAATAAAAGCAGAAGATAACTTTCTTAGGTTTGAAAAGCATAAACGCTAACCCTTTTCTCTTGATTACAGAAATGGAATTGGAGAATTGTCTCTGTTTTTTGTGATCTCACAGTCCTACAAATCACCTGCTGCCTGTAACTGCAACAGGTAAAAGAAGAGCTGTAGTAGGAAGATGTGGCAGTGCTCTAGGAGACAGGCCTCTCAGACTGGCCAAGGATTTTACAAGCAGGCAGCAGCCCTTAAAATGCCAGCTCTCTTCTAGGCGACATCCTGTCTGGAGTGACAAGTACTGAATTCCAGTTCAGCAACAGCTGTGAAGCTGCCAACAGACATCCTGAGCCAAGGTTTCCTTGCATTGTTGCTTAATGGGAACAAAAATGATTACAAAGGATCTGCCAATATGGTAAAATGCTACTATTATTCTAACTGAGTAATACCTATAGACACTTTAGCAAGAGAAGCATGGGAATCATTCTCCAGAAAAGCTAACCTCCTTACATCACTCACATTTTTTTTTCTGTTGTTGTTTTACTTATTAAAAAGGAATAGAAATATAGAAGGACTAGGTTTCACTAGAAAAAAAGAATAGATGTACCACAGGGAAAATCAGCCCAAATACAGTGTTTCATATTTCTCTGTCCTTCCTGTGTTTTAAAACCTTTACCTCCCACAGGTGATTTTCTTCATTCTCAAGATACATCATGTTTGGGAAAATATCCAAATTCTCCCAAAGTTTGGGAATACCCAAATACAGACTTATCCAGAATCCTTTCTGCATTCATGATGATTATATATTAAGTGTTATTTTAACAAAACCTGTTAGGGGCTTTAGTAGCCCAACAGAGGCAAGGCTGCTGCAGCTTCTTGCTCCAAGGTACAGCCAGCAAGTAACACGACCATGTATTCCTAGTGGGTACATGCACACACATGTATACAGCACATAGAAATGTATAGACCCAGCAAGCCACACAGAACAAACCAGATAGAAATATGTAACAGTCACAGATTCAAACAGCTCCAATGACCTCTGCAGCTGATCAGGATGAAGGTCAATTAATGGGAAACATATCCATATGAATATCATTTGGATCCCTCCATTAGCTGGTCTTACACACTCAAGTCTATCCAGTACCTGTATGTTGGATCACTGGTCTCTCTGGCTGCCAACATGTGGGTGTGCAAACCCCACTCTGGCTGCTGGTACGGACCCCTCACTTCACAGACACACACATAGGCACATTCACATGCAGACACAGCATCAGCCCCCCAGTATCTGGCCACACATACAGTTCTCTCAGCCATGCCCAGACTGTGTGATCTTCCTAGTAGTTGGCCTGGAGCCTCTGGTCACTCCAGTAGTCAACTCTCAGCCCCTTTGATCTCTCTTGTATCTGGACCAGTCTTATGGCTTCTTCATTACCTGACTCCCAGGCCACTTACCCATCTCACCAGCTAGTCTGACTTGATATTTGCTAGGGATCACACACTGACAGACGCACCTTCACATGCTTCATGTGCTGGCACCTTATGGCCTGTGGTGCTACTCCAGCTGCTGGAATAGATCTACACACACACACATGCATGCAAAATAAAGAGTCCCTCACCCAGGAAGATAGTTAGAAATGGAGTTTGGTGAGAAGACAGAAGAGACTGCCCTGACCTGGAGCCAGACATGGCCTGACAGCATTCTGACCAGCAACTTTTTTACACAGAACCAGCCCTTCATGCCTCTGTTTTCCCAGATTTGTTCCTCCCCAGATCACCTAAATCTACCTCTTTCCCCACCTTTGGGTCCTCTCCATAACAACCTATAAAAATCTCGTTCCATTCCAAAATACTCTTCCTGGCTTCCCGTAAGAAGTTTCTTATTGTCATAAAACCCTCTGCTGGCTAAAATGTACTCCAGAGACCCTTTCCACTGAGTCATTGTGATGGGTGTCATTCCCAGACCATAGGACTGGTCACCTTCCCATGACAGCCCAGGGAGGGGTTAGGGAAGGGTATGATTCAGGTTCACCATTGCCATTGTTCCTCTGTACTTCAATGTGTGTGTGGAGATGAGCTTTTTTTAACACTATCCAACAAAACCTATTAAATGCCATGTCATCAGAGCACATAAGGTGGGATAATGAACAAGAGAGAGAATAAATGCTGTCGGCTGAGACAGAAAAGATGTTCAATACTGCCAGCTGTGTGATGAATCTGTATTGATCCTACAGAAAGTACATCCATTATCCAGGATGCAGCTGGCTCCATGCTGATATGTCATTGAGGAGAATGCAAGGATATACAAGAATCAATGCATGTCCACTCTCTTTTCCCTACCTGGTAGCACAACAGTGCTGCCCTCCCACACATACTCACCTCTCCTTCAGCCACTCACCTTCACTTCCTGGGAATGATCTTCTCTTTTTCCTTACAGACCAACTCCTTTTTTTTTTTTTTTTTTTTTTTACTTTTCCCATGTCTAAGACTTATGCTTCACTTTGGCCTGCTCTGAGTGCTAAGAACTATGCATTACTGTACCCTCCCTCAGTGCAAGCTGTCCCGTCTGATCACCTGTAGGCTTTTTTTTCCATTTGTACTGCCGAATCACATAAAAACCTGCATAAGCTTACAGTACATTTGGCTCTGTATCTAACAGCTGTCAGCTTGCACCTGTCAGCCTCTACCTCAGGAAAAGACCACAGTATAAACATTTATGGCAAAGGTGGTTGCTTGTGCATTTGCAGAATTGGTATGTATGGAGCAGCCTTGAGTTAGCAACTCAAACTGAAAAAAAAATAGGTAAGAACTTTCAGGTGTCTGGGAAAGGAATAATGATTAAGATAGAAGATGACAACATAATCCAGATTTTTGATCAGAGTGATGTACCTTCCTGAATAGGCCACTATGCACTGGTCACAATGACGCTTTTCTACTGGTGAGACCGTGCACACACCATCCACACCACCAAAATTCAAATATTATGTCACATAGTGAGAGAATCAGAGATTCGCTGAGTGAAGTGAGCAGAGAATTTATTGCACCTGCTACATATGATTTTCCCCAATCATGTTATAGATGTCTGAGTGTTCACCTGACAGGTGTTAAGCAAACTCTGGTCTTGTATCTACCAACAGTTCTGCATAATTCCAAAAGTAGATATAAAGTCCCATCCAGAAAGTGGAAAGAAGTGTTTTGGTTGTGAGATGGACACACACATTTGGTCATGTCATGAAGACTGTGATCACATCCTTGAAGAGATAGAGACTAGATGATACCCCAGCTAGGCATTATTCTTTTGTGAAAAGGGACCCCTCAGATCTCCTTGGGGTGCTGTCTTTTTAAAGCTCTTTCTCCGATCAAAATTTACTTTATAACCAGGTTTAAATCAAACATTGATCAAGGCACAAGTTTAAAGCTTCCTAAACCATGTCTTCCTTCCATTCTCAGCCTCAATTCTATTTTAAACTAGTCAGTGTTTATCTCTCTTAAAAGAACTTGACTTCCTGTAAACAGTATTTTTGGAGGGGCAGAAAGCTGACATTCAGTTCCCAGAACAGGCAGGCACACAGACAGGCATATCGCTCTGGGGACTGAGAAAATCATTCCCCCTCCATGCTCATTCTTTCATTAGTTTTCCTTCTGTGACTGCCAACAACATTGCCAATTAGTGCTAATTATGGTATGGACACCTGTCCACAAGAAAGAAGGCTGAGAACAATTAGACAGTCATTTTACAAAGCTAATGGAGCAGCTGTCAAATGGTAATAACTTTCAGTCACTGCTGGCTTTGGCTATGTTGCAACAGGTGGCCAAAAGGTGAAATATCATTTATGCCATTATCTGCTTTCCTAGTTATTCTAGCTGTGGTTTTCATTCTTGCCTCTACATTCCATGGCACTTCAGCTTGAAATGAGGATTGACAGCTATAATGTCTATGAATGTATGTTACATCCTCTTCTACAAACTGTAAGAACTTTGCAAATATAAAGAAATTCATATTTCCCAACACGTCAAGAAGATGAAATGGTCAAGATTTAAGCACAGGGAGTTTGGAAATGGAAATTAGAAGTTGTAAACTGGAAATCTATTGGAGTTTCACAGAAGCTGATTTTTCATAATTTCTACAGTTAAGTCACACGTGACCTGTTCCTAGAATCCTCTTTTTATGGACATGTCCCAGGGAGCTCAAGAGGTGGTGCTTATACCAAAACTTCTGGAAATCAGGAATCATAATTACCTCAAATGTGGGATGAGAAAAAGCAGACTGTCCAAGTAGTGGCCCAAGTGTGAAAATAATGGTTTAATCAATTTTTCTCATCATTGTAGAGGAGCTCTTTGACAGATACTGAATATCCAGTTCTCCATGACAGTATATCACCAGTTTCACATCTGGAGTGCCCCATCTCTTCACACAGTCCCTTGCCTCAATTGCTGTACTTTTTTTGACTTTCACAAGTCCTACAGATAATGACTTCCTTAACATACCTGACTTATTGCCAGGACAGCCCTGTTGTGCTAGATATGGTATGAGCAAAGATCCTTTGGAAGATAATGTTCAGGAACAGCAGGATAAGTTAAGCTTGTGAAGAAAGACTTATCGTGGCCTATGGCAACTACTCACTATTAATCTTTACGAAGTTGATGTTCTTTCTACAGAGTCTATGTGTGTGATTTTCCATACCTTTAAAAAAGTGAAATGCAGACCCCTTTGCAGAAATCTGCTGGCGGCCACACAGTGGTCATCAGCAGGGTCAACGCTACTAGCTGCACTGCACAGAACTCCAGATTTTTAGGTAATGGGGTACCTCTACTATGAATTATCCTCATGAAGGATTTGCACCAGGGAGGGGTGAAGAAAACCCTTTGTCAGATTTTCATTCTGGATCCTGAGGTCAGGTATCCCAAGCCTTGCTGCTGCACTCTCTCAAGCTGGACCCCTTTCAGCTCTATCTCCTCCATTCTGGCCATACCCCAGGCCTGTATCCTTCCCATAGCACAGGCTCCATCACGCAGTGCCTGCTCTCCAGCGAGCTCTGCCGGTTCTGTGCTTTCTGCAAGGCTCATCCCAGTCACCTCCTCCCAGACACAAAAAGATTCTTCCTTACAGTCACGTCAGCACTACCAGTTTAGCGGTCTGAGCACGCATTTTATCGGTGGACAAATGATAAACAGCTGTCGTCACGTCGTGCCCCCTCACGTCACGTCACGTGCTGCCAGCTACGCCGTGCACAGCGCGGTGGGTCCGCGGGCCCTGCGACGCTGGCGCTGGCCGTGGTGCTGAAGCCACCACCCTCCATGCCGCTCCTCTTGGTGTTCTGGGTACCAGCACCCTCTGCTCTGAAGGTTGAAGCTGAGGCAGCATGAGCCCATACCCCTGCAGCAAAACCATTTCTGAAGCAGTTTCCCTCTTTCCAGAACTATCAGCCAAGAAGCTGCGTGACTTGTTTTTGCTCCAGCAGGAGCACGAGTGAATCTGGTGATTTCAGTCATATTTATTAGAGCTGAGGAGTTTGACTTCTTGACAACAGAGGCCAAAATACATTACACTACCTTACTCAGGGGCAGGATGATAAGCTGTATTGAAGTATTTCATGGCAGAAAAGGAGGTGGGAGTGGTGGCAGGAGGAGTGACTAAACTTTTCATGCAACAGATCTGATGCCTAGCTAATCGACAGATAGCTCAGAGTTTATGAATCATTGAGTAAATCAATATAAAGCAAACATGGTGAAAACACAGATATTTAAACATCAGCAGTAACATTATCAGTCCTTACATGTACAGGACAGGTGATTTCAGCCAATATTATTTATTTTGGAGTTTGGCAACTTTGCATCATAGCCTTCTTGATATTAAGAAAACACTGATACTAACAGTACTTCAAAATGATTCTTAGAAATTTGGTTTCATGTCACCTTAGATGTAAATCCTGGTTGCCTATCTCATAAACCATGGGTGGATTTAGCATCATTATTTCCTCTGGAGAAGAACAGCAGAGAATCTGACTGATTCTGACAATTGAAAATAGGAAGAAGATTCTTACACTTCCAATTCCTTACTGGACTGCTGACCTTCAGAAACCGCTGGAAGAATGCACATATCAGAAAGCTATTTACATAGAATACTACAAAAAGGAATTGATGCCCTTAGACTCCACCTCAGCCAAAGTACTTGGGCATTTGAGCAGGCTTGTTGAGCTCAGTGATACTGCTCAGACACTGGATACTACACCCAGGCCCAAGTACTTTGTTCAGTCAAAGGATCTTAGACAGGTCTAACTGACAGAAATATACAATTCCGTGATAATCAATGTCCTTTTTGTACTTTCAGCAAAGAGACCTCAAAATCCAGACGGTATTTAAACTATCATAGAGGCAGCTACCCAGGCATTGTTAAGGTAGAAAAGTTGTCCTTCCTCCACGAAGTTAGTAAAAAATTTAGAACTTCCATTTACAGGGTTTCTAGTCTAACACTGTAATCAAACCCTAAATTCCCCTTTAAAAGTGTCTTGGAATCAACAGTTACTTTTACCATATAAAAGACTTCAATGTGCAAGCCTGTTTTTAAAGGACTATAACCCAACTTGGCAAACCAATATGACTGTATTCCTTTAAAATTCAATCAATTCAACCAAATTGTCCCCTAAATTGTGGAAAAAAATTAAAAATGTATAGCAGTTGAGATTATATCAAGTCTAAAGCTTTCCAAAATTTGACTATTGGCTGAAGACCAAAGGAAAAAGTTCTGACAAGCAGTCTGATTTGTTTTAAAAGTTCAGTTATTGCCTTTTCTCTAAATCCTCTTTGAACCAAAACATTATCAAGCAGAAATAGTAATTTCACAGTTGGCAAGACTTGGCATTCAGCCGCAATTCTTATAGCACCGCAGCAGTACAGAATCTGACTCATCACACATCCTTAGGCAGCACAGGCCCATACTTTTACATTCAGCAACTTCTCCCTTCTCTTGGCTGGGTAGGAACATTAAGGATCTCAATTTTCCAATGTACTTCAGAGTGGCTTATCAGTACCCTGAATTTAGCAAAGGAAAGTTTCGACACTGAGACTGGGTGCACTCAATAATTCAACGATGAGTGGAAAACCGACCAGAGACAAGAGACAGTGATTCTTATAGCTGGTTGCCCAAACACTTCATCCGTTTCTCATATAGCGGTGTTTAGGAAACAGGCCACTAAAAAAGGTCACTGGCATCTGTTCAGGTGACAGATTTATTTGCAGTGCACAGTTGTACTACAGAAGCAATTAGCCAGGGAGTCAGCCAACAGAACTTTGAAACACAGCCATACATGTACAAAATATTCTCAGATACCGGGTATTCTCACATGCAAATATGGCTACCTCTGGGATTGCAGTGGGAATATCCCTCCTCTGGGAAGGATGAGTTCACATGATCTCTTTTAGGTCAGCTTTTAGAACTAAGGCATAAAAGTACGCATTTCTCAAAAATGACATTCAAAGGATGTTGAGGGAAAGTTCAGATGAAGAGTTCAGTGTTACAAAGTGACATAAAGCCAGATGATAGACAAATTCCATCCTGGGATCCTTCAGACTGGAGACACATGGTTTCCAACCAGATCTAAATCTGAAAAATGTAAAACACATAACAAAATATAAAACCATTTCAGAACACAAGGACACTACTGCAAATTCACTTGTTAGTAGCAACTCCACTCTCTGTACAACCAGAGCACAAATATGACTATGCAGGGAAAGGCAGAAGCAATAGGACAGCTTCTGTGCTGCTTTCCTGCACAGCATTGAGTGCTTGGCACAAATCAGTTCCTCCAGTTTGAAGCTATTCAGCAAGGCCCATCGTTCACACTAATTTAAGAGCAAAATTCCCCTTGTCAATAAAGGTCACAAGATCTAATTATTCTGAATCTGCACAGTTGTTTGGAAAAAATTAGTTTGCTCAGTGCATAACCATGGAATATTTGAATCATTAGTAGCATTACCCTGGTAATAGAAATGTGACACTTCCCTTTTATGGCTTCCAGTACTGAGACAGGTTTACCCCCCAGCTGAGAAATTCTTTCTAGTTTCCCCTGGTGATGTGCTAAGCTCTTTAGTGTTAAAAACCTACAAACCTAAAATTGGTGGTGTGAGCTAGAAAGACTGCTGTGAGATTCTAGTTTGTACTAAAACTCAGCAGCTGAGCAGAGATCATTGGGACCATCATCCTGGCTTTAACAAAGTAAAACGGAACAAAATGAAGAGGAAAAAACTATCCAGATCTGCAAGTTTGCCTGGAGAGAGCCCTGAAATGATAACACACTGAAGCAAAGGATGCCTTTCTTCTTGAAATTACTGCAAGCTGGCCTTATTCAGAATATGAGAAACAGTGCAGAAAAAATAAAAAGATGGCACTCCACAAAATAATAACACACAGTACAGAAAATTAGGGGAAAAAAAGTTACAATCATTGCATTCTAACCACTTTTTCCTCTTTGATACAACAAATAACTTCCATTTTCAACAATGGGAGTTACTCACATACAGCAGATGAAAAATAGGCCTCAGTTTGCTCACAAAATTGGTGTGAATGAAAAACGCAGATTACAAGCAACAGTAAAATATATTTCTACTGATAGCTCACTTTTCTTCTTCTGTTCTGGTTCAGAGTCAGGATACATGTTTCTGTCTCTCTTCCTTTTCCTCCTTTCTGTTGAGGAAAGCATATTTTCCAGTTTTTCTATACTGAAATTCAAATTCAAAATATACACATTTGGCACCTTGCAAATTCTGACCTTTCAAAGTTTTTTGGACAGAAAAGTGGAAACTTTCAACCTTTTCACAATGAAGCACTAAAAAAACATAGGAAATAACATAAATAATTATCAAAATACTTCAGCTTACTGCTTATACTTCCAGAATGCAAACATATAAAATGAAAGCAAAGTATGTCTTGATAATATATAATACCTGTTTCATCAAAGCTGATAGTTTCCATCTAATATTTTAATTCCATTTTAAAATTCTAGCTGTAAAGTCACAGTGTTACTGTGCATACAGTTTATAATGAATATAATATAACTTATTTAAAAATACTAAGATCAAAAATCAACAGATTATGCTTGGATCTTCCCCGTCCCAGAAAGAACCCTGCTGTCAGAAACATGTTAGCTTTCTCCCTAGGGAGATGTCCAAGTCTGGACAGAGCTATTCAGGAACAAAAGGCAGCTCTCTATGGAAGATAAGTGTGTAAGCCAAGTCTCTCCTCTGTTCTTGCTCAAGATTTTATATGGGTTTTTTCAGACCTGAGCATGGCTACCCACAGAAGTTCCTTCACAGTATAGCCGAGGGAACATCTAGTCCCCAGCTTGGAAATGTCCAGTTTATCCACTCTGATGAGGATGCAGCGTCATCACTGCACAGTGAATACCAGGCTGAGAGGAGCCCATGAGACATGCCACAGCCCAGCTATCAGCATGGAGACTTCTTTCTGCCATAAAAGGACATAATTTTTCCAATAGGAATACAATTTTCTTTTTAATTTTAACATTTTCCCTTAGTCCTACACCTGTTTCATCTTTGCATGTAGCAAGTTATACTTCAGGAATCTAAAGCAAACATGTTGCAAAGTCTGTGGTATCAACACAGCACAATATATCCAGACTTAACTAAAGAATAAAACCTCTCTCCATTTAAATAACTATTAAAAAAATCAGGAAATATTCAAATTAGCTTTAGGCATTAAAAATTTTCTCAGAAGCAACCTGAAATGTTGAGCCCCAACTCAATATTACAGTGCCTTTGAGTGTGTCATTTTTAACGATTTACAATTTAAAGGTCCCCACAATTTCATGAGATTTAGCATTATTTTTCTTTTCATGAAGTCATTCAGACATTTTCTGCCTTGCCTGGTGTTAGACTAGACTGAACTGTCAAATCTTTTCTGGTCAGACTTTCAACTCTTCTTTATTCCAAGAAATACCTTTTCCTGTTATGACATGCCTGTGATCACTAATGTGATGAGGAAAAAAGGAGAAAGAATTCATCTGCTAACAGGAGAGACTAGCACAGAAGAATAAGTGAAAACTCAGTAAAGAAATCTGTAACAACAATTAAAATTGACAAGAAAGCTTTCTGGAAAGTTAGAATCCTATTCTGACATTTTCCTGTTACATTTCATTACTAGTCCCTTGTGGCCATCCATACAATTGCTTAGAGACCATATTTTGTTATAGATAACTTGGCTTGTGGTTCAATAAATCATAATTGTTTTATTCCAGTCATAAGCATTTAATATAACAGGTTAAACTACTCCAAAAGCATATTGATGCAAATATAAAGCCAATTATTTGCCATTTCTACATTTGCCATCAACATTGAAAGACCTACAAGGGCTTTTTAAAGTTTTATGGACGTCTTTAAAAAGATGCCATTAATGAGCTCTTATATCATACACCAATTTTGATCCCTATGTGGTCTTCTAAGGTGAGGTTTTAAATATAGGTCTATACCAAGATGTACAATTTTTGTCAGCAAAGTCTGCAGGTGACAGAGATTGGTGGAGTAGCAAATAATGAGGAAGATACTTGCCCTTATAGAACTATTTCAGCTGCATGGCAAAATGTCTCCAATGCATTCAAAAAAAATATCTAGAAATATGACAAAGTGTGGGATGTAGATCCCACCTACTGGACAGGAACACAGAATCCAGGGATGGTACATGGGACCTGTCGTACTGAGCAGAGTGAAGGGCTGCTTCAGTCCTTGACATTGAAAAAGAGGGGGGTATCAAAAAGTAAAGAAGAGATTTTGCTGCTGTACGGGGGCCTGGCCAGTTGGTAATACCAGGCCTGGTTCAGTCATCCACAGTGGAGCATGTTCACAGGAAGACAGGAAAAAGAACCAAAGGTTTGAGAACAAAGTTTGTGCTAGAAGTCTTATGGGCTCAAAACTTACCTTATGAAAGACAAAACAGAGAGGAAGTGGGCCTGAAGAAACAAAGAAAGAACAGACCTTGTAGAGGGCAACTCTTTAGCCTTGCCAACAAAGAAACTGTTGATTAGAGGCAATGTCAGACAAATTCCACTTTGAAGTAAAATCTGAGCTGCTGGCACCAAGAGGTAATAAACTACAAGAACAATTTATTTTAAAATAAGATGTGCTGATTTTCTATATTGCATATTTAAACAAGGGATATACTGAATGTCGAAGGTGGTGTTTTCTAGTCTTGGCAATAATGTTCATTCACACACTTCAATGGGAAAGGCAGAACCAAATATAATAACCTTGTTGGGAAACACATACAAACAGCATTGCTACTCATTTTTAAGAGAGTTGTCCAAGCAAAGTACATAAGCTGGCAGCCAGGCAGGGAGAAGCAGACAGATTCAGCACTGTTGTCTCAGCTTGATATCTCCCAGCAAATATTAAGAGCTTCAAGACAAATTTTCAAATCACAGCCTGCAAGATGAGGTATTAGAAGACCATATTTCAAGACAAAGCAACAAGAGACTAGAAGGTCCCCGGAAGAAAGGTCCAAGGGAAAGTGTAATTCTTGCTTCGTCCTCAGCATCTTCAGAACAATAAACCAATGGTTTCTAATCAAATCTTGTGCCTTACCTGGACAGAATTGTCTTCTCAGGTTTTATCTTAGTCTTTTCTACCTTCACAGGGACACCGAGGATAAATGACCCTTGGCAAATATTTTTGCACTGAGTTTAGATGTAACACTCTGATGCCACTCAGAATTTCAGTG
This sequence comes from Opisthocomus hoazin, assembly GCF_030867145.1. Taxonomy (NCBI): domain Eukaryota; kingdom Metazoa; phylum Chordata; class Aves; order Opisthocomiformes; family Opisthocomidae; genus Opisthocomus; species Opisthocomus hoazin. The sequence continues at coordinate 94,403,204 of NC_134414.1, read as the reverse complement.
AAGACGTGAATATGAAATCCAGACTGAAATAGTGTTGCTGGAGTTATGATACAAATTAATTTGGCCCAATTTTAACTTCATTTTTATATATGCCATAAACAATCAAAGAGAGTCCAGGAACACGATCCATGTTGACCTGTTATTATAAGATCTTTGGGACAAGGATTTTCTTTCGCTAAAATCATGTCCTGCAACCTGATAGCTGCCTTATGGCTGCCAATCAGGAGACCAATAACAACACTGAGTGTCCCTTGCTGTTGATCAACTTTATTAACATGGTAAACTCTTCACTAAAAGTAAGATTACAGAACTCTTATAAGCAGAGTTCCAGAACATATGGGCTTAAAACCTGAGTGTTGTCCCATAAATAATTTTTAAGAGTTCTCAGCTATCATACTTCTATCGCTACCCTGGATTAGCCAGAAGATAGTCCCAAGAGATGACTGGCAGGGAGACATGCATACACAACTCTAGCACAAAGTAAGCAGGTTTCTTCTGAGCAAGATTCAGGCAAAGATCCTCCAGCTGGGATTCATCTCATGGAGCCTGAGATGATAGCTGCAGCACAGCCCATCTCTGGCCCGCTTGCCCTTCCTCTGCAGTCCTTCCAGGACAAGATTCCTCTAACCACATGAAATAGCTGCTTGACTCACACCACAGAAGTGCTTACTTCTCATTTCTGCCTGCAAAGAGAGCTGCTGGTGATGAGTAAACGTCTGTATTTGATTAAAAGAATCCCACACCTTGTGACCTTTAGGTTTGTTCCTTTAGATTTGTCTTCAAACACGGTCCCAGGGCCTGGGGAGTGCAAATGTCACCAACCCAAAAGAACACAAGGAAGGCCAAGTAATTCTGAAACAGCCCTATAATAAATAAATATGCCAGCCATACCTGATTCTGTTTAGGAGTAGTATTTTCCTGCTGAATTTTCCCAACAGAAAATGTGACAAGTTCTACCCTGGCTCCTCTGTGCTAGCAAATTTTTCTTGCACTTAGGTATCTCTGATTTTACAGCAAAGAATAGTAATTATTATTTTTTAACCCCGACTATGCAAACAAATGTTCACAGTCACATACAGGATGGGCCCAAGAAGCCAAGTATTTAGCACCCTCATCCTGTGATCTTCAGTGAAAATGAAAGTGCTCACCATCTTGCAAAAGATACCAACCAGCTCAGCAATACCTATACCGTTTTTACTGTACTGTTATATTAGACCCAGAGTAGGGTTTAGTAAAAAATGAAATTTTGTTAAGGAATGTTTAAGCTGCAAGTGGGGCTTTATTTTTAAAAACAATAAAAATGTCAATGATCCAAGGACACAAAGGTACAAGGCACAATGCCCATGTCTTAGCAAAGGAAACAGGAACAGATGACACTAAATATGCTCTAGGCTGTTAGAGGAGAGTGCCAACAGCACAATGTGTTACTACACAGTGTCCTGGGTTTGGCCAGGACAGGGTTAATTTTCACCGGACTCCAGGAAGGGGCACAGCCGGGGGGTGGGGGCTGACCCCACCTGGCCAAACAGAGCCCGGTATTCCATACCATGTGACGTCACGCGGGGTTCCGGTGGGGGGGGCGGCGCGGCGCGGCGCGGCACGGCGGGAAGGCACTCGCGGCTTGGGCGGGCGCAGCGCCGGTCCGGTTTCGGGAGAGCGGCTGTTGTACGGTTCGTGGTTGTGTTTTCTCCTTATTTGTATCGTTCTTGTTCCTGTTTTCCCTCTGTTTGCTGTTCTGTTAAACTGCCCTTATCCCGACCCACCAGTTTCTGCCTCTTTCTTTCCATTCTCCTCCGCACGCCGGCGGGGGGAGGGGCGGCCGCGTGGCGCTTTTGTTGCCGGCGGCAGCCGAAACCGAAACATTGAATTGGCGCCCAGACGTGGAGCGGGGATAACGGCAGGGCTGAGCAGCGGGTGTTAAAACTGCTTTCATAGATTTTGTTAAAATTTATTATACGCATTTACTGTGCTAGTTAAAGTCGCCGGTAAAAATGTTTCTGACTTTGATCAAATATCTGTGCTACGTAAATCCTTACTTGCTGTATGTGTTTACTGCCATGCTGTTCATCATCGCTGGGAAAAAGATCAGGATGATGATTTTGCTCTACCTTACGATATCGACTTATGATATGATAACATCACTGTGCATGAAATTAGTCTTGTATTTGCATGCGGCACTGCGGTCATTTCCGTACCTCGGATCCTATGTCTTAGATTTTGTTAATAATCAAACCCAGTCTGTGGGGAAAGCCGAAGGGGATACCTTCCCCCACTCTTTCGCCCTCCCTCTCTTCCTCAGGCTGGTCCTAACTGCTTTTGAGAATTTCGAGTACCGTGGGATGCTCAGGGCAGCACTCTCCTTTTGTTATGCCTGCTGAACGGGTTCTGGGTTTTGTTTAGGGTTAAGCAAGTCGTTAAGAACATCCTGCAGAGACCTGCCCCGGGGCTGGATAGCTGTGAGTGGCTGGGTGTGTGGGACAGCATGGGCAGATGTCTAGAGCAGTGGGCACCACCGGTGTGTTTTAAACTCACCCCTGAACAAATACAGAATCCGGATAATCTGGTAAAATATCTGAAAAAAGTGTGCTGCCACCCTGGGAACTCCAGAGAGACACAGATCACCACAATGTGCTGGGGTCTGGCCCATGCCTACCGAGCCCTGTTCAACACTGTTCAGTGCCTTAAAGGGGAAAGGGGGGGAAGCGAAGTGGCAGGCGCTGCAACTGGCGCTGCCCCCCCAGCCGGCCCTGCAGCCCCTCCAGCCCAGCAGGCAGTCACAGCCCCCCAGACTGGCACCGCCGCTGCCACAGCTGCAGGGTCTGCCTCGGTTTCCCTGGCAGGCACAGCAGCTGCTCCAGCCCCAGCTCCAGCTGCAGGCAGCGCGGCTGAGCCCAATGACCAACCTGTGCCCGTAGCAGTCGCCCCTGTAAAACTAAAGAAAGACGCAAAGAGAGCAGATCGCTCTGGGAGGGATGACGATGAGCCAGGGTCATCACGGGAGATAGAGACAGAGATCATCACCCGGTCCCTGTCCCTGAGCGAGCTGCGAGACATGCGCAAAGATTTCAGCCGCCACCCAGGCGAGCACATTGCCACCTGGCTGCTGCGGTGCTGGGATAACGGGGCCAGCAGCTTGGAATTAGAGGGCAAGGAAGCCAAGCAGCTGGGATCCCTGGCCAGGGATGGGGGCATTGACAAGGCCATTGGGAAAAAGGAACAAGTCCTCAGCCTCTGGAGGAGACTTCTGTCAGGCGTGAGGGAGAGGTACCCCTTCAGTGACGATTTTGTATGCTATCCTGGCAAGTGGACCAATATGGAAAGGGGTATTCAGTACTTGAGGGAATTAGCTGTGCGGGAGCTGGTTTACTGTGACACAGACGATGAGCAGGTACCCACAGACCCAGATGAACTCCAGTGCTCACAATCCATGTGGAGGAAGTTTGTGCGGAGCGCACCCTCCTCGCATGCCAACTCACTGGCAGTTGTAAACTGGAAAGGTAAAGACGCACCAACAGTAGACGAGGTGGCTGTCAGACTCCGCCAATATGAGGAAAGTCTCTCTTCCTCCCTTGTCTCAGCCGTGGAGAAACTGGTCAAGCGACTAGACAGGAATATGTCCTACTCCCCACCTGTACGGGCCAGTGTCTCAGCTATTAGGGGCAGGCGTTTCTCTGCTCAGGAGAGGGAATACAGAGGCTATACACCCCGGGGCACCCTGTGGTTCTACCTGCGTGACCACGGAGAGGACATGAGGAAGTGGGATGGAAAACCCACCTCAAGTCTAGAGGCCCGAGTACGTGAGTTGCGAGGTAAAACAATCACAAAAGGGGACTCTGTTAGGAAAAATGCCGCTCCAGTTTCCAAAAGCCAGCTCTCCAGACCAGGTAGACAGTTTGACCTTGATTCCGATCCTCTGGAGGGGACCTCCAAGTCATTTTTACAGCAGGTGAGCAGCAATTTCTCTGACGAGGATTAGAGGGGCCCTGCCTCCAGCCAGGTGGAGGAAAGGGACAACCGTGTCTATTGGACGGTGTGGATTCGGTGGCCTGGCACGTCAGATCCACAAGAGTATCAAGCTCTAGTGGACACTGGTGCACAGTGTACTTTAATGCCATCAGAGTTCAAAGGGTCAGAGCCCATTTGCATTTCGGGAGTGACAGGGGGGTCCCAAGAGCTGAGTGTACTGGAGGCTGAAGTGAGCCTCACTGGGCAGGACTGGCAGAAGCACCCCATTGTAACTGGCCCCGAGGCTCCGTGCATCCTTGGGATAGACTATCTTAGGAGAGGCTATTTCAAGGACCCAAAGGGGTATCGGTGGGCTTTTGGCATAGCTGCTGTGGACACGGAAGAAATTAAACAGCTGTGCATTTTGCCTGGTCTCTCGGAGGATCCTTCCGTTGTGGGGTTGCTGAGGGTTGAAGAACAACAGGTACCCATCGCGACCACAACGGTGCACCGGCGACAGTATCGTACCAACCGAGACTCCCTTCTCCCCATTCATCAGCTGATCCGTCAACTGGAGAGTCAAGGAGTGATCAGCAAAACTCACTCACCCTTTAATAGTCCCATATGGCCAGTGAGAAAATCTACTGGAGAGTGGAGACTGACAATAGACTACCGTGGCCTGAATGAAGTCACACCACCACTGAGTGCTGCCGTGCCAGACATGCTAGAACTTCAGTATCAGCTGGAGTCAAAGGCAGCCAAGTGGTATGCTACAATTGACATCGCTAATGCATTCTTCTCCATCCCTTTGGCAGCAGAGTGCAGGCCACAGTTTGCTTTCACCTGGAGGGGCATCCAGTACACCTGGAATCCACTGCCCCAGGGGTGGAAACACAGTCCCACCATTTGCCATGGACTAATCCAGACTGCACTGGAAAAGGGTGAAGCCCCAGAACATCTGCAGTACATCGATGACATCATTATATGGGGCGACACAGCGGAGGAAGTTTTTGAGAAAGGGGAGAAAATAGTTAAAATCCTTCTGAAAGCCGGTTTCGCCATTAAGCGAAGTAAAGTCAAGGGACCTGCGCAAGAGATTCAGTTTTTGGGAATAAAATGGCAGGATGGGCGCCGTCAAATCCCAATGGATGTCATCAACAAAATAGCAGCTATGTCTCCACCAACCAGCAAAAAGGAAGCACAGGCCTTCCTGGGTGTTGTGGGTTTTTGGAGGATGCACATCCCAAGTTACAGCCAGATTGTAAGTCCTCTGTACCACGTGACCCGGAAGAAGAATGATTTTGAATGGGGCCCTGAGCAACGACAGGCATTTGAACAGATTAAACGGGAGATAGTTCATGCCGTAGCCCTTGGTCCAGTCCGGTCAGGGCAAGATGTTAAAAACGTGCTCTACACTGCAGCCGGGGAGAATGGCCCAACCTGGAGTCTCTGGCAGAAAGCACCAGGGGAGACTCGAGGTCGACCCCTGGGGTTCTGGAGCCGGGGATACAAAGGATCCGAGGCCCGCTATACTCCCACTGAAAAAGAGATTCTGGCAGCATATGAAGACGTTCGAGCTGCTTCAGAAGTGGTGGGCACTGAAGCACTGCTCCTCCTAGCACCACGATTGCCGGTCCTGGGCTGGATGTTCAAAGAGAGGGTCCCCTCTACGCATCATGCCACCAATGCTACGTGGAGTAAGTGGGTCGCTCTGATCACCCAGCGTGCCCGAATGGGAAACCCAAGTCTTCCAGGAATTCTGGAGGTAATCATGGACTGGCCAGAAGGCAAAGATTTCGGAGCATCACCAGAGGAGGAGGTGACACGTGCTGAAGAGGCCCCACTGTATAACCAGCTGCCAGAAGATAAGAAACAGTATGCCCTGTTCACGGATGGGTCCTGTCGCATTGTGGGGAAGCAGCGGAGGTGGAAGGCTGCTGTATGGAGCCCTACACGACAAGTCGCGGAAACTGCCGAGGGAGAAGGTGAGTCCAGCCAGTTTGCAGAGGTGAAAGCCATCCAGCTGGCTTTAGACATTGCCAGTCGAGAGAAGTGGCCAGTGCTCTATCTTTACACTGACTCCTGGATGGTGGCCAATGCCTTGTGGGGGTGGCTGCAGCAATGGAAGAAGAACAACTGGCAGCGCAGAGGCAAACCTATCTGGGCTGCCCCATTGTGGCAAGATATTGCTGCCCGTCTGGAGCAGTTGGCTGTAAAAGTCCGTCACGTGGACGCCCACGTCCCTAAGAGTCGGCCCACTGAAGAACATCAAAACAACCACCAGGTAGATCAGGCTGCTAAGATTGAAGTGGCTCAGGTGGATCTGGACTGGCAACATAAGGGTGAACTCTTTATAGCTCGGTGGGCCCATGACACCTCGGGCCACCAAGGAAGAGACGCGACATACCGATGGGCTCGTGACCGAGGGGTGGACTTGACCATGGACACTATTGCACAGGTTATCCATGAATGTGAGACATGCGCTGCAATCAAGCAAGCCAAGCGGGTAAAGCCTCAGTGGTATGGAGGACGATGGCTAAAATATAAATATGGGGAGGCTTGGCAGATTGACTACATCACACTGCCACAAACCCGCCAAGGCAAGCGCTATGTGCTCACAATGGTGGAGGCCACCACCGGATGGCTGGAAACCTACCCTGTGCCCCATGCCACCGCCCGGAATACCATCCTGGGCCTGGAAAAACAAGTCCTGTGGCGACATGGCACTCCCGAAAGAATCGAGTCGGACAACGGGACTCACTTTCGCAACAGCCTCATAGACACCTGGGCCAAAGAACACGGTATTGAGTGGGTGTATCACATCCCCTACCATGCACCAGCCTCTGGAAAGATCGAACGTTACAATGGGCTGCTAAAAACCACTTTGAGGGCAATGGGGGGTGGGACTTTCAAAAATTGGGATACCCATTTAGCAAAGGCCACCTGGTTGGTTAACACCAGAGGGTCCACCAACCGGGCTGGTCCTGCCCAGTCAAAACCTCAGCGCCCAGTAGAAGGTGATAAAGTCCCTGTAGTGCACATGCGGAACATGTTAGGGAAGACGGTTTGGGTTAGTCCTGCCTCAGGCAAAGGCAAGCCCGTCCGGGGGATTGTTTTTGCTCAAGGACCTGGGTGTACCTGGTGGGTAATGCGGAAGGATGGGGAAGTCCGATGTGTACCTCATGGGGATTTAATTTTGGGCGAGAATAGTCCATAAATAAATTGTATAAAGTTAGTTGTTAAATAACCCTGTCACTGTCTGTTATCACTGTTATAATTGTTATATTTTGTACCAGTAGTAGCATAGTAAGAATCGTCCAGATTAAAGAAGGATGGACTTTTTCAATGAAAACCTAGCAGAGCACAGCGATGATGGAACTGGACCTGGTTTTCAACAACTGGCATCCAGCAACTTCATCAAGATCAACATCTCCTGCAGACTGTGGGCACGGGCCGCACCAGATACATCAGCCGTGAGCTCCGGATGCAGCAAGTGACCGCCCATCACCACACATCACCTCCCCTGCCACGGAAGACCATTACGACAGATGGAGCCTGAAGTCATGGATTAAATGAACTCAATGGACACTTTAGAGTGATGATCCATAGACTAAAGGAATGATATCTGGAGACAGGAGAAGTGGTGGTGATCAACTGGACAATGGGGGACCTGGGCATGACGTAGATGGTATGGAATAAGGGGTGGATAATGTCCTGGGTTTGGCCAGAACAGGGTTAATTTTCACCGGACTCCAGGAAGGGGCACAGCCGGGGGGTGGGGGCTGACCCCACCTGGCCAAACAGAGCCCGGTATTCCATACCATGTGACGTCACGCGGAGTTCCGGTGGGGGGGGCGGCGCGGCGCGGCGCGGCACGGCGGGAAGGCACTCGCAGCTTGGGCGGGCGCAGCGCCGGTCCGGTTTCGGGAGAGCGGCTGTTGTACGGTTCGTGGTTGTGTTTTCTCCTTATTTGTATCGTTCTTGTTCCTGTTTTCCCTCTGTTTGCTGTTCTGTTAAACTGCCCTTATCCCGACCCACCAGTTTCTGCCTCTTTCTTTCCATTCTCCTCCGCACGCCGGCGGGGGGAGGGGCGGCCGCGTGGCGCTTTTGTTGCCGGCGGCAGCCGAAACCGAAACACACAGGAAGCCTGGATTCAGAAGCAACAAGAGCTTGTTGAAACAGTTCAGCTGAAATGGTGTTTCACAGAAAATAGCTTTTTGGCAAAACAGATCTTTTGGGAAAAAAAAAATCATTGTAAATTTAAAATACATCCGGAATGAAAAACTGTACTTCAAGCAGAAATGAAACAGGTTTTGATGGGCTGCCAAAAATCAACGGGGTGGGAGAGTGTTGCGTTTATTTGTTTTCTGGCTTGAAGGCTTTTCTTGTGAGAGATGTTACAGAAATCCAGAATGTTATCAATTTTCAGCTTTTTATTTTTGGCAAGTTTCTGCTCTGGCAATTTACTTTCATCATAACATTTCAACAGGAAGAGGTTAATTTAAAATAGTTCTAGCAACATTCACATGGCTTCCTCCTTTCTCTTCTTACTGGATACCACAGTAGTACATAACACTTAAACCAGTAAGAGCACAAAGGAAAAATGCTGTGTATTGTTTTTCTTCAAACTACTTGCAGTCATGGACAATTCCACATGGAATTACAAACAAAGCAGCCTTTAATTAACTACATTTGAAATATACCCTGCTCTTAGCAGCTCTGCTCAGCACAAAAAGACAAAAAAAGCCCAAAAATGGCATCTTCATGTTACTTTGTGAGCCTCTCTAAAGGAACAGTGCACCTCCTACCTCTGTGTATATATCATATTTTCTAGGTATTATACTGCTTTCTGCTATTCCCCGTTCCTCCAGAGGAGCAGCAGCTTGCAGCAGCTTCATAAAGGCTGATAAGGATAAATCTAGCTCCCCAAACCCACTTTCTGAGCTGGCTGGACCCAAGCCACCTCTGAACAACGAACAGGTGGTAGCAGTAGCACAGACGATGAGCTCCCACAAGACACATACGCTCAGCCATAGCATTGTGCTCATGTGGTTTTTGGAATCATAGAATCGTAGAATCATTAAGGCTGGAAAAGACCTCTAAGATCATCAAGTCCAACCACCAACCCAACACTACCATGCCTACTAAATCATATCCCAAAGTGCCACATCTACATGTTTTTTAAATGCCTCCAGGGATGGTTACTCTACCACTTCCCTGGGCAACCTGTTCCAATGCTTCATAACTCTTTCAGTAAAGAAATTTTTCCTAATATCCAATCTGAACCTCCCACGGTGCAACTTGAGGCCATTACCTCTCGTCCTGTAGCTAGTTAGTTGGGAGAAGAGACCAACACCTGCCTCACTACAACCTACTTTCAGGTAGCTGAAGAGAGCCATAAGGTCTCCCTTCAGCCTCCTTTTCTGCAGGCTAAACGATCCCAGTTCCCTCAGCCGGTCCTCATAAGACTTGTTCTCTAGACCCTTCACCAGCCTCTTTGCTCTTCTCTGGACATGGTCCTGCAAGTCAGTGCTCTTCTTGTACTGAGGGGCCCAAAACCAAATACAGTACTCAAGGTGTGGCCTCACCAGTGTCGAGTACAGGGGCACGATCACCTCCCTCCTCCTACTGGTCACACTATTCCTGATACAAGCCAGGATGTTGTTGGCCTTCTTGGCCACCTGGGCACACTGCTGGCTCGTGTTCAGCCAGCTGTCGATCAGCATCCCAAGGTCCTTTTCTGCTGAGCAGCTTTCCAGCCACTCTTCCCCAAAGCTGTAGCGTTGCATGGGGTTGTTGTGACCCAAGTGTGGGACCCGGCACTTGGGTTTTTTCAGCCTTGTACAACTGACCTCAGCCCATAAATCCAGCCTGTCCAGATCCCTCTGCAGAGCCTTCCAAACCTCAGGCAGATTGACACTCCTGCCCAATTTGGTGTCATCTGCAAACTTATTGAGGAGGCACTTAATTCCCTCATCCAGATCATTTTACAGAATCACAGAATCACAGAATCACAGAATAGTAGGGGTTGGAAGGGACCTCTGTGGGTCATCTAGTCCAACCCTCCTGCCGAAGCAGGGTCACCTACAGCAAGCTGCACAGGACCACGTCCAGACAGGTCTTGAATATCTCCAGAGAAAGAGACTCCACAACCTCCCTGGGCAGCCTGTTCCAGTGCTCCGTCACCCTCAGAGGGAAGAAGTTCTTCCTCATGTTCAGAGGGAACTTCCTGTGCCTCAGTTTGTGCCCATTGCCCCTTGTCCTGTCACTGGGCACTACTGAAAAGAGCTTGGCCACATCCTCCTGACACCCACCCTTCAGATATTTATAAGCATTTATTAGGTCCCCTCGCAGCCTTCTCTTCTTCAGGCTGAACAAGCCCAGCTCCCTCAGCCTCTCCTCGTAGGGGAGATGTTCCAGTCCCCTCGTCATCCTTGTAGCCCTCCGCTGGACTCTCTCCAGTACCTCTTCATCTTTCTTGAAGTGGGGAGCCCAGAACTGGACACAGTACTCCAGATGAGGCCTCACCAGGGCAGTGTAGAGGGGAAGGAGAACCTCCCTCGTCCTGCTGGTCACTCTCTTCTTGATGCACCCCAGGATCCCACTGGCTTTCTTGGCAGCCAGGGCACACTGCTGGCTCATGGTTAACCTGTCGTCCACCAGGACACCCAGGTCCCTCTCCACAGAGCTGCTCTCCAGCAGGTCCACCCCAAGCCTGTACTGGTGCATGGGGTTGTTCCTCCCCAGGTGCAGGACCCTGCATTTGCCTTTGTTGAACCTCATCAGGTTCCTCTCTGCCCAACTTTCCAGCCTATCCAGGTCACGCTGAATGGCAGCACAGCCTTCCGGTGTGTCTACCACACCTCCCAGTTTGGTGTCATCAGCAATGCATGGGGGCTGGCAAGAGCACAGGCCTCTCAGTTCAAGTCTGTGAAGAAATCCCCATAATCAAGGGGTCTGTGTGGCTGAACCCAGCCCTACGCCACTGCCATCCCACTCATGGTTCCCCAGCACCTGGGGCAGCTTTGTGCAGTGGGGCCCTGCTGTTTACTGCCCATTTCTCTACTCGTGGTGCTTAGCCAGCTCTTCTGTGTGTCAGAGAAAGCTTACTGCTTGGGTAGAGATATTAATTGAGCATCATTTTTAAAAAAATGGAAAATGTGTTTGCTAACTACAGATAACTAGTTACAATGGAGACCATGTCTGTGCATCACTGGAATATATAATATGCTCAACTGTAATGTATAACACCTCAGGTATTTGAGGGGGCGGGGCATGCATGTGTGTATGTGTGTGTCTGTGTGTTTTTTCTTGGGAATTTTATTTGAAATCTGTTGTCTAAGAGTATCTTTAATTGTATGCTGGCAATTATTCTGCCTGCTGTGGAAGTGACAAAGACATATTCAGATGAAGAGGCAGGATTTTTTGAAAATAAATGCATTAACAATCCTGATTTCATAATCCTTACAATGCAGAAAACTGTAAGCTCTTAATGGCCTAAGTGCACGTGACAGAAAATAAATATATATAAAATAGGGATGGTGCAACTAGAGATAGTGTATCTAGTTAACACCCAAAATGAATCAGCAAAAATGAGGTGCAAGAAAAGCATTCTGACATTCTACATTCTCAGAATTACCACACTACACCTGTGAGAAGATACTGCACTATCTTTTTTTTCCCCAGTGAACAGCAGTGCTCACTGTTTCAGGAATGAAAAAAAAAAAAGCAGATTCAGCAAGAAAATCTTACTTTTTTTTCATTTTCATAGATTAACTCTATTTTCTTGCAAAACCAAGAAAAAGAAGTTTTTCCATTGAAGAAGTTGTAAAATGATTTGCAAATGTTTCCTCAAAGAAAATTTAGGGGAAAATAATTTTAAAAATCAGTCTGTTTGCAGGCTCTGATTAAGTTGCTGTTTCCAGGGGTAGCATTTTCAAGATTAAAATGAAAAACACCATCTGGAGCCTCAGCCATGACAGAGATATGATCCCATTATTGTAGCTTACCTGCCCCACTCAGGGTTCTAAATCACTAGTGTGTGGGTTTCCTGCAGAATGCTAAATGATAAGGAGCATGAAGTAAAGACATTGCCAATTTGAAGTCAGTTGCCTACTGTTCCAGGATCAGTTGCTTGAACCTCTGAAGTATCCTTTTAACTGGGCCTAGGGCTTCCTTGAAATCCTTTCACCAAGAAAATATCTTCTCTTTGATCTGTTAAGCCTAAGGGCTCTAAAATTACCCCCACACTTTGGATACCCCCTCAACGGTTGGGGGATACCTGGCAGCCACAGGTCCTCTGTTGTTCCTGAGACAAATGGCAGGTCCCTCCCATGGAAGGATTCAAATAATGGACTTTTCCAGTGCAGTAGGACTATGGGATTATTTTTTTAGTGTCCTTCTGTGATTCCGTCAGGCATTAGGTGGAGATACAGCTAAAAACCAACAGAGCTTTTAAGCTGGGACTGTAGACCTCTGAATTCTCACAAATATACTTACTGTATATTTATAAGACAGTTTTAAAGAAATGAGTCAACAAAATCTGTCCCCTGCATGCTTATTATGATGGGCTGATTTTAAAAAAATGGGCTGAGAGACAACCTGAGGCCTGGAAAGCATATTGTACAGAAATAAATAGGTCTGTTTAGACAAGTAGATACAAGGAGCATTTGCGGTGATTTCCTTCTATTTGGGCCTAGGCAGGTTTTCTTTCCACAAAGAGGCATATATTCTTTCATTCTCTGCTTCATTCAAGTAGTTGTGAACCCAACTTGTCCTTAGTATTGTGTGACAGCCTGCTGAGGAAATAGCCCCAAAATAATGAGGGATGGGATTCAGCAAAATATTGTTCATATTTATACTGCCATACAGATCTACACAAAGGCTCTGCAATAGCAACAGCATTCTGCTGATCTACTGATTTTCTTCTGTGTAGACCCCGCAGAGGCACAATAGCAAGAGAAAAATAATAAAGAAGCCATTTAGAGATTTGTGACCATGCTCGGTGTGAATGTGTCTTTAAACGAGGCAGACCATGAGAACATAATCTGTCCATACGGTGCTGCATTTCATCTGCTCAGAGAAAAATAATTCATGAAGAGAGCATTTTGAATCTATTAAAATATTCCCACTTCCTCCTCCACCAGCTTCAGTTAAGAATAGCAAGAAAGGTTAAAGATTTAATGGATGTTGAGATTGAACTTACTGTCCTTTTCAGACCCTCCTGAACAGAGCTGGAGGCCACCGCCTGTGCTGTGCATTACCATCGTCTAAATAAGCTTCCTATATTCCGCCTGAGTTTTGGATAAACAAAGGTTTTCAGTCCATAATGCTCTGTACCCCAAAAAATTCAAACATTGCATTATTTTCTTGTTTTCAATAGCAAAATATCCTCAAATTTATTTCCTTCTTCAGACCTGGGGAATTCAATTTTTAAAAGCTGCATTTTCAGATTTTGCAGAACTAGAATAAGCTCTGAGGAATACCACTGGTCTGAACATCAGACCAGTATTTTTCCATCTTCCACCAAGGCATGAGATTCAATTGGAAAGTGAAATTTCTGAATTTTGAAAAAAATGTCAGCATATTCAGGATTCTGAAACATTCTGATCTGAAACTTAAAAGCTGGATAACACCCCAGTGAGTTCTGGCTCCACAAGACTCAAGAGACTGCTGTCTCATTACCTGATCCAGCCAGGTAGGTCATTTCCACAGAATAAGGAGTATAGGATCCTCCTGAGCCCTGTTCTCAAAGCAGGCTTTGCTGGACTTTCAAACTCATGGCAACTCAATCTGGAGCAAATCCCAAAAGCAGAAACCTTCCTGTAATGCAGTGAAAATGCACCAGAGAAGACATGCATCTGTAAAGAATTTAGATTTTACAGATTGGCATTTTTCAACAAAGACATGCTTTTTCAGGAGATTCCTGGCCAGCTCTATCCAAGAATGTATCTGGAAATCAAACATTTTGTCACTTCTACAGGCAAGATGGATTTAGCCAAGGAACAAAAAGGATGTGACACTCTGATCAGCAATCCAGCAGATAAAAAGACATGGCAAATCAGAAGAGGATGCAATTAACCACCAAAATTCTTTACTTGCAATTAAACTAATTTAACATCACATCTGATGAGACTTGCTACAAAGCACGGTGTTTACCACTGATATATACAGTTCTGGATGAAAGGGGCTGTAGTATTGGGAGCAGAGGAGACCTATGCAACCATAATCACAGCATGCAACTTGAAGCACATCCTACGCAGGCCAGAGGTAAAGGGGAAAATGTAGGGATTTTAATCCCTCCTTTTCCACTACCAATTCAAAGCTCGATTACCAATGTGTGAGAATATTTATCCTCAGTAAATTTGTTTGCTTGCAAAGACAGTTTCAAAACCAAACCAGACAAATAGGACCTTATAGGTCCTGGGGACCAGCCACAGTCCGGTTGGACAGTAAGTTTAATTTCTCAAAAGTAATGTTGTTTATATTAATTCCCTGAATCAATCTCTAGAAAAAACAGAAAATAGAAAACTGAGGTTCCCAGGGCATTACTTACAGGAAAGCACAGTGTCAACAGGCATAGTTCAATTCCTCCAAAGCAAGAGAATTTAGAGCTATATCTTCTATTTTTTCAGCCACTAAATGACTGACACTTCTGGTGTAAGAGTGAAGATGTGGTTTCAAAACCCCACAAGCAGAGAAGGAACTGAACATGGCTGGCTAGGTGACTTGCTGGTCAACTGTCCTGCTATCCAAGTTACTGTACAACAGAGAGGATTTTGGCCCTTACTGCTCCAGTGGCACCCCAGCCTTGAGGCTTCAGTAACTTTTCCCCATAAATAAGGCTCCAAAACAACCTTATACCCCAACACTCCCCCTGCCTGCCCCGCACCATCAGCTCCACACTCCCCGCTCTCACCCAGTGCTGCGCAGCTCCCTCTGCTTGAGTCCAAGCCACCACCAGGCAGCCGGTTGCTACAGTTTCTCTGCCTGGAGATAAACCCCCCTGTGGAGGTCCTAACCCGAGCTACAGGTTAAACATTTCCACCCAGATGTTTTTTAGTTGCCAGAAACTACTTGCCTCAAATCAGTGACCCCGCCATAATTTCACAGGCTAGACTGAAATTCTCCCCATCCCATCGGTGGTATGAGACTTGGATTACATGAGCCAAACACGAGACCTACTGGCTTGGCAGGGGAGAGAGAAAAAAAACTAATTTCAAGAGAAAATAGTCCTTGCTTAAAACACATGCTTAAATGTTTTCCCATATGGAACATCTGATGCACCAGCACTGGTGAGACATCTGCAAATTTAAAATGGTTTCTTACAATTAAAAACAAGAATGATGTAAACATGGCACTTTCTATTTAAATTGAGCATTCAACTAAATATGAATTGTTATGAAGACCTGAGGGAACACACAGTTAGTGTGCATTTTTCTTGCTTTTTTTCCCAGCCTTCAGAATGACACCGTATCCTTCACTACGTGCTCTGTAGCCGGAAAGTCCAGTATCTGAAGTGCAAGGACTAGTCTACTTTTCAGCCAGTTATTTAGCAATTCTGGCACTCTGGGATCTTTCAAAACCCAGTTTTCACAGGTACAAAGCCTCTGGTTTGTCACCTCTGGAACAAAGCGAGTTTTCTACTGAACTGGGTGTGAATAATTGTAGTATGTGATGTGTGGTAGCTAGTAGCTGCAGAGCCTGTGCCATCTGGAGAGTCAGGGATTTACACAAGCTTTTTATGGAAGCAGAATGAAGGGAAAATTTCACTGTAGGAATAAAGCTGCATCTGCACAGGCATGCAGGATTCAGATGAGCCCTGCAAGAGAAATGCCTCATATGAATGTTTATAATTAAGAAACTTAGTGCAGTATGAGCCCTCGCAGATACCGCTGTCACATACTCTGAGCTGGACTGAGTTTGAAGCAGCAAGTACATACTCACCTGCTGGCTGATGGAAATGACTGACTCTGGGGGACAGGCAATAAAATCAATTATTCACATCTCCTGTGTTGCTGCTACCCACACAGCTACCAGCAGACTTGGAAAACCAAGAAGGTTTGGGCTTGATTTTAATACATTCGTATGGACTACCTTTGTCTGTCACTAGGTAGAAAAACTTTAAAAAGAAAAATCATTCTTCCATTTTCCAAAACAGATTTACAAGCAATCTTTAAGTTCCATCAACATACCTTCTCCTGACGCCTGTTTCCGTTTATTGCACCTCCTTTCCCCAGCATTGCACCTCCTTTAACCCATACAAATGTCACTCGGACTAACAACAGTTTTGGGAATGAATATGTTAACAGTTTGTTAATTCTGGTTGATTCCTTATATGTGTTCAAGCTACAGACCCTTTTTTGACTGCAAGGGGGTTGGTTACTCTCCTGTTTATTTTAACTCTCCCCTGGCCAAACACTGGGCATTGACAGTGAGCTGAAAATGCAATACTGATGGAGACTCCTCTCTTCTGTCCCCGTTAGCTATGGGTCTCTCCCTGTGATTCCCGTTCTTATTCACACACACCACCTAGCCACCTCCTAAAGGAGTGCAGTTCTCCAGGGGACTGATGAAGCAAGGGAAGTTAAAAAGGGGATAAGGCTTCCCAGAGCCTATCTCTAACAGAAAAAACAGGCCAAGAACAGCTATCAAGACACCAAAGATGAACTGACCATACTTATATATTGCTCCCTGGCAGAAAGGAGAAGGGAATGAAGAAAGGGATGACGGAGGGTGGAGGATGCAGCACAGGCAGCTGCTGGCCACTGCTCTCACAGCAGCCTCCCCTGGCTCTGAGGGAGAGTGGGAGAAGCCACAAGTTGTAAATGTGCACATCACCAGCGCTGCAGAGGAAAGGAAAACTATGTAAGACAGAGTCCAGCAGAGATGCAATCCGTCACTGGAAAGTCCGTGCCTGAAAATATTGTAAAGGTGTTTCTCAGTTCAGTACAGAGCCGGGGGCCTCTCGCATTTTCTGCAAAGGGTGGCTGCGTTGAGAAACAGCTGAGAGAATCTGTCATGGGTCACCAAAGGGGGCCAAGCTGTGAACAAGCCAGCTCACAACGCTCACGGTCAGCGGAGAGACACACTTCAGCTCCCAGCACGTCATGGGGAACCACATCGCGTGCAAGGGACTGAGGGACCACGCGCTTGGTGCTGCCACGCTGGGGTAGCCCTCCCTGCAGCCGTGCTGCCAAAGATGGCCATGCCAGCCAGAACAGCACCCAGGGACACACCGGCAATGACCAAGGGCGAGCAGCTGTTGCACACTCAGAGGCTGTGGGGAGCTCAGGCGTAGGCAGCTGGGGAGCGGGGTTCAGCCCAGGGCTGTCCAGCAGGAGAGACTCAACCAGGGCTGCAACCAGCGCTTGTGGACAAACC
This sequence comes from Opisthocomus hoazin, assembly GCF_030867145.1. Classification (NCBI taxonomy): domain Eukaryota; kingdom Metazoa; phylum Chordata; class Aves; order Opisthocomiformes; family Opisthocomidae; genus Opisthocomus; species Opisthocomus hoazin. The sequence continues at coordinate 94,385,876 of NC_134414.1, read as the reverse complement.
TGCTGCCTCTCACGCACACATAAAGAGAAGCTGGTGCTGATGACATTTGCTTATTCACAGCTGGGGTAGCTTAATCAAAAGACAACAAGAAATGCTGTTCAGCTTTGCTTTTTATTCCCTTCAGTGCCATTCCACTTACTTTAAAAAGAGATGTCATAGCAAAGATTTATATTTAATGCTTTGCTTGTCACAGAGGGAAGAAGTGAACTGCTGAGAAGTAAGAAACTCCGGGAGTGGGGATGGGGATTTATCCAGGGATGAAGACTTCTGGGACTAGATTCATCCTGAACTAATTTAACTGGAAATGACGGTGCTACTCTGCGCTTACCCAGTGCATGGATCTTTCCACGCACCAGATCTTTTCCCACAAGACTGTGGGGAAGAGTGAAATCAGTGTTCAGAGAAAACCAGGTGAAGAGGAAGGAGGGAGAGTGCCCAGTTAAATCTGTCTTTAGGCAATTTTCCCAGTGGAACTCTTTCAGTAGAAGGACAGTAAGTATTTCTCCAGTATAATAACTGAGAGCCATTACTGACCCATGGCTTGCTGCTGACGAAATAGTACACAGATCGGCATTACTAAAGGAACAGTCATATTAAGCAACCTGTTAATAAATGCAAACATTTTTAATTTCTGTTGTGCACCTGAAGACCCACTCCAGTTCTTTTGTTCTCCCTGGAGAGCAGTTATGGCAGTGCCCATAACACAGCATGTCCCATCCAGAAGAAGGACTCAGACACCCTGATTTACATAGGGGAAGACCACTGAGGATGTGCTATTGCTCACTTTCCTATATTTATATCTTTCTGTTTCTTTCCTCTTGCATGCATTTTGGCAAACTTTTCCCCACTTTGGATTACGTCTCAGCTGCAGACTGACAAGACAATATTTCAGTCCCTCCTTGTTCATTTTGGAGGTAATTTCCTTGCATTACACCACCAGTTTCATCCACATTTTTGAGAACACAGTATGGAGCAGATTACCCAGAAATCTCCAGCTCTCGCCTCAGGCAAGACTGGTCGTGTTTGTCACAGCCTACCTGCGAAGTCCAGATAAGCCTCTCCTCGCTGTTCAGAACAGCACATTTCCTCAGGTACACTAATGCCCAATGACAGTTCACCTGTGGTCTATTTCAGACAATTCTGCCCTAAAATATATTTCACACCGGCCTTGTTTTCACTCGTACATGCAGGCTGCTACTGAGCCAATGTTCTCTGCCAGTGTAATACTCCAAAAGAGATACTGCAAGTAATAAAGGAGTTATGGAAGGCTTCAAAATAGAAGCTTTGGGGAAAAGATTCACAGATAATGCAGGCTTTACAAAACCCATGAAGGATATCTTTTTTAATGAGATACCCTTAAACTTAAGATGCTGACTGGGAAACCTGTGAGCTCTCTGATCTGGCTTCCATACTTATCACAAGTATAATATCTACCAAGCAGGTTGTGCTGTACCTTATTCTCTTGTTCTGCCTGCAGGACTGTGGCTAATTTTATTTCAGTATGCTTCTGGGCTAGTTTAACGGGCAACTTGCACGTACAAAAATGTGTATGAAAGAGCTCGAAGTGGCTAGTGTTCACAAAGAACAGGAAAAATCTACAGTGTCATGGTTTCCTTCTGATCCTCAGGAGCAGTGCTTACTGAATGTGACAAGGCAAAGAATTTAACGGGAGAATTGACCCTGACCTCCTGTTAAAAAAAAACCAAATAAATATCAGTCTCTCTTTGAGTCATACTGCCTTTTCTTATGGACTGTTTTATCCAAGTTGCTGATTCCTCCATACTCCTGTGAAAAAAATTTGCAATATGATATTAAAAACTATCACAAACTGGGTCGCTCGTAGAACAACAAGGGAAAAAGTGCACCCTGTTCCCTAAGCGTACCGCATAGTTATGCAACCTGCTTTGCTTGGATAGCTTTCGAGAACCATCAAGTGACACCCTTTCTCTTCTCTGCACCATCCAGAAGACTTTCATCTCCACGCATCTCTCCAGCTGCAGTGGGAATAAAAGCAACTCAGTGGCAAAAAAGTCAGAAACCAAAGTTGAGACAGGCAAAGCATAGCCTAAAGCAACTTCACCTCTGTTTCCCTTACAACTCTGTGAAGCGCAGTCATGAAAGCAGCACTAACACAACCACGCAACTCCAGGCGTACGGCATGCAGCTCTGCGTCCCAAGACCGCACAAGGACATGTCATCCAAGGACCTGAATGAAATGAAAATAGGGAAAACATCCCAGCTAGCTCTGTTCCTCCTCATGTTCCTGCAGACTTGCAACCCCTGAACACTTCAGCCCCCTGCCTCTGGGCTCTCTCGGGGCCATGATTTTCTGTTTTGGAACTTTGCCCTGTGGAAACACAGCTCTAAACTAGGACACCGGTGTTGTGGAACAGGAGTACCTGCTGCTGAATCAGCCCTGGTTGCCTTCTTTCTCTGGTTTCTCCTGCCCTCAGAGGGCTAGATCTCCTGGGCGACGGCTTCCCCCAGGGAAAGAAAAGCAGAGGAAGCTGAGCCCCAGCCACCTAAGGGATAGAAGCTGCTGCCAACAGCCCATGGGGATGCAGGGGGGCAGGAGAAACACCCCCCCATTGCACCCAGTGGCTGTCACTCCCCGTCACCAGCCACTGTCCCCCACACCACTGGCTGCCCCCCGCACCTCTCCAGGCACTCTGCTCCCACCAGGGCAAGAGAGCATGAAAGAATGTGAACAGTACAACACTGAGTACCTCAGGACAAATGAATCAAAGCAACAAAATACAGGGGGAATTTCCCCACTCTCAGGGAAAATTCAGCCTCTCCCTGGAGAATGAAGGCCCAGAGTAAGACTGGGGTTGGGATTAAGGAGAGGAGGTTTGGACACAGCTGGGGAAACAGAGAAGCAAGTAAAACCACACCAGCATTAAACCTTTCTTCAGCTAAAGAAAAGGTTGCTAGAGTTGGGACTGTTCACCCTGCAGAAGAGAAGGCTGCAGGGAGACCTTACAGCAGCCTTTCTGTACCTGAAGGGGGCCTGTAGGAAAGATGGGGAAAATCTGTTCAGCAGGGCTTGTTGTGATAGGACAAGGAGTAATGGCTTTCAACTAAGGGAGGGTAGATTTAGACTAGATATAAGGAAGACATTTTTTAAAATGAGGGTGGTGAAACACTGGCACAGGTTGCCCAGAGAGGTGATGGAGGTCCCATCCCTGGAAACATCCAAGGCCAGGTTGGACGGGGCTCTGAGCAACCTGGTCTAACTGAAGATGTCCATGCTCACTGCAGGGGGGTTGGGCTAGATGACCTTTCAAGGTCCCTTCCAACCCAAATCATTCTAGGATTCTAGGATTCTAGGATTCTAGGATTCTAAAATTCCCCCAAGCCCCAAAGAACAGATGCGAGTGAGTGGATCCCATTTGTCGCACTGTCCCGCAGAGAGTGGAGAGGTACCCTCAGCAAGTTTGCTGATGACACAAAACTGGGAGGAGTAGTCGATACACCAGCAGGCTGTGTTGCCATTCAGCGTGACCTGAACAGGCTGGAAAGTTGGGCAGAGAGGAACCTGATGAGGTTCAACAAAGCCAAATGCAGGGTCCTGCACCTGGGGAGGAACAACCCCATGCACCAGTACAGGCTTGGGGTGGACCTGCTGGAGAGCAGCTCTGTGGAGAGGGACCTGGGTGTCCTGGTGGACGACAGGTTAACCGTGAGCCAGCAGTGTGCCCTGGCTGCCAAGAAGGCCAATGGCATCCTGGGGTGCATTAGGAGGAGTGTGGCCAGCAGGACGAGGGAGGTTCTCCTTCCCCTCTACACTGCCCGAGTGAGGCCTCATCTGGAGTACTGTGTCCAGTTCTGGGCTCCCCAGTTCAAGAAAGATGAAGAGGTACTGGAGAGAGTCCAGCGGAGGGCTACGAGGATGATGAGGGCACTGGAACATCTCTCCTGCGAGGAGAGGCTGAGGGAGCTGGGCTTGTTCAGCCTGAAGAAGAGAAGGCTGCGAGGGGACCTAATATATGCTTATAAATATCTGAAGGGTGGGTGTCAGGAGGATGGGGCCAAGCTCTTTTCAGTAGTGCCCAGTGACAGGACAAGGGGCAATGGGCACAAACTGAAGCACAGGAAGTTCCCTCTGAACATGAGGAAGAACTTCTTCACTCTGAGGGTGACGGAGCCCTGGAACAGGCTGCCCAGGGAGGTTGTGGATTCTCCTTTGGAGATAAAGACTCGCCTGGACAAGGGCCTATGCAGCCTGCTGTAGGTGACCCTGCTTCGGCAGGAGGGTTGGACTAGATGACCCACAGAGGTCCCTTCCAACCTCTACCATTCTGTGATTCTGTGATCTGTGATTCTGTGTCCCTATAATAATGTGTCTCTTGACAGAGTGACAATGGCCCATGATGATGAGACACCACTGCTACTTCTAATGGATGCCCACTCTGAACTGCACCTGCCCTCTGTTTCTGGTGAGGCTTAGAGCTGCCTTGCAGATGCTGTATCAACCTGGGCATTGTCAGAGCACAGCTCACAAAATTCCTGCGGGCAACACGGCTTGCTGCGCTGGCAAATTCTCATTGCTTTTCAAGATTAAACTCCGATTCTCACTGTGGCCTTTCCTTGGTGATTTGGCTCAGCTCCTAGTCAGATTCTGATCTTTTATCAGCACCTCAGCCTCTGAGGATTGCATGGTTGTGACTAGTCTGAGGTTGCACATTCAAAGCCTCCATTACCACCTTTTTTCTCTGTTCTCATTTTTCTGTATTTATTTTTTCATGTGAAGTAAATGATTCTTTACATTTCCACAACGCAGATGAATATTTTTTCTCCACCAGTTAGCTGGACAGTATTAAATGCCCTGTTCTTCTATATCAGTGACAGCCAGAAATAAAACTACCTCTTGACTATTTTGTGATAAGACTTACACACAGTAAAGACCAGTGGCTGAATTTTCTCCAGTTTTAAATCTTCTCCTCTGTATATCCAGGAGCTTATAACTGGTACTTCTTCACCTTTTTTTTCCTCTTCAGTGTTTTCTTCTTTTGTTTCCTTCCCAAGTCCAGGAATTCAGGAGTCTCCCAAATTTAACAGAAACCTGTATCTGCCTTGGGGCCTTGCATAATGTGAAGAGCAACCATCGCCAGTGCCACACACTACTGTACCTTAATTGTCAGTTCCCTGGAGTCTGCAAGGCCCGTGTACCTGGATTCCAGAGCCAAAGCACATCGGAGGTGAATCATTCAGCCTCCTGGCCAGCCCATCTAAGACTTACACACACACACATCCCCCTGAAACTAGCATTTCAGATCTCAGAAGTGATGCATCTTCCGGCTTCCAGAAGCCTCCTTAGTGAAGCACAGAAGACCAGAGAAGTCCCAGGGCACTTAACAGTTCCCAGCTCTTAGCTCTCACTTGAGCGCTGAGCATCTGTGGACCAGGAACTCAGGCATTTCAAAGCACCACCTACCAAAATCCAACAGGTTTCTACTAGGAGCTGCCCAGATTATATGGCGATTTCTTTCTGATGGAACAACGATCTCCCAGAGAAGTACTAACTTTGGTCACTTGGGAAAACGCTGCATTAGAGAATTTGTTACTAGACCTTCTTCTAACCAGTAATTCTTCCTTTTGTGCTCTGTTCTCACTTCTTCCTCCTCTGACTCTGTCATATATGCTTGCTTTTAGCATCCGAGGTCCCCTCTAACAGTAGACAAAGTAGGGTCTCAATGGCCCAACAGATTGCTGGACATCAAATTAGGCATGGCCCAAGAAGCCAACTTCTGCTTTGTATTTCTCTGCATCCATAGCCTTCCTGCTTCACAGGGGAGGTCAGAGTCCATGTGCTGGCAGGAGCATGGGGTAGCACAGGGACTTGTCCCCCCTACAACCCTCTCAGTCCCAGATGATTCCTCCAGGCCTCCTGAAACCTGTCATGATTTTTCCAGCGTCTCTCGTTACTAACCTGAAATACTCACTGATGTTCCCAACCCTATACAGTGTCTTCAAATGCCCCATGATTTTGCTCCACAAAATCCATCCTTCTGACACAGCAAAGTTTGCTTTTGCCTGTACTTGTACAAACCAAAAGATGCTCCTTGCAAGTTTTCAGTGGCACAGCAACCATGTGGATGTGTCATAGTGGATGGAGCATCTGTATGTCATTATAAGATTTACACCCATTATAAGATAACACCCCAGATAGCCCCCCTCAAAACACTACAGTAGGATGCTATCCAGAGCAATATCTTAGCTGAAGCACTTACATCAGACCTTTTTCATTTTCTTTTTTCGAGCCCGGCTGTGAACTTGGAACTGAACATAATAACGATCATTTCAATGTCACTGCACACATGCACAGTTCTGCCTGAACATGCTGCAATGCAGAGCCCACACTCACAGCACATATAGCACAGAGTCACTCAGTGCTCAGATCTGCGGCTCCCACACAAAGACCAACACATCTGGCCTCAGCCGTAGTGCTGTCAGGATGGGGAGCTCACAGCCTGACCCCTTCAAGCCTGTACCTGTAGACACTGCTGAATATAAAACAACACTGAAGAGTTAAACATTCATAATGTGTGATGCCAAACAGCTCGTAAAGGTGCTGAGCATCCTGAAGTCAGAGTGACCCTTGTGAAGTTTGAGAAATGCACTTTCTTACCCTCATGAGTCTCTTTTATTATTTTTAACTGAGAACTATAATAGTTACTAACTAGAAATCCTGTGGGATGTGCTGGGATGAAATCTCACCTGTTTTTTTGTGCTTCTTGTGCCACCCACTGGAACTGGCTGAAAACCCAAGTGAAAAGAAAACATTCAGGAGATTTCATATCCAGCATATTTTAAAGTTTAATGAATTAATATAACAACAGCTTGCAATACGCTCCAACAGTTTTAGTCAGTTCTCATTAATTCAAGATACCAGAAAAGAAGAACCCAAGTTTGCTAATCTCCTGACCAAATGCCTGCAAGCCACTAGAACAGTTTGCGTTTCAGGAGAAAGGCAAACTCCGTTCAATGATATATTTGTATTGATGAATTTGCCACACATTAATGACATTGTACAGGGCACAGAGAATATCTCATCTAACATAGTCCATCCACCTCCAGTCACTGGCAGGTGAGAAAGCTAAACTGAAGTAGGTGTGGAGAAGCTGTTAATCTTACTTAAGGAAAAAGGAGCTTACTAGACTATGAAACTACAAGAACCTGTCTTGTTTAGTCAGGTAAAATGAAGTCCGAGTGAGAATGTTTCTCTCTCCAAATACTTCATGGGCATATATTCCAAGGGGGTACAGCCTCTAGGATGGTGTTCACAGTGATTAATAAGTGACTGTAAAACTAATCAGGAATTAATTTAAGCTGAATACTCAGTACAGTTTAAGAGCATCGAAGCAGTGAGCAAAGCCCTCCGGTAGGATAGATAATGGCAGACAACTTTACAACAGACCTTGAACCATTTCTGAAAGCCATTGTATGATGGGACTGTTTGCAATAGCAAGTATCACATGTAGGGACACAGCCTCACATTTCCGTCTTTTTACTGAGGAGGCGTATCCATCTTCTAGCAAGACTGCAAAGAGCAAGAAGAGCTCAGTGTGACAGCATCATTAAGAAAAGAGCATTTGGGTTTGTTTGTGGGGTTTTTTTACCTTAAAAATAATATGGGACAAAATACAACAAAACCTGCACTTGAAACTCTCTTTAGTGCCACCCCCAAAAGGCCATTTTGAGTAACTAGCCATTTAAATTACCCACTAGGTTTCCAACACAATTTTATTTGACCTTTTAATGAAAGAATAACATGTATAAGGCAAATTATTTCAGCTGATCACCTGGGTGACTGCTTAAAGCAGCCCTCTGTATAACCTAACCAGCCCATTGTCTGAAGCGTAATGTTAAGCTTTGTCTTTCATAAATGTATGCCTCAAGTGCATTTTCTGATTCTGAAGCTTGTCTTTTTGCCCAGTCTGACTGCATAAGTTTTTTAGTGAACACACAAGGTAAGATGTTTCAAATACCTAATAAGGAAAAGAAGTACCCCCAGAGATTTCAAAAAAAAAAGTGTTACTGATTACTGAACGTATATGTCTTCTTTTATTTCTAGAAACTATAAGGAACTCCATAAAGTTCCTTAGTTTCCAAACATAACATACCAGATATTGCTGGAAACCATAGCTGTTCTTCTCCTGTTCTGCAAAAGCATTAGGACTTTAATAAACCTTTTTCCAGTTCTTTTACTGTTGTACAGTCAAGAAAGGCTTTGTGTGCGTATGTGTTTATTATGAAATGTGAACAAAACAGAACCCTGATTCTGTGATTCTGTGAAAAGGGAAATGGTTCTGTAAAAAGAAGACTTCATCATAGAAAAATACAGCCAAAGAAGCCACATTTTCCCTTGTGCCAGAAAACATGCCACTCTTTTTAACCAGATGGGGAGCAGGAAGCCCCTGCCTAAGGTGCATAAGACAAAAATGCAGGGACTCCAGAGCTTCCAGTGCCATCCCAGCCACAGCTGCCCTAACTCCAGCATAGGGGCCGTGATGTAATGGCCACTGACATCCACCAGAACCTTTCCCTTCGTTTCTGGCTACCCACTCAGGCAAGTGGTACGGAAACGACTGAGCTATGGCAGGAGGCTCATCAGCACAGAAGACAAAACTGCCACAGGAGCCAAACTTACCTTTGAAATAAGGACTTCCCACACACCACTTTCCATATCAAAAATAAGATTATTTTCTCACCTGAATTTTCCTTCAGAGAGTTCTTTGAGTGTATTAGCATATCCACCACGATACAGAGACACCAGACAGAGCCAGTCTCTGTGGCCAGGAAGTATCTCCACTTTGTAAATGTTTGACAACAACAATAAACTTCAGAAAGAGGGATCATCTAGATTTACTGACTATAATTAAACTTCAGGGCAAGTGCTCTGGCACATTTGTCATGATCCCCCATCATCTAAACAAAGGGTCGTACTGGTTGAACAGCACTGAATCTTTGTCTACTTTAACTTGCAGTGTGCCACAAAGATCTGGCAACCAAACAGGTGGCACTGAGGACCTGATATCCACATTGTATATGTTTATGGGAGTATTTGTATGGACAAGCATCAGCATTGTCTTGTAGATTGAGCACCCCTGAGCATGTGGAGATCATCCCTGCACCAGTGGAAACCAGGAATCTGTGTCCTGGAACTGCTCTCAGGGGCAAACCACAACACAGCAAGGCAGAAATTCAGATTTGCTTCAGAAATGCTCCGCTGAAACAAAATTAAATGCTAACGTAAGCTCTTTCCTCTCTCCTTGCTGTCTTGTCCTCAACCCCAAAACAACTGAACTGCTCTTGTTGTAAAAATTTATTCATTAGCAGCAGCAAATTTCACTGGCTGAACTGAAAGCCTGATTGCATTCATACCAGTCCACATCCACATGCAGGTTTGTCTTCTCAGCTGAAGGTGTTTAAGGTAATGACCCCCACAACGGGAAAACAGGGAAAACCCAGAAGGACTAGAATCTTAAAGTCCTTGTTGCACAATAGGCCTGTCCCTGTGAGTTAATCTTAGCAGGATTAATTTCATTTAACACCTAGCCATGCCACTGCTGCCAAATAAGGTAAGAATGTATATAAATTCAACTGAAGAAAATGTGGGAGCACACTCTACATGTGACTCACCCATCATGCATAATTAGAGGTATTAGGCTAAAAAACGTTATTTTGAAATACGGAAAATAAATGTAAAAACATTTTTAAAACCTTCAGCTGAGAATTGTTATAAAAAAATGAAGAAAGAGGAGGAGGGGAAAAGATTCTATTGTTTGTTTCAAGCTCCTGGCAAAAGACAAAATCGATTAATTCACCTCAATCTGTTTTCAGCCTATTTGTTTCAGCACTGCAGGTCAGCAACCTCTCTCCCTCAGAGGTGAGCCCCGAAGATTCCTCAGGAGCTTTTCTGATAAAAGGTTGTCCCACGCAGTGGAGAAGCTCTGTTAGCTCCCACATGCGACGGTGCAATCACACAATATTCTGTGTTTTCTTCACATGCACAAGATCTTGTACTACTGAGACAAGGCACAGGTGCCAGTACCTCAAGATTGAAAAAAAGCACATAACTCTTTGCCTCAAGCAGCCTAGAAATAGTAATAATAATAACTACAACAATTATTATTATTATTAATATTGTTGTTGTTGTTGTTGTTAAATTCAACCCTAACTGCCAATTAAAAGGAATTGCAGAAACAGTTTAGTAATTATTTAAGAAATACAATTACATTGCTTACTCTGACACTTCAGCTTTGTTTAAGAGGGTCCAACAGGACCTTGGAAAGTGCTGTAGCGACCTTCAAGAATGGTATATTTCAAATTAGTTTCAGCAGAGCTTAGGGCCAGGAAACTGCAGGTTTATGTTGAGTGACTTGAAAAGCCAGAGAGCCTTGCCAGGAGGGAGACCATGAGTTCACCTACCAACACATGCACCTGCCAAGAATAACAGAAATAATAATAAAAATAAAAATGCAAAAACATGAAAGTTCTTTCATGTCTTGACACAGGCTTCGGTAAAATTTCAAACAGAGGGGCTCTATCACGAAGTCTTCCCACTGAGCAACATTTATAGTTATTACTTTCTTGCTGCTGGCAGAAAGCCTTTATAGACGTTTTGAGAATACATCCAATATAGGAAGTGGCCTGTTGTTTTTTCTTTCTTCCAGCTGCATTATTGATATTTCAGGAGAGTAATTGAACTTCTCAGCACCAACTTGTTTTCTACATGAACTACTATCCCCTGTAGATACACATGTTTTCAGGGCATATGCTAAAGTAACTATAAATCCTACGCCTAAATGGCACTTGTATTTTATCAGCCTTTGTAGCAGAAAAAATGGTATCCTAGCTGTAAAACATCTGACAGCGTTTAAATTGCACTGTTTCATCTCTTTCTCACATGTACGCACACTCTCACACACATTTCATTAAAGTCTTTCTTTAAAAAATATGTTCAAAAAACCACATTATTGTCACCGAATATTTGTTCCACTCCACCCAGGCCGACTGTTTTCCTCATTTTGTTGTGAACACATCATATCGTAAGCAACATTAATACTCAAACAGTTGTTGATAATAAAGAAACAAAACCAATAATGTGAAAAAAAAAATCATGGTGGAAAACACAGTCCGGCGGATCACAAAGAAACGTGACTCCACTCTCAGCACACAGCACACAGCAAGTCTCCCCTGCTGTTTCAGACTCCAGTGGGTGTTGGACAGGGTCAGTGGGCTCTCTGCTAAGCCCTGCTCCCTGTCTTGGCTTCTGCAGGCGCCCAGGCTGTCTCACCAGCTTCCTCCAGTGTGCACACAGACAGGACAAGTGAGGGACAAAGGTCCCATCAGGTAAGTAATGACACATTCACACCCAGCTTTCTGCCCCAGACACTATATATTTAAAATGAAAAAGTCATAGGAGTAGTTTCCCTACTGCTAGTTAGAGAATGGAAATCCTTCCCTTGGAAGCTCGCATGGCAAATTAAAAGGGGGGTTTCTGTTGGAAAGCAGAAGTTTGAAACTTTCCAGTTACGTTGGTCTGCTACATGACACGGCTGAGGTACAGCAGGATGCGATATCACAACATGGTGCCTTAATTTCAGTCCTCTCTGTGGACCCAGAGGCCCCAGCCACAGACATGGTGACAGGGAATCGTGCCCTGCAGCAAATCAGTAGACTACATGCGGCAAAGGAATGAGACACCATACCAGTAATGCATGCCTTGGCTGGGTTACCTCCACTAGGCACATTATAGTGGTACTGACACATGCAGTGTCTTCAGCCCCCATCTCTCCAGAGTCCTGGTAGCAGACAGGCTGTCAACAAAATGGAACAACCACAGAGCAGAGCGTTTGGCATCTGCCAGATTATGGCAGACTCTATAATCTCATCTTTACTCACTCCACATTATCTTCGGTCCTGCTTTTCTAAAGCTTTCAGCAAAAGACAAGTGATAATAACACATTTAAGATTGCATCCTGCCAATTGAATTTTTTGCTCAGGCCATTCCATTTAAGTTGTTGGGAAAGGGTTGTGGTTTCCTGAACCCAGTGACAATGGGTAACACGGAAGAAGAGAAATTTTCAAAGCTTATGACTGTTTTCCAAAGCTTTAAATCTACAAACTATGGCAGGACATTGGCGTTTTTATGTGTGTTGTGCAGAAGCAGAATATGAAAACCTGGTGCTATCAAATGGGAGCGGTGAAGAGGGACTTCCGCATGGTGGAAGGAAAACTGGAAAACACAGAGTCACCTAGGGGCTGCAGGGCAAGGATGCTTCTGAGTAGCCAGAGTTTGAGCTGGCCTGAGCTATAAGGAGCCCGAGTGATTTCTGATCTCGATGGGGATGGTTTCAGGGAGCAGGCTGTAGTGCTGAAAAACGGAGGTAACTGCTGATGGAGACTTGTTACTTTCTTAGGAAGTGGAGGGATTGTGCTCATGTGCTTAAAGAGAAGGGGAAGGATGTGAGAGATGAGTGGGGAAGAGGATTCCTTGGGAGAAAGTATGCAAGAAAAGGAAGATCACTGAGAAGGTTTAATAGAAAGAAGAAGGAGCTACTAAAGCAAAAAAATACTGATTTTCTTCCATACTTTAAAGGGCCTCAACTTTTCCAGCTACAAGAAATATACATAAAAACTGAGAAAAATTGTTTTTCAACACTTCGCTAACACTTCTTCTCTCCTCCCCAAGAACATGCCATACCACTAACCGCAGTGCTGTGCTCCTTCTATTTAAAAGTGAAATTTATCTTCAGTGAAGAAATCACAGAAGAGTTCCTCGTGCAATCCAACCAGATATTGTAGGTCTAGTAAGTGCCAAAGGAAAACTGTAGTATGGAACCATCTTACCCAGCATGATCATTTTGAGGATTAATTAAGCAATATTTTCATGTTAGTTTGAAAACAGGAATCTGCTATTAGGTTGATAATTCCAAATGTATGCATTTAAATAAATGTCACAATTTTTACAAATCAGAAAGCTTGACAGTTTCAATTGGATAATCATACATCAATTTTTAGAATTCTAACTAAAAAAACACCACACACACACAAAATACAATTGTTCAGAAGTGTTGGCCAGAATGCTTAATATATATACTCCATTTATTATCCGTGGATTTTTTAAAGGATACAATTTTGTGCTTGATTTTATTTAATTTTCATGGACTGATGCTAAGCACTTACGGAAAACAAATATTCAAAAGCAAACCAAAAACCTTTATAAATCTTATTTTCACTCTACACATGCAAAGGATGAGTTTGCACACCTGTCCACTCCTGGAGTGATCTGGCCAAGTTAGAGTTCAGCAAGCAAGTCAGAAAAATAAATACTAAAGAAAGAGACAGCAGAAATATTTAATAACAAACATAAGAACATTCTGGACTACTCTTGGACTTACTGTGAGCAAACAATGAGGCTAAATACTTTTAATTAATTATTCATTCTGAATTACACATTCACCTGTTGTAGAAATCTACTGTGACCAGTAATCTCTTTCCTTGAAGTAAACTGACACCTTGCTAAGTGGGTTTCCTCTGTAGTGAAGACCTGACCTTGTATGTGCTAAGGATTGTGGTAGTCAGAGAAAAAGCGCAATTAAGTGTTGCGATTCACTCAACCAGTCTCTTTAGCACCTGCCAGGAAGCATAAATACAGAAAGCACACGCAGATTTTCTTGGTGGGGGAAAAAAAAAAATGTTCAAGGAGAAAACACAAATATAAGAAGTTGGGAGTACCCAGTCCCATTTCCATCATAGACACCGAGAGCAAAGAACATGAAGCCTGCCTAAATCCCCCTAAATCTCGAGGACTACAATCATGCAGCCCTGAAGGCTCAGCCTAGAGCATACCCAGAGCACTAGGGGAGCTCTTGCACCCTGCACACCTTTCTTGCACACCCTTCCCATCTTCGGGACGTCCTACCCACATGATCAGTGTGCTGGAAACATGCTGGAAGCAAGTGGTACACGCCAGCCAGCTAAGCAGGCTTCAGCAAGGGGTTATCACCCTCTCTTTTCCACAGAAGGAGTGAGAAAACCTGAGACAAGATTATATTTTTGTTTGCTTTTGAAAGATTTGATCTAGTTAAACATCACCCAAACCCAGGATGGCCTTTGTTCCTCCTTTGCAAGAGCCTGGTGTCTGAGCTGTGCTTGGATTATTAATACTTCCTGGCTAAAACACACTCAGGCCAGCACATCCAAGAGACCAGAGCAGCAGACAGGAATCCACGTCAGGTGAGACAAGTACATTCCAGCCAATACATCTGCTGCTACCCGCATGGTATGTCACCAGAAGTCCTGCATATCCATGTACCTTACCTGCTTTTTCAGGCTATAACAGACACCAGCAGCAGAATTGAACCCTGCACACTGGGTAGAACCTCAGAAATCATCAAATGTGAGCAAAACCCAAAAATACCAAATAGAAATTCTTGGTCAAGGCCAACCACAGACTTCCATAACATAAGTCATAGTATTACTTTGAGTTATCAGTCACCTCTGTCTTTTATAGTCCAAAAAGAGGAAGGTTGTTTGTAACATGTTTGTGGCAGCCAAAAGTCATATTTCCTTTGGCTAGTAGAATGGACACCATACTTGTTAAGGAAGTAAATACTTAAATCACATCATGATGACAGTTTTGAGGATCAACATACTGCAGGATCTGAAGCCGAACCCATGAGCTTCCTTGTTTCTCTATAACATCTTCCAATGATTAAATTTTAGGGGAAAGTCACTTTCCCTTTAAGGTGATCTGAAAGTTATTGAGGCCCACTGCAAACTCTCTTCTATATTAAAAGAAAAAAAGCACTGATGTTTCATTAGGTTAAACAAGGTGTAAAGGAGAGCAGAGTCAATTCCTTGGTTTTGTGAGTGTCAGACAAATTCACACTTGAGAGGCATGAAATTAATGATTAATTAGTTCATTCACTCATTCCTTACACAGGAAAGAAGGTACCTATGTCCCTGTAGCACACAGTGTAATGAAACAACTCCTGCTCTAACTCTATGCTACAATACAGTCCCAAGGACCGCCCAGGGACTCATTGCCTCCATACCTCTCCAAGGACTCTTAAACTAAGCTGCTATACATGTACATATGAGAATTGCCAATACATATGCCATGAAAACATGAGAGCTGCTACTCGACATTGGCATCAGTTGAGACTGGCAAAAAAGAAAAAGCTGAAGGAAAACCCTTACACATCGAAAGGATGGTTGTATCTACTCTACATCTACCAAACATGCGAAGAAAATGCTGCTATTTTACTAAGTTGCTATAAATCTGCCAAGGTTTCTGCAGAATGCCATTGCCCATTTTCACATCCAGGCTTACTGGGATAGCAGAGAACTATAATGCTTGTTTGGGAGATATTTGCAACTGTCTACAAACAGTGTTTTTTAGAGGCTGAGAAGTGTCAGCTTGCATATTTTCCTGTGCTGATTTAGGGGGCAATCTCTCCTGGGAAATCGGGTTTATTCTTCTCCACAAAAGAAGGGAATCCTGTGCTGGGGTAATGATTTTAAGTATTTTTCTAAAATGCTCTTGCTCCTTCCCACCCAGCCTTTCTTCTTTTCAATCTTTCTGTAACTGTATAGCACTCAATCTGAAAAAACTCTGCGTGTGAAACAGGACCTTTCAGCTATGGCATAATTTAGCTACTTTGAACTGCTGCTGCTTGTTGGTTTTTTTTCTTAAATTTCATGTCCAAGAAAACAAGGGTGTGTTTGTTGGCTTTTCCTTTGCGTGAAGATGTGTTGTGTGTAGTTACACACTTCAGTTAAATTTTTCATGTGATGCTTTAAGGTGGGTGACTCAGAAGTTGTTTAGAACACACCTTCTAATGAATTTTTAAAAAGAACTCCCACCATGTATTGATGTCAGCGCCAGAACTCTGCCATCCAGCAACCTGCATAAAGTCACCAGTTGCAGGCCCTGGATGTAAGCTGCTGCTTACTTTTCCTGATAGCTCTTGGGAGTCTCTACAGCACTAACCTCGTATTGCCTCCTGCCAGTGTGTTTCCTCCCAGGCTCAGAGTAAGTAGCAGTATTCAAATTTCTGACTGTTTAGGAGAAGCCTGACTCGAATAAGCTTGATTCTACAAGCTTTCCATATTTTCATGAGAGCATATCTAATTGTGTACATTACTTCATAAATGAGCAAAATATTGTAATTAACGTCATAGAGAACTTGTCACTTTGAAGAAAGTATTTCCTTCTCTTAGTATTTGACACTAAAGTTTGACACTGAAAATTTACTTTCTTGGCAAGACAGTGGTTTGAATACATATTCCACATCTGGAGAAACAAAACAGAGATACTTTTTCAAAGTATTTTTTGTTGAACTGACAGCCCCTTAAAAGTTTATCAGAACATAGGAAGTTAGCAAATAACAGAGAAGATTAATTTCTAAGCCAAATACATGCAATGGAAAAGTAATACCTAGAGCAGATTTACTACTTCCACACAGGATTTTTGTCTCATAAGAGTGTATTTACTTCTACTTTTCTACAAGCAAACTCACCGTAATGAGTATCCTCATTATTACCATGAGGCATGTCCTCTATCATTTTCAC
Source organism: Opisthocomus hoazin (assembly GCF_030867145.1). NCBI lineage: Eukaryota > Metazoa > Chordata > Aves > Opisthocomiformes > Opisthocomidae > Opisthocomus > Opisthocomus hoazin. The sequence continues at coordinate 94,369,289 of NC_134414.1, read as the reverse complement.
AGTATAAAAAAATCAAACCACAATATCATTTGGTTATATGTTTTAACAGCACTGACATGTAATAGAACCTTTTCTAAAATATTTTCTGTCCAGTATCCCTGTCAATATCTTGCTGACATGTTACACATCCCTCCATTTGAATAAAATGTCCTGAGACTTCTGGATCTTCCATGAATCTCCTTCATTCACATGAAACATTTTGTTTTCTACCATTTTGAGCACCACTCCAGCCACACCTCCAGGCTCTTTCTTTTGCCCAACCCTAATCCGAACACAAACCCAAACCCTGCTTTCCCGCTCAGGCTTGGACTAAGACCCCACCTCCAACTCACACCACAAATGTCCTCTGAGCACACATCTCTTGGTTGCCCTAATTTTCCTGTGGATCCCCTTTTCCAACCCCATTCCAACCACATCTCCAGGCTCTCTCTTTCACTGAACCCTAACTTTAACCTAAACTCTACTTTCCAGCTCAGGTTGATTTTGGCATGTGACTCATAAGGGTCTAGCTGGCATTCAACAATTCACCCATTTGGTATTGAATTTATGTTTAGTAATTTGGCAATAAATATTCATCATGTCTCAGTTTTGGCTTCCCTTCTAGGGGGTCATGTTTATTCAACTTCAGAGCTGAGAAAAATATTTACTACCATATCATTAATTATGAACAAAGCTCTGGCTTAACTTGAACATAAATAAAACTCAGGCTTGACCATCTGTGAAATTCTGTCAATGGGCATTATGTCAAGCAAGGATCCTTTAGACTAGCTATTCTTGGAGACTTCTATTGTGGCTGCAGTTCTTAAAGCATTTTAAAATACACAGCAGCATATTAACCACAGGCCAGAACCTCTAGCAGAGGTACGTCAATTTATACTGCATATTTTGTTCTAATTTTTCCAAGGAGAAGTTACAGAGAAACTTCAGAAACTCAAAGGTCATGTAATAATTAAGATGTGGCAGTATTCACAGACCTCTGAAGGGGAATAAGAAATAATGAAGTGAGACTATGAAAGGCATTATTTAGCCTTGAAAAGCTGTCATTGTTTCTAAGGTAAGAATGTGACTTCTGGTACCTATATTGCAGTAGAAGAATCAAGGGAGAAACAAAATACACATTTGTCGACTTAACGTAGGTAAAAATCAGCTTCATTGAAAAGATACAAACTTCTAACTTTGAGGGGGAGAGGGAGTGGCTTGGTCATTGCAAACTTCAAAAGCATATTAGGAAAATTATTGAAACTGACATAATTTGTCCCTGAAATCTCAGGCCTCTTTTTTTTACTATTTTTGACAGCAAAGTCACCGACATTTGATAGGCTGGCATTTTGCATGAATTATATATAGTGTTTCACAGATCCTCAAGGACAGAATGTTTGCTAAAATTAAAAAAAAAAAATCATTTACTGGTATCTTGGCTAAACTAATGCTTGCATGGGGAATGAAATCTTCCAGACAGGACACTCAGCCGTGGTTGAGTGTTGGCAGAAGCCTCCATTGCGAAGGTCCCTGCTGCAACATATTCAGCTGGATCAGAAGAGACTCCCCAAACCACTTCATTCCTACTGATATATCTAACTCCACATAAAACATCTCTTAAATATTTTAACTATGTACAAATACTGTCCTACATGACCATTTTTGCAGAAATTATTTTCATTGACAATTTAAAAATATGTTATCTGTGTAGCATTTGATCACTTCTGCAGTTGGAACTACCTAGATGAGTCTTCGGCACACTCCACCCAGGATGTTAATCAGCACATTTAAGCATAAAAATTGGACAACACACAACAGGAGCTGTCTCAGAGAATCTCAAGAACTATCTAAAATTCTCACCTGGTCGGGCTCATGTAGCAGTAAAATACTAAGTTATGAAGATTTGCTGGTTTCAAGCTGGCCCACTGTCTCAAGCTAGTCTGTATCTCTTCTATGCAAAGACTAGCTGGAATGCTCCTGGACCATGAGAGGAATTAATCAATTAAGTGTGCTGGGTGTGCATGTAAGCACAGCCCTGACACCCAGCTGCACTACAATTGTAACTAAAGAGCAAACTTGATTTTCAGATTTATGATTCGCCCATAATCTAAGTCCCATAAGTCTTGCCACAATAAATGCTCTATTATTATCAGCAGCCTTTTTCACAACTCTCCAAGTGCTGTTTCCTTTCTGTAACCTAAAGGTGAAAGAATCCTCTCAAATTCAAGTGCTTTGCTGAATGTACGTGTTTTCACTTGTTAGTTTTCCATTTTCTAGTATTAGCTAACTAGTCCAATGTCCCAGATTGCTCTTTTTCTTACTTAGTAGAATTCACTTTTTTTTATGATCACATAATACAGCTATATTACTTCTTCATAGGCTATTTTATGTGGCATTACATGTCCTTACAACTCTTAATTTGCCTTCTGTCATGGATGGCTACAGACTCTACGAAAGACAGGCCAACAAGGAGAGGTGGTGGAGTTGCTCTATATGTGAGGGAGCAACTGGAATGCATTGAGCTTTGCCTGGGGGCAGATGAAGAAGGAGTTGAGAGCTTATGGGTTAGAATTAAGGGACAGCCTCATATGGGTGATGTTACTGTGGGTGTGTACTACAGGCCATCTGACCAGGAGGAGGAAGCTGATGAGGCCTTCTACAAGCAGCTGCTAGCAGCCTCACAGTCACAGGCCCTGGTTCTCATGGAGGACTTCAACCACCCTGACATGACCTGGGAAGACCACACAGCTAGGCACACACAATCCATGAGGTTCCAGCAGAGCACTGATGATAACTTTTCTGATGCAAGTGGTGGAGGAACCAACAAGGAAAGGTGTTCTGCTGGACCTTGTACTAACAAACAAGGAGGGACTGGTTGAGAATGTGAAGGTTGGGGGTAGACTCGGCTGCAGCGACCGTGAAATGGTGGAGTTCAGGATCCTGCGTTGAGGAAGCAGGGTGATAAGTAGGATCAAAACCTTGGACTTCAGGAGAGCTAACTTTGGCCTCTTCAAGGAGTTACTTGGAGGAATCCCGTAGGCCAGGGCTCTCAAAGGCAGAGGGGTCCAAGAGTGCTGGTCACTGTTTAAACATTACTTCCTCCATGCTCAGGAGCAGTGCATACCCCTGAGAAAGAAATCTAGCAAAGGAGGCAGGAGACCAGCATGGTTGAACAAGGAGCTTCTAGCGGAGCTAGCTGCAATTGAATCTGGCAAGGGATGTCAAAAACAACAAAAAGGGCTTCTTCAACTACATCAGTAGCAAACGGAAGACTAGTGACAATGTGGGGCCGCTGCTGAATGAGGTGGGTGTCCTGGTGATGGAGGACGCAGAGAAGGCAGAGCTACTGAATGCCTCCTTTGTTTCAGTCTTCAGTGCCAAGGCAGGCCCTCAGGAATCCCAGGCCCTGGAGGTAAGAGAGAAAGCCTACAGAAAGGATGACTTTCCCTTGGTGTAGGAGGACAGCATGAGGGATTGCTTAAGCAATCTGGACGCCAACAAATCCATGGGCCCCGATGGAATGTACCCATGAGTGCTGAGGGAGCTGGTGGATGTCGCTGCTGAGCCACTCTCCCATCATCTTTGGAAGGTCCTGGAGGACAGGAGAGGTGCCCGAGGACTGGAGAAAAGCCAATGTCACTCCAATCTTCAAAAAGGGGAAGAAGGAGGACCCAGGGAACTACAGGCCGGTCAGCCTCACCTCCATCCCGGGAAAGGTGATGGAGCAGCTCATCCTGGAGGTCATCAACAAGCAAGTGGAGGAAAAGAAGGTTATCAGGAGTAGTCAGCATGGATTCACCAAGGGGAAATCATGCTTGACCAATCTGACAGCTTTCTATGATGGCATGATTGGCTGGGTAGATGAGGGGAGACCAGTGGATGTTGTCTACCTCGACTTCAGCAAGGCTTTCAACACTGTCTCACACAACATCCTCCTAGGGAAGCTCAGGAAGTGTGGGCTGGATGAGTGGACAGTGAGGTGGATTGAGAAATGGCTGAATGGCAGAACTCAGAGGGTTGTCATCAGCGGCGCTGAGTCTAGTTGGAGGCATGTAACTAGTGGTATCCCCCAGGGGTCAGTACTTGGCCAAGTCTTGTTTAACTTCTTCATCAACGACCTGGATGAAGAGTTAGAGTGTACCCTCAACAAGTTTGCAGATGACACAAAACTGGGAGGAGTAGTGGATACACCAGCAGGCTGTGCTGCCATTCAGGGAGACCTGGATAGGCTGGAAAGTTGGGCAGAGAGGAACCTGATGAGGTTCAACACGGGCAAATGCAGGGTCCTGCACCTGGGGAGGAACAACCCCAAGCATCAGTACAGACTCAGGGCGGACCTGCTGGAGAGCAGCTCTGCAGAGAGGGACCTGGGTATCCTGGTGGACGACAGGTTGACCATGAGCCAGCAGTGTGCCCTGGCTGCCAAGAAGGCCAATGGCATCCTGGGATGCATTAGGAGGAGTGTGGCCAGCAGGACGAGGGAGGTTCTCCTCCCCCTCTACTCTGCCCTGGTGAGGCCCCATCTGGAGTACTCTGTCCAGTTCTGGGCTCCCCAGTTCAAGAAAGATGAGGAGCTACTGGAGAGAGTCCAGCGGAGGGCTACGAGGATGGTGAGGGGACTACAGCATCTGTCCTATGAGGAAAGGCTGAGGGAGCTGGGCTTGTTCAGCCTGAAGAAGAGAAGGCTGCGAGGGGACCTTATAAATGCTTATAAATATCTTCAGGGTGGGTGTCAGGAGGATGGGGCCAAACTCTTTTCAGTAGTGCCCAGCAACAGGACAAGTGGCAGCGGACACAAACTGAAGCATAGGAGGTTCCAGCTGAACATGAGGAAGAACTTCTTCAATCTGAGGGTGACAGAGCACTGGAACAGGTTGCCCAGGGAGGCTGTGGATTCAATAGAACAATAGAAAGAGTTTGGAAATCATGATCTGAAAAAAGGTTTTGTTTTCTGAATGAGATTATGAAGTTGCTGCAGCTGTTAAGAGCAAACTATTTTAGCACTGACATTATCTGATTCCAGCTCTAAGGCAGAGTAGGTTGACTGAGCTCTTGAAATCTTCAGTCCTGCATTTTTTTTATTTGAACATACTAATTTAATTTAATTTGTCATCATAATCTTCACTAGAGCAATGACAGAAAACAGTGCAACCATAATCCCTTTTGGGAATTCCTTTTCTGAGAGACATGCATGACTTTTTACTATGACACTAATTGATACATTTTTTGATAGACTAGAGTGCCTAACTCAAAATTAAAGCTCTCTGTACACCAGTGGGATGTAGGCTCCCAACTCCTTTCAGGGAAATTCCCAAAATCTTTTAAGTTGAAATGATGGTCATAAGGACTCACGCTTTTAGATCCTTTGTATGCTTTTGAAAATCCTTGCCTTAATTTTCATTCTCACAGTGTCGCAGTGACATCCAGTGGTCAGTAAGATTACTCTTAAATTGGGCTCCAACCCTACCAAAATTCAAGGGCATCCTTACCTGTGTACACTATAAGCCGATGCATGTACTTCATGTCTGTAAGTTTTTACAGAACTGGTGCTTGATTAAGCATTGACTCAGCATTTGAAAAAGTCAGGACTGTCAGAGGCAAAAGGAAGGTTCCCCATATTTCAGTATTACGGATTACCCTCCTTCCCTAACTCCATCTTTTCAGGGTTCCTGTTTGGGCTGCAAACTATTTGAGGCTGCTCCCAAATTTACATGCTCCCTAAAAAAGAGCAATTAATCTAGTGTGTGTGCTGCAGTAGCAGCCTGGAGGTCTACCCAAGCAGATCTAGACCAAGACAAGGACTGAGGCCCCTAGGTTCTGCACCAAACATGTAAAATAACGTGTAAACTGAGAAAGCAATATTGGGCCAGCTACAGGACTACTGGTCTAGGAGTCATCATAACAGTCACACACAAACAGTTTCATCATTATCAGAAGAGAACTGTGAGGCAAAGGGCAGAAACTGGTAAAGTAACCTCGTCCAGAAAGAGAGGAACAAAACCTCTAACGAGAGGCTATGGTGCTGCAGCAAAGCAATCGGTAATCTGTCACTGGAAGAAAGGGCAGAGAGCAGATCAAAAGACTTTGGCACTGGCGCCCAAAATATCTTGAAAATGCCAAGGGTCAGTCTGATTGGCAAGACTGAAAAGTGAGAAGCTGATGGTTAGAGAGAGGGTCCCCAGAATCTGGGGAGATGATAAGATGAGGCAGATGGAGACTCAGGAAAACCAAGCAGAGGGAAAGGCCAAGGGAGAGGACTTGAGTAAGGAATAGCTGACTGGACCACTGAGGGGAAAAAGAGCTGGGCTGGGGCAGGGCTGCTATGGAGGAGAAGGAAGGATCACAAGAAGGGGATGGGAGAGAGAGGGAGGGAAGAATAACAAAAAGCCCAAACCCACGCAAGGCAGAATCCCCCAAAGGAATTCTCTCAAAAATATCACGCATGTGGGAGGAGAATGCCTCAGTTTAAAAGCCCTTCTGAGACTTCAACAGTGTGTCTTCAAGCAGGAAAACAGGGAAAAGTAACCTGAAGATGGAAAGGGGCTTCAAATATCAAAGATGTGATAAAATATCTAAATCCCTGCAGTGTCGTGTCAGCAGTCACAACACAGATATTCTAAGGAATGAGTCAAGCAGGCATTTGAACTCCAGCTGGCAAAGTCATGTGGCTCATCTTAAATCTTACTGCTTGTGTTAAGCCCTCCTCCTTCTCCCAGGCTAACAGCAGAAGCCAGAGGCACTCCAGTGTACAAAAGAGAGGAAGCTACCAGCATCACATGAGAGAGATTGAAGCTACCAGACATGGTAACGCTGCTGGAGAGAAGCTCTGTTTTTCAATATAATGGTAATAGCACAACCTTTCCTACACTCCACGCCTATGCTACTGTGGGAATATATGCCTGTATTTTTTTTTTTAATTATTTATTCTGAAATCTTGTTTATTGAAAAAGATGGTTTAGAAGAAGGTACCCCACCCTTACACATAAGGGGCAGCAGGAGAGATGAGCAAAAGCTTAGGAAAAACACCAAGGAGACTTAATAGTAGGGGTGGGGAAAGTGGAGTGGGATAGAAGGGGGGACAGGTTGGAGGTATGATCTCTGCTGCTGAAGAAAGAAAAGGAAGAACACAGCTGTGATGGTAGATGTGGGATCTGGACTTAGATGCAGCAGAGGAGTGAAAAAGGAAGCCAGGGTGGGCACCCTCAACAGCCTGAAAATATGAAGGTAGGGAAGAAGAATCCATTCAAATGGAGGGAGAAGGGAGTGAAGGAGGAAAACAAATGCAGAAGCAGGAAGTGCAAAGAAGAAATGGTATAACACTGAGAGAGGAAAAATAAGGAAGTATCTATTCTAAAAAAAACCAGATTACTTCAGAACATAAATAAAGAAACATGAAACACAGCATAGAAAATATGTAAGTTCATATGGATCTTATCCAGTATATGATGTTAGAAATTGGAAGATTGAGTAAGCAATCCTAGTTAGAATCACAGAATGGTTGAGCTTGTGAGGGACCTCTGGAGGTCATCTGTTTCAACCTCCTGCTCAAGCAGGTCCACCTAGAGCCACTTGACCAGAACCATGTCCAGATATCTTTTAAATATCTTCAAGGAGGGAGATTCCACAACCTCCCTGGGCAATCTGTGTCAGTGCTCCGTCTCCCTCACAGTAAAAAAAAAGTGTTTCCTGATGTTCAGATGGAGCTTCCTGTGTTTCAGTTTGTGCCCATTGCCTCTGGTCCTGTTACAGGGCACCACTGAAAAGAGCCTGACTTTGTCTTCTTTGCATGCTCCCTGCAACTATTTATACACATTGATGAGATACCCCCCTGAGACTTCCCTTCTCCAGGCTGAATAGTCCTAGCTCTTTCAGCCTGTCCTTATATGTGAGATGCTCCAGTTCCTTAATCCTGTTCATGGCACTTCATTAGACTCCCTCCAGTATGTCCATGTCTCTCTCATACTGGGGAGCCCAGAGCTAGACACAGTACTTCAGGTGTGGCCTCCAGTGCTGATAGAGGTGAAGGATCGCCTACCTCAACCTGCTGGCACTACTCTGCTTAATGCAGCCAAGGATACCATTTACCTTCCTTGCAGAAAGGGCACATCGGTGGCTGATGTTCAACTTGGTGTCCACCAGGAGCCCCCAGGTTATTTTCTGCCAGCTGCTTTCCAGCTGAGCAGCTCCCCAGCACTCACTGGTGCTGGGGTTGATCTTGCCCAGGTGCAGGACTTCGCGCTTCCTCTTGTTGAACTTTGTGAGGTTCCTCTCAGCCCATTTCTCCAGCCTGATGAGGTCCTTCTGGATAGCAGAATCTATTAGCCACTCCTTCCAGTTTTGTGTCGACTTCAAACCTGCTGAGGACACACTCTGCACCATCATCCAGATGATTAACAAAGATGTTAAACAGGACTGGACCCAGTATCGACCCCTGGGGTACACCACTGGTTACTGGCCTCCAACTTCATGCCTCTGATCATTACCCTCCAGGCCCATCTATTCAGCCAGTTTATAATCCACCTCACTGTCTTCTTATCCAGCCCACACTTCATCAGCTTGTCTATGAGGATCTTATGGGAGACAGAGCTGAAAGCCTTACTGAAATCCACTGCTTTCCCCTCATCTACTAAATCAGATATTTCTTCATAGACGTTTACCAAGTTGGTCAAGCATGAGTTTATTGTATTGTCAGCAGTGCTATAGACATGCTGTGTGCCTAGTTGACTCACCGATAATATGAGCATATCAATAATTATTCTCCTCACAAGGGTCCTATGTTAATTAACATTTGAAGATATACCTTGAGATCTTCAGAGTAAATGCTGCTACACTAGGTATGTAAGAAAAAATTGATTCTGTTTTCAAATGCTGTTTGCATCACTCGGCTTTATAAATCTATGAAGTATTGAATCCCTAGAATAACTGTACAGCACAATGCATACATATAATAAAATGAGAATGTAAATCATACTTCTCAGACTTCTCTTAAATAAAAGCACTTTCACGAAATAAACTGTGAAACTCAAGGTTTTATCATCACATTTTTCATTTTAGAATGTGATATTATCTATCCTTTCTCAAATGAATCTTAACTTTCTCTAAAAACTTTCAAAGATGTCAACACTGCCAGTATAATTACCAAGCATGTAGAAACTCCAAGCAGAACAACACTAATCACTCAGCAAAGAGGTAGTCCTAGCACATTTCAAGGTTTGGCCATGAATCCCAAGTTGCATGATGTTGCAATATCACTGAGGAAATTATTATTTCCCACTGTAATCACACTTAGCTTTGTAAGAGATTAATAACAAAACCAGTAATGCCTTTCCCTCCTCTTCCTTCACAGGAATTTCTTGCTCTAAGACAGTCATATTGGAATATCAGGGAGAAGTAAAGATCACAGAGGAGAAAGACCAGGTAGTGGGTCTTGTGCTGGTCTGCTGTATCGATTCCTACAGATTTCATAAAGAGATCTTCTCATCCGTTTTCAATTAGTGTCAGAGCCAGGGCTAAGACTGCAGAAAGCCCTGGTGTTGAAGCTCCTACACTGAACTAATAAATGGAAACTCCTTTTGGGAAGTGCAGTCAGTTTGGGCAATATAATGAGCTTGTACTGCAGTTCCTGGAAGGAATATTTCTGTAATTTTATTGTCAGCTCCTGAACTTAAAAGAACTATTGGTCCTTTCTTCATTCAGTAAATTCATGTTACCAACTTCCTCCTCCTGCCAGTTTCACTCAGTCATGAAGACAAGTAAGGTCATTATGGGGGGAACGGTGTATGCTATAGAAGGAGTTCTCCTCTAGCACTGGCTCCTCTGCTGTGCCTTCATAAAGTATTCCCTTGGGAAATCACTAATTCTCATCACTCTGGATCTCAGTGAAAGGGTTTTTTATCTGTTGGGCTGAAGAATCATGAGGTTAAACCATGATCTTATTTTTTTAAAAAGGAGACACACTAGATATCTGCAGCATTATATTTGTTTGATGAAACACATGAATATTTGCCATTGGTTTATACATCTCATTGCAGACTTTAAAACTGCAAAGAAGGAGGAGGTATTTTCTTAAAAGGAGAAGGGGAGCATTGACTGTGTACAGAGGACTGTCCAAAAGAGGTAATAGTCAGGCTAAATGACTTACTGCCATCTATTGACCATGTACCTTACAGTGTCCAAGATTTTCAATAAGATGATGGCAAAGCAGTAAAATCTTGTAGCACAACTGATACAGAGAAACCTACTTTTGTGTGACAAAGTCATAATGATTTGTATATGTTTTATTCCTGTCTTAGCACACTGCTGGATTTTCAATAAAAGCTAGTGCCAGCTGTTTGCACATTGCCTTTCTCAACGTTTTAGATTTAAAACAGCAGCCTTTCATCCGTATCAGAGTATGTAAGAGGTGAAGCAGTCTACTTTCAAGGACATCGCACTGGTGCCAGCTGAGCTTGACAAATGACTTTGTATAGATTTGTTGCTCATGCCAAATTCTATCCCCTTCTCTAAAACAAAATGAAGTAAACTAGCACCATAGCTTCCTACCCAGAATTATTGCCATGTCTCCAAATGAACCCTTTTTTATGTGTTTATTTGCCACGGCTTTAAAATAACAAATCACTTCTTTATAACAAAATTGTCTCCCTGGAATAATAGGCTTAGACATGGTTTCTGATAGAGCAATAGCTCCTCTACATGATAGCAACAGCTTGCCCCAAGAAACGGAAGCCCATTGATTCTGGAGGTTACCATTAGACAGACAGACACTGCTGTAAGAAATTAATTCATTTTTTGCATCATTGAGGCACTCCATTTAAACAACGTTTTGTTGCCTTCACTATACCAAAAGTAGCAAATTCAAAGGTAACTCTTTCCTCTAAGATTTGAGCAAACAGATTTCTCAGGATACAATTATGCATCAGCCAAGCTGTGTTTTATAAAGTTAAGGCCACCAGCAAGTTAGGGCATGCATTTTTTTCCAATAAACATTTCTTCAGACAACTGTCAGCTCCAGCAAGGGTGCTCACCAGCCCTCCTGATTCCTCTCACCTCAGGTCTGCATCTAAACAGTGGCACGATGGACCAAACTGCACTGATTTATTATTAGCAGCCAAAAAATGAAGTAGTTAGTTACAATTGTTTTCTTCACACCATTACACCATGTCTTGTTTTCAGTGATACTCATCTGCATTCAAAGTAATACCAAGGCCTTTATCAAAACACAAACATGTTCAAAAGCAGCATTTGTTCATTTAAGTAAAGCTGCTGAATCTGCGCACTAGTAAAGTCAGTAGAGGAGAAAGGCATGAAAATCCGGCTCAGAGCTCATCAATTCAGGCACGTATTTCACCAACTGAAGTGATATAAAGAGGCAAATACACTGAATTTTCTACAGTGGAAAATAATAGTGGTGCGTAGTACAAAGGATAATTCAGCCTCTGAAAATCAAGTATTTGCATTGACCAGAATGGATGCATCTTACTGGATCAACTGTTTCGGAAAAAAGAAAAATTGAGGCTTTATTACTATGTGTCCCTAAAGTTTAGCAAGTGTTGTTATCTCATACATGTCCCTCATGTATGAACGCTTGCATGAAGCATGTGTGAAGCAGTATGAATGCATGAAACACAAGGGACTTGCATATTTGGCATTAGGTGTTACAGAGCCTAAGCACTAAGTCCATAAATCACTCTCCCTGCTGCATTTACAATGAAGTTAAGAAAACACTCTTTTTCTCCTTTCCCACCTTTAAGCTTATGCAGAATACTTTAGGGCACATGGAGTGATTGAAGAAATTTCTGCTGGCACTGTTGTCTTGTTTTCCATCCTTCATCCTGTTTCATAAGCTGGTCACTCCATACTTTAGTGCCTCACAACATCTTCAAGCAGAACTGGCCTTTTCTACTAGTCAGCTACAAACGTTACCTTCCCTGGTGAAAAATAATAGAAATCTCCTTCTGTGCAGATGGAATACAAAGTCCAAATTTCCAGCTTTATAGCACTCTACCAATTCCCCTGATTTTAGCAGACAATGAAGTAATGAATGGAAAGCAGTTTTCATCCCCCAAAAACAGACGGTCAAAGAAGAGCCTCCAGAGATGGAGAAATGCTGTGGTAGTTAAATATGAGTCAAATTCAAAAAGCAACCGTGTGCCACTAAAACAAACTTGGCAGCACATGCCCACTGCTTCGTAAAGCCAAGATCATGGGTTGCTTCTTAAGAAGCACACTTGGAGAAGAGAGACTCTTTCTCAGCTGTCCGCCAGTCCTAGAAGGCACATGCTTTTTATGTCAGCCACCTGAGAAGCCTCAAAGGAGCAAACTGGGCAGACAAATCTCTCAAAGTATTGGTTTCAGTCCTGTAAATTTCTTTGGAGGTGAAATAATTCCTGGCCAATAACTTGGGGTAGATTTGATCAGCCCGTATTTATGAGGCAACTGTCAAAGATAACAACACAGTCAATAGAATCACTTGTTTTGGTATATCAGCAGCTTGCCCTAGAGAGTCAGAAATCTCTTAGTGTTTATGCTACACACCTCTATATATTTTTTTTTTAATCAAGAAGGCACAATACACCCCTGTGTATTCAGAAGCATCATCAGCTTGGTCTCAGCTAGCACAATAACATGAGCATTGTATGACTCATGAAAAGTGCTATTTCCTTTCATTTGGCCTCTTCAGAAGTCATACGCACTACAGAGGTTTCACTGCCATAACACAAAGTGAATCCTGAATTGCCATAGTACCTGAGAGCAGTAGGATGTATCCCCTTTATAAGATACATTTATAGAAAACCAGGCTGTGCTATATAACTGAGTAAATGGACATAATACAGAATATACAGCAAAGAGCTTCAGTTCATGCTTGAGAAAAAGCTCAGTTTCTAAGTGATTGGGTTGAAAAACATCAACACTCACACTTGACTACCTTCTACATTTTATTTCCTCAGATAATGATAAGCATCACAGCTGTCAAAATGGTTATAATTTAAAGTGAGTATTCAAAATGTAATGTTCTATACTGGTACCATTGCTGAGGCTAAACTTCAGGTGATAATTATAATGTTGATCATCTGGGATGAAACTGTATCATAAAAACTACTCAAAAAAACAAACAATTAATGTGTAAAAACAAAATCATTTATAAAACTGTCATAAAGAAAACACAGATGTAAACATGAATTCTTTACTTAGAACCAAGAAATTTAGCTTCTAAAATGTTTAAAATAAAGAACTCTGAAATTAATTTCTATTTAGGATAATATTTTCAAATCATTCCTGAATTAATTTAATGACATTCTGAAACTCTGTATCACAGAAAAAAAAATGGGAAAATTAATGTATTCTTCTTCTGATAATTTTTTTCAATAAGAGGTGAAAATTTAATTCATAATGTTTAATATTTGGCAGTCCTTCACCTCCAAAATGTACAATACTGGCTCAGACAGTTGTTCCAAAAACATTAGTCCCCATGGCTTATATACTGTTCAATTTCTCCTATCCTGGACTATCAGGGGATGAAAGGGGCCATCCATCATTTTAAAATGTAGCCAGGACATACCCAGCAAACACAGCCAGACATAATAAGTGAGCACTAGCAAAGTTCATGGGTCCCAGACTAGATGCCATTTGACTGGATGAGACTCCAACGCACAGCTAAGCCTGAGGAATTTGGTGGCTCACATAGTGGAGGTCCTACATGATATGAACGATGGCCAAAGAATCAGACCCTAAATGACTATTGTTATCATCCAGCAGTTAATTTATCCATTAAACTTCATTTTACCAGCCACTGAGCTGGCTGAAAACTGCAAAGTAATATTTGCCTAATAAATTAAACAAACCACAGCAATATTCACTCAGTAATGTATTTGAATATTGTTATTTATCCAAGTGCAAGACACCCACAACTTAGTTCCAAAGGGTAATATTTCTAAAAGTATCTAAGTGAATTGAAAGCATTCACATCTGAAGATTTTGCAAATGCTTAAAGAAATCAAGAAACAGTTCTGATGTCCACATGTTCTGTTGACCACAGTGGTATGGGTATCAGCCTGCTGTGACTCAGTGATAACAAGGATTACTGAACCACACTGGATTTGCAGATACAGATTAGAAGGGGTTAAACACTGACTCTTGAACAAAATGGGCTTCACGAGCAGTTCTAGTGCAGCTCCCATGTCAGAGTCCTCCCACAAAGTTGTGCTGGTGCCAAGGTTCCTGGCAGTCCAAGCCAAACCACCGTGTGGGGGAAGCAGGGCAGCAGAGAGGGATGTACCCACATCTTACATCACTTAGCCATTCCTGGACACCCTCCTACTTCCAGTTCAACTGAAAATATGCCTTGTGCATCCTATGAAGCTCTTGGCCAAATGAATATTTTGGTAGGCATTTCACAGACACAAGGAGTGCAGCCTCGAGGGGGTGGGTGTCAATCCCACGTATAAAAAAGACCATCGTATCAACAATGACAGCCAAGTACAGGCGGGAAGAACCTATCTCCCACTGCACAAAATCCAAATCTAGGTGTGTGATACATGCACCAGTTAAGGAAGTGACCTGGCCTTTCTGGGAGCTGGGATGCATGACTCACATCCCCTGAATAATCAGGTATGCTTTCTTCAGGTACACTTCATCTTGTCAGTCATCACCAGTGCTGTTGCATGGTAAAACTTTCCCCCTGGTTCACAGGAACTGAAGAGCTGAACCTCTAATTCAAGGCTGAATTCTCTGCACTGCCAATGCAGCTGGAAGGAGGGACTAGCAGATACAGTTGCTACAGTAAAGCTTTCCACAGCTTCTACGTGTGAGACATGCTTCACGGATACTGTTGGAAAGACACATGTGAATCCAGAAAGCTGTAAGTACCTACTTACAGGCTCCATTGCACCAAGCCAAGCCTGAGTTCCTGCCAAGAGGTCAAATGAGCTGCCAGCCAGGAGATGGGCAAAGGGGACATAATCCAGGCAAGAGGAGTTATTATCTATTGGAACCCTCTGTTTACCTTCTACTTGGTAAATGGCATAAATACAGTTTTAACAAAAGCCTTTTATTGGGCAACAAACAGTGACTATTTACAGTGGACCCTCAAGCTGGTTATAAATTTATTACAGTATGTAGTATTACTTTGGATTTATCTCATTCATAAATTCCTAATCTAAAGAAATGTAGAAGTCCTCTTCTCATCTTGACCAGTGGGGGATTCTTACTCAAGAAACAGCTCACCCTGCTGGTTAATCATTTTGAAAGCTTTCAAGTGATTTCATGTGGCATTGAGTTTGACTCACTTTATTATTTCTGATGGAAGACCTTATTTATTTCAGAGCTAATGGGTGAGAGTTAACTCACATTTCTCCATCTCCAGTGACAAGAAAATAACTTTCAATTGGTTTATTTAAGAAATACATTGAAAACAAAAAAATGGAGTGAAGCACCAAAGTATAAATCATGAACAGAATTTATGGCGCAGAAAAGTGATGTTCTTGCAAAAAAAAAAATAAAAAAGAAACCACTTGCCTCCAGTAGCTAATATAGCGTAAGTGCTATTCAGAGAGCAGTTGCTGCCTTTCTACCAGTACTAGAGCACCTCCATGCACAGTCTGAACCTGTATTCTACTGTAAGAGCCCCAGTGATTAAAACCCCATTGTCCATAGAGTTGAACAGCAGGAGATGCTGGTTCTGAACGTGTAGACAGGTTATCTGTTTGACAACAGCTTACAATGTGTAGCAGACACAAATTATTACTCCTTCGGTACTTACTGTCATAAGAGTTATTGCAAAGGCAAATTATTTGGTAACCCTGCACACATGATTATAGCATCATGTTAGAAGCACTCCCATTACAAAACAAGTGCTTTCTTCATCATAATCCCTCATTTGCAGGTACTCACGACACTTTGTTGGGAGGGGAGAACCACTCAATGGACTGAAAGTCACCGTTCTTCACAGATTTATGGCAAACTCTTTTTTACAGGTAACACAGTAATTCTTGAGACACATGAACATAAGGAATATTTTTTTTCAGTATTTTAGAAATACCATGTTTTTTTATCTTGGCTCTTGAGTAGACAGAGACAGGCTTAAAAGTTCCAGGTCTGATGCCTGGATCAGTCAGAATGTGATTTTAATTCTGTTCTAAAGTGGCAGCCGAAGACTGCTTTGGCTTACAGGGAGCATGAGCAGGAGAAATCTGAGAAAGAAAGAAAAAAAAAAAAAAAACAAATTTTTCTAGTTTACACTGGTGACAGCCTCCAGGCAGGGCTAGGTTAGGGGCAAGTCTAAGAGGAAAACACCTGCATCCAATGTGTCAAGAACATCAACATCAGCTCTGTCACATCTGAAAAAGGAACTCTCAGAACTGGGCAGAAATTCAACACCGTTCAAGACTGGTTTCTCAGTTACATGCCAGGCACCTGTTCCACCTGTCATGGCATCATTCATCTTTGAAACATCATGTACGTTTAAATACATACAAAAAACAATATATACACCTAAATCCCATTAATCTTTGCAGTACCCCCTGCCATGAGGGGCATAAGAGCAGGTAGATGGGACAGTAGCAAAGATGAAACACAGCTTATTGCCTGCGCTTCAAAGTCTGCTGGATTTGACAGCAGCAGACCAGTCAAAAATTAGCACATGACTATTAGATTAGGATCATCACTGAAAGTTACCGTTAGGTAATTAGGATCATTGTTAAAAGAATCTTGAAAAGCATTCACAGCTTTGACCAAAAGAATCACAGAATAGTAGGGGTTGGAAGGGACCTTCCAACCCCTACTATTCTGTGATTCTGTGATTCTGTGAAAAGGACAGTATTTATTTACCATTACGGATAAGGGACTATACATAGCATCTCCATGCATGGAGCATGCCCTTACAAGTTCTGGGTCAGTATGGAAGCAACCTGAGGCACAATACTCAAAAAGCGTGGATAAAAAGCATTCTTTGAGGTCCTAGAAAAGGTGCATGTACACGTGTGTGTATTTGTGTGTGTGCGCGCGCACACAGGTATATCGGGGGGGAGGGGAGAAATACATTCCCTAATTTATTTTTCCAAGCTAATTCACTCCTAGTTTTTGGGATGCTACTTTTTGCTGACTGTAACCTTCCCAAAGTACATTAATCTCTCTTTCACCCTAGAGACTACTCGTTGTGTCTTAGCATTTACGTAATATTATGTTCCTGCAAAATCTCCCAGCAACTCTAATTGTTCTTTCTTTTTCCATTAATTCTCAGGAAATGATAAAAACCTTTCTTATGCAAAATGTCACACATGTAAAATTCAGCTCAGAAAAATACGAGAGAAATTGCAATAATTCAAATATTCTTTAGTAATGTAATTAATACCATTCTGTTACATCAGTGTGTCTGACTCCAGCACAGACTTGGTTACTAGCGGAGAAGGCTGGAGGACACTTCAGGCTGGGTGCAGAAACAGTAAGATCAGCCACTGCGATCAAATGGAGCCACAGCATGTTAACACTTCAGGTGACTGTTACCAACACAGCCACCCCCTGTACTTAGACCCTTCCTCTGTCAATGGTGGAACTTCACTAACACGATGGTCTTCTGAGCTGGATGCTGAGACAAATCCCACTGTACTAAAGTGAAGTTTTTTTATTGCCACTAATGGGTAATAAAACCTACAGAAAGGATAAAGTCAGCTCTGCTTGGGTGCCTTCCTCCGCAACACCTGGAGCTTTGCAAGCAGGACTGTCCTGCACAGGCCTGAAAGATGCCTACGGAGTGGTGGCGACAGAAGGAGTCTATGATTACATAGACAAGGCAGGAGAAGGTCCAAGTGCCCTGTAGGAGAAAGAAAAGTCAACAGTCCTCTCCCTCCTAGGCCATATTAAGGGTTAAATTAATCACTTGATGGGCAATGTGAGGACTAAGGCAACAGAACAGACACAGAAGATAGCCACAGCAATACCTGTCATTAGGGTGTTGCTTGTTTGAAGCATGGTGGAGAAAAATGCATTCGTCACCGAGTCATGGATGGGAAGGACTGCATGTGAAGACTGGAGGAGGGACATAGCTGGTATTGCCTCTGTTGGATTGTGCAACTTCTGGGATATGACAGCAAACATAGGCCAAGATGGCAGGGGCCCATCAACCTCATAGAGGATTGAATCCGCTTCCCCAGGCTGGACTCTATTTCTCTCAACGGGCACAGAGTAAAGCTGCTGTCCTCAATTAAACTTTGAGCAAATCTGCAAAAGGGAATGGAAATCTGCAGCCAGCAGAGGGCAACAAAGCTGTTGAAAGGGCTGGAAGGCATGTGAGGAGCGCCTAAGCACTTTGGGTTTGCCTAGTTTGGAGAGAAGGAGGCTGAGGGGTGACCTCTTTGCTCCCTACAGCTTCCTGAGGAGGGGAAGGGGAAAGGGGGGTGCTGAGCTCTTCTCCCTGGGATCCAGTGACAGGACGCATGGGAATGGTTCAAAGCTGCACCAAGGAAGGTTTAGGCTGGACATTAGGAAGCATTTCTTTACCAGGAGGGTGGTCAAACACTGAAACAGGCTTCCTAGAGAGGCGGTCAATGACCCAAGCCTGTCCACATTTAAGACGCATTTGGACAATGCCCTCAATAACATGCTTAGACTTTTCGTCAGCCCTGAAGTGGTCAGGCAGTTGGACCAGATGATCGCTGTGGGTCCCTTCCAACTGCACTGTACTATTCTACTACTATAAAGAGCAGATTTCTGATTTTGATTAGTGGGAAGATGAAGTCTCTGCTTCCAGTTTCAGTTCTCAAATGAATCTCCTTTTTAATTTGTAATACACTTTCTGTGCTTGATTTGGAAGCACAAAAGGAAATCAGAACTTGTTTCTAAAGATCTCGGAGTACTTTACAAATTATATATACACCATCATCATCTCCAGTTCACCAATGGGGAAGCTGAGGCATAAAAAGGGAACACAATTCACTTAAGATCCCAAACGCCTGGCAGTACTAAGCCAAATTCTATCACAGCACCTGGGGTCAGACTGAGAGCATGACCAGCACGGTAGGAATAAAATCTGTACCTGCCACCTGCCTGGACACACTTGCTGGACTGGTTTGCTGGGTAGACGAAGGGAGAGCCGTGGATGTTGTCTACCTCGACTTCAGCAAGGCTTTCGACACAGTCTCCCATGATATCCTCCTGGGGAAGCTGAGGAAGTGTGGGCTGGATGAGTGGTCGGTGAAGTGGATTGAGAACTGGCTGAACGGCAGAACTCAGAGGGTTGTCATCAGCGGTGCTGAGTCTAGTTGGAGACTGGTAACTAGTGGTGTCCCTCAGGGGTCAGTACTGGGCCCAGTCTTGTTTAACTTCTTCATCAACGACCTGGATGAAGAGTTAGAATGTACCCTCAGCAAGTTTGCTGATGACACCAAACTGGGAGGAGTGGTAGACACACCGGAAGGCTGTGCTGCCATTCAGCTTGACCTGGATAGGCTGGAAAGTTGGGCAGAGAGGAACCTGATGAGGTTCAACAAAGGCAAATGCAGGGTCCTGCACCTGGGGAGGAACAACCCCATGCATCAGTACAGGCTTGGGGTGGACCTGCTGAAGAGCAGCTCTGTGGAGAGGGACCTGGGTGTCCTGGTGGACGACAGGTTAACCATGAGCCAGCAGTGTGCCCTGGCTGCCAAGAAGGCCAATGGCATCCTGGGGTGCATCAAGAAGAGTGTGGCCAGCAGGACGAGGGAGGTTCTCCTTCCCCTCTACACTGCCCTGGTGAGGCCTCATCTGGAGTACTGTGTCCAGTTCTGGGCTCCCCAGTTCAAGAAAGATGAAGAGGTACTGGAGAGAGTCCAGCGGAGGGCTACAAGGATGACGAGGGGACTGGAACATCTCCCCTACGAGGAGAGGCTGAGAGAGCTGGGCTTGTTCAGCCTGAAGAAGAGAAGGCTGCGAGGGGACCTAATATATGCTTATAAATATCTCAAGGGTGGGTGTCAGGAGGATGGGGCCAAGCTCTTTTCAGTGGTGCCCAGTGACAGGACAAGGGGCAATGGGCACAAACTGAGGCACAGGAAGTTCCCTCTGAACATGAGGAAGAACTTCTTCCCTCTGAGGGTGACGGAGCCCTGGAACAGGCTGCCCAGGGAGGTTGTGGAGTCTCCTTCTCTGGAGATATTCAAGACCCGCCTGGACAAGGTCCTGTGCAGCCTGCTGTAGGTGACCCTGCTTTGGCAGGAGGGTTGGACTAGATTGACCCACAGAGGTCCCTTCCAACCCCTACCATTCTGTGATTCTGTGATTCTGTGATTCTGTTCCAGCATTTAGCTTGCTTAGCCCAAACGCAGATAGGAGGGAGAGGTGTTCATATTGCTCCAAAGAGTGTTAAACAGTCTCTTTCTTCAGCAGGCTTCCAGACCAAATTCTTCCTTGTCTTGCAGCTAGGAATGATAGCAGTCTATTCATCTACCTGTCAACAATGTCAAGACTTTCATCTCATGCAGACGATGTGTAGTATGTTTTTTAAAAGCACACAGTTTACTCTTAGAAAGGTTTCTCAAAAATAATAAAAATATTGTTGGTTTATTGAAATGTCATCAGATTATAACAGCATTTCTTTACCCTTCCTTTTTAATCAGCCTTTCCAGCAGACAGATGCCATAAAGCACTACAGGATGTAATGCCTGTTGCAAAGTTGAACACCGAAAGCTGAAGCAGCATCTCATTCTCTCCCTCTTGTTCATGGAAGGGATTTGCTTGTTTTCTCAGACCTTTTTCGAGGGGCTGCTTGTTCTCCCACTTTAATAAGACACTCTGTACAAACCAATGCTGAAAAGTGCACACAAGCTGCTGAGCTTTGCTCTATGTTTGGGATGTGGAAGACAGACAGGTGGCTGGGCAGACACACAGATTTTGTAGAAGCTTTATTGTCTAACAGACATTCTACAAAGGGCAAGTGATAATAAATGATGCTGCATGTGGGATAGCAAGCTGAAACTCTGGTTATATTTCATGTCATGTTCAAAATGCATCTTCAGTTCTGAAATGCTTGAGCTATAGAGGCTTTGTGGGACAAGATATCTACAGTAAGAAATGAATTGCAGCTTGGCACACTGTGGAGAATAAATATCCTGAAAAAAAGAAATGCATTAATAGGTTTCAAGCAGCAAATTAATTACATTTTCCAGCTTCTTACTTCTAGAGCAAATTATTTTACTGTGAAATGTCCAGAGGTATAGGTACCATATCATTCTTTTCACAAGTTTACTGCAACAATTAATGTCTGAGAGGCAAAATGATTTTGCTTCTGAAAGGACCCTTGACACAGATTTTCTCTTCTCCAAGACCACCACCATCTAACTAGACATCAGGGGAGGGAGGGAAGGAAGGAAGGAAGGAAGGAAGGAAGGAAGGAAGGAAGGAAGGAAGGAAGGAAGGAAGGAAGGAAGGAAGGAAGGAAGGAAGGAAGGAAGGAAGGAAGGAAGGAAGGAAGGAAGGAAGGAAGGAAGGAAGGAAGGAAGGAAGGAAGGAAGGAAGGAACTAAGTTTCTAGCGTGGGAAGCCAATAATCAAGTTGACCAAACTGAAATGTAAAGTCATTGTGACTCCTGCTTTGGAAGCAGCATTGTCATACATGTAAGAGAGTAATCGAGCAAATTCTGAGCAGTTTTACAGTGTATTTGGCAAGTTACTGGATGTTTGTCTCAATGGAGACCATTTCCAACTGAAGAACACATGGTTAGTGTCTTCCCCACTGTCAGAGGTGTCTACCCACATCAGCCTACAGTTCAGTCTCCAGACAGGTTACTTATGATAAGAAAACCTGGTAAAGAATGGGAAATAAACACAACAAAAAAACAGACCCAACCTACAGATCACAGGTATCACCAGCAGCAGCCAAAATTTTTAATTCTTGTAGTTCCGTGTAAAAATGGAGACAATGTTTTCAGTAACATGTTTGGGTTTCTGGTCCTAGGCCCATTTTGAATTCAGCAAGTGCCACCAATTACAAGAGATATCATGACATCAGGTTTCAGGTTGGTTGCACAAAACAAACAAAAGCCATGAGTCTGGGACTGGAGGGGTGTGATCTTTCAAGGATTTTGAGAAAAAAAAAAAAAAATGTTGCTATAATTTTGACAACATAATTTAGAGGCTTTTATACAGAGCAATCTACACCTCCGCCCCTCTCCACCTCGCCTCCCCCTCTGGTATTGTCTTGCCTGTCAATTATTGGAAGAAGCTCCTGTTCTTTAAAAGGCTTTTAAATTATTAGAAATTATTTGGAATCTCATCTAAAAGCTCTTGCAAGAAAGAACACTACCCACACACACACACACAGCAGAAAGTATTTATTTGTATTGTCAACTTACATGTGCAGGAATAATGTGAGAGTTTATGTGGCTAACGACATCAAGGAACATTAGCTGTGCTGACCTTGGGCTTAAGCTGTGGGGATATTATAAGGTAAACCTAATGCTCCAAACACCTAATATGTGACATCACGATGCCTGTTTCCTTTGGTACCTTTAATACTGTGAGGACTGTATAGCAATACTGAGGGCATTTGGGGCCATGACAATACAGTAAGCAGTGTTGCTGTTAATATATGCATACCAGCAAGCAAAGCAAGGCAGCTGTACCATTTTGCCAAGTAAGCAACTTTGTTGTTAATGTAGGGTTTGTTTGCTCTGATACATAACAGAGACATTTGAGTTCCTTCAAACCATCACTCTGACTGGCGTTGAAAGATATTGTATTATAAATTTTACATTATAATAGTGTTTACTGGCGGAATAAATTGCATACCTGTATTGAAGTGATGGAAAAAAGACATCACTCATTATCACATTCAGCAGCATGCTGAATACAGCAGTGAACAGTGCCAGCTAAAGTGATTTTACCTATGAAAAGTTGTTCAGACATAAGAGTGAGAGACTGCTAATGTCTTACACGAACCACAGCTATTTCCTATTTGTTTCTGAGAACAACCTTACAATCCATTGATAACTCACAAGTTTCCTAAATGTAATATATGTTAAAGGTATAAAAATTATTTCTCAATTTTCTTCAGAACCCTCTTTTATCTCCATAATACCTATCTTCCATGTTGCCAGCTGCTGTTTTTCCGCCTTTTAAGTGGCCTCACACAAATTGGAAATAAGTATTTGATTCAAATGTTGCTATACAATTCACTCCCAGTCCCTCTGATCTCTCCTGAAATGGTTTCTGAGACACTGCTCTTCTCCAGACAAAGCCATGTACCACCCAAAGAATTTTCATCTCTGAATTTAGCTTTCAATAGAGCCAGGGGCAGAGGAGCCAACTCACTTGTCTTCATTTAAATTTTGTTTTCTCATTGTTAGTGTCCCCAGATGAGTTTTCTCTTGCTACCTCTGCCTACCAGCATATATTTAGGGAGGGCTTCATCACCAGCAAGGAAACCTATTTTAGGCACCAACACCTAAGACTCTATAGGTGAGTGAGGCATCTGAGCTCCCAGTACTGCCTGTGCAGGTCTAGTCAGTGGACCCTAGCTGCAGTTCATTCAAAGCAGGTAACAGGTACCTTAGCCTGTACTGCCTGGCCTCCCGCTGCTGAAGGAAACATGTCTCTCTTTGGCCTCTGTCATATGTGTCAGCCTCAAACAGAGGTCTTCGACAACCTAGAGAGCCTGGAAGAGTTCTCAAGGCATCTGTTTAGGTAACTCAACTAGATCCTAGACCTCCAGTATCCATTGCAGAAGCCAAGGCACCTCACTCACTTATAGACACCCATATGCATATGCTCGACTCTTCCCCTGGAAGATGAATGAGCCCATTCATAGCCCTCAGTTTCACCATCGAGCTACATCTTTGAAGTGAAGTATAATTACACAGCATCCCTCCTCCAAAGCTTTTAGGACCCAGTTCCCACTATTAGTGAGACGTCATGCCTTTGAGGATCTGGTCCTCAAAAGCTCTGCTATACCTGTGGCTAGATTTAGTTAGCAAAGAGTAGGAGAGCAAACACAGCTGATCAAGTTATCTTTGCAAGGTGAATAGGAAATAGTCCTCTGGACCCACAGGACTATTTCCTGTTCACCTTGCAATTGACCCAGGTGAAGTGAGTGCTCAGCCCTCAAAGGAAAGTCTGGGTACCCAACCCAGGTGCAGTATTTCTGAGGAAGAACTGCTGCTGAAGGGGCAGAGGGACAGAGGGATGTAGTGAGCGGACAAGGTAGCTCAGGCTCTGCCACGATGCTCTGCTGGCTGAGTGGAGTGGCTCCTAGGACTGACAATCTCCTTTGCCAAGGAAGGGATATTTTGGGTACAAATTAGGTGATATCTGAAAGGGAATGAAAGGGGCTTTCAAGGGTCTTGTTCTACAACTGAGCAGGCATCTACAAGTGCCAGAATCTCAGGGGGAGTTCTGTTGTAGTTAAGTAGATGGAAACATAGATCATGTGAGATACATAGAAAAAGTGTAATGAGGGGTACTAATCTCCCCAACTTTGCTGTTCTAAATAATATGGGGGAATTATTAAATATCTTTCAGATTCTCTATTTTCAAGCAGAGGATCCTGCTATGCACTGGCCAACATAGCAATCTGTCACCTCTTAAGAAAAAAAACTTTTTTGCACACCAATTTGTCCTGTTGCTCCCAAAAGAATCATCAAATAGGAAATAGAAAGAGGAGAGTAGTAAATAACAGCAGCACTGTTCTGTGACTTTCCTTTTACTTGGCAATGCTGGAGAAAGGGAGGGAGAGTGTTGTTAAAGACTGATGCACATGCCATTCCCCCTGCTCAAAGGACACAGTCTTCATTAAAAAGAGTTTGACTTGCCTGCCACAGGACATACATTTCTCAGTTCAAATACTGCAGTTCAAGCCAGTTTCTGGTCCTAATACCATGTTTCTGTTGACAAACAATACAAAGCATGGCACTTCTGTGTGACTGAGTTGATGTTCAACACAGAAACACTCCTCCACAGAGTCACAAGACAGACTTGAAATTAAAATAATTTTCAAAGCAAATTGTAGGTGAAAAACAAAAGGAGGTAGATTGAAAATTGGAAGTAATGGGAAAATAAGGATGAGGTGTTAGTGCTACCTAATTGTTTTCCTTTTTTCCATAATAAAAATTATTATCTTTCTAAATGTATGTCACCCATGCATTTATCTACATTTCTGTTTGTCTGTCATTTACCTGTCTTCCACCTGCCTGAAAGTAACTACCTATTTGGAAACGCAAGTTAAATTGTCTTCCTCAGTGAAGGGAGGGGAGAGAGATAAAAAGGAGAGACAAAAATGATGAAAAATCTTGGTGTAATCTGAATAGCAATGAAGCAAAAGCTACTCCTTGATGTGTCTATGAATCCTGCAAATGAAGTGGCCCTTGAATTAAATTAATTTAAAATCTGGCAAATATTACTCGGCATGTTTGTCAATGTGCTGTATAATTATTAATTTGTTCATTGAGGTAACTATATAAATAAATAGAAAACAGAATGCCATGATTAAACTAACACTAGAAATCCAGGGTCAAGGAGCCCTGTTATGCAGAGATCTAAATAGCTTTCCCAGGTCCTATTTTTACATCTCCATACAGATCTGAAGGTCTGTAACTGCGAATTAATTGGCACACATTTAGATGCCAACAGCGCTTTTGTATTCTCAGTGCACATTTTGTCTTCTCAGAGTGAGATGTTAGTAATGGAGGTTTTAATATTACCCCTAGGGGAGCACCAGAAAATCTTAACAATTTCCTTCACTAGAGTATTTTCATTAGAGCTAAATGCTGTGCAATTTACATTTGAAATCAGGTGTAGGGTAAGTATAATGTGACAAGACATGTTGCAATGTTAGGTTTTTTTGTTCAAATGTTCCTTATTTACTGCAATATATCCTCAAAAGATAAGCATGCAATTAAAATAAATATCTTGATTTTTATCCACTCCTAATTGAACTGTTATTGGGATAGTAGGAGAACAAAATAGAATCAGTTTTAAAAGGACTCAAAGCACAAGATTAAAATATTACTCTATTTAAACAAAAACCTTTCAGGTAAAATAGGTTCCCTGCAGCAGAAATTAGTTCATCATAAGTAAATCAGACACAAAACCCTTCCTTTGTAGTAGTAATACAATCTGGCTTAAAATGCCAAGAGATCTGCATGACTCACAGGAAAAACCATAAACACTACCTTTTCCAACAACAAAAAAAAAGAACTCAATTTATATTTAAAAAAAAATGCATTCATTAATAAGGGCCCAATGCAGTAACGAGCTAGACGACTAGAGCCAGAAGAGGACTAACATACAGGTGAGGCTGAATTTCAGTGCTTGGCCTAACATGAAATTCTATTCTGCCATTGCCTGCGTCTCAAGGCACCCATAATCCATCACTGACTTGCTTTTTCATAGCAGCAAAAGAAGAAACCGCACACCCACAACAGGTTCCATCAGATCACGGCATCCTTTGTGCCTAAACGCAGTCACAGGATCCACTGCTTAAATGTTTCTACACTGAAAATCTCTAACAGGCTCAGTCAGACCAGGGTTATTATCAAAGAGAGTCCCCAGAGAAGGGAGAGGATTGCAGCACCTGCCCCTTAGCCAGCCTGGAGACTCCTAAAATTGAGAAAACCAAATCTTTGCAGAAAAGACATGCCAGCAGCAGGAAGAGAGAAAGAAGCAACAATCCTAGCAATCTGCTGCTCTGAAAAATTACAGCCAGCCTCAAGTGCAACAGTAAGCCACATTATGATGAAGAAGGCCTAAGCACAAGGTAGTCAGACCCAGAGGGCTGGAATGGTTACAGAACTGTCCAGATACATCCTGCATGCAACACAGCCCCTGTGGGCTGAGTAAAGCTCTAGAGCAATGTGACCTTCCTATTGCCTTCTACCTCATATAGCCAGGCCAGCAAGACGGCACAAAAATACCAAATTATTTCAGACAGCAAAAATTCATCCCACCTGACCCAGGTATCCAGGTTAAGCACACGGACACTGTTGTCTCCATATCACCAATATAAAAAAGAAGGTCCTACAAAGGGTGCATCAGATGATAGTGGGCTTAGCCACCCTTGTTGCCTTCTGCTTGTCACTGGATACACAGGGAGTCTAAAGCAAATTGGTTCCTAACCAAGGGGAGAGGAATCAAACACAGAGGCTCACAACTTAACTGGACAGGACCAGGTTTTCAGAGCTTAGCCAGTACTCATAAAAAAGGCTAACAATAACAGCAGTCTCTCATATGCTCACACTGGAACTCATGAAAATCCATGTCCCAGATTTTCTGGTATTACTGTAAATTGCAGCCTTCTACTGTTAAGGGCTTTGTGAAAAGCCCTTCACACATTTTCAATAGAAAACTTACTGAACACAAGACAGACTGAAACAATATGAATATTTGAAAGTCTTTCTTCCAGCCCTCTGAGGAAGGATGATTACAAAAATTCAGGTTACCTCTGAAGCTAAAAAAAAAAAACCAACAATTTCTTCATTGGTCTTTCAAAGACATTTGCCAAATATCATCCCGGGAAAGGTGATGAAGCAGCTTATCCTGGAGGTCATCATCAAGCAAGTGGAGGAAAAGAAGGTTATCAGGAGTAGTCAGCATGGATTCACCAAGGGGAAATCATGCTTGACCAATCTGACAGCTTTCTACGATGGCACGACTGGCTGGGTGGAAGAGGGGAGAGCAGTGGATGTTGTCTACCTTGACTTCAGCAAGGCTTTCAACACGGTCTCGCATAGCATCCTCCTAGGGAAGCTCAGGAAGTGTGGGCTGGATGAGTGGACAGTGAGGTGGATTGAGAACTGGCTGAATGGCAGAACTCAGAGGGTTGTCATCAATGGCACTGGGTCTAGTTGGAGGCCTGTAACTAGTGGTATCCCCCAGGGGTCGGTACTTGGCCAAGTCTTGTTCAACTTCTTCATCAACGACCTGGATGAAGAGTTAGAGTGTACCCTCAGCAAGTTTGCTGATGACACAAAACTGGGAGGAGTAGTGGATACACCAGCAGGCTGTGCTGCCATTCAGCGTGACCTGGACAGGCTGGAGAGTTGGGCAGAGAGGAACCTGATGAGGTTCAACAGGGGGAAAGTGCAGGGTCCTGCATCTGGGGAGGAAAAACCTCATGCATCAGTACAGACTCAGGGCGGACCTGCTGGAGTGCAGCTCTGCGGAGAGGGACCTGAGTGTCCTGGTGGAAGACAGGTTGACCATGAGCCACTAATGCACCCTGGTTGCCAAGAAGGCCAATGGGATCCCAAGGTGCAT
Source organism: Opisthocomus hoazin (assembly GCF_030867145.1). NCBI lineage: Eukaryota > Metazoa > Chordata > Aves > Opisthocomiformes > Opisthocomidae > Opisthocomus > Opisthocomus hoazin. Next base: position 94,341,096 of record NC_134414.1, on the reverse strand, counting down.
TAAGAGGAGTGTGGCCAGCAGGTCGAGGGACATTCTCCTCCCCCTCTACTCTGCCCTAGTGAGGCCCCATCTGGAGTGCTGTGTCCAGTTCTGGGCTCCCCAGTTCAAGAAAGATGAGGAGCTACTGGAGAGAGTCCAGCGGAGGGCTACAAGGATGGTGAGGGGACTGGAGCATCTCTCCTATGAGGAGAGGCTGAGGGAGCTGGGCTTGTTTAGCCTGGGTAAGGCTGACAGAGGACCTTATAAATACTTGTATATATCTTAAGGGTGGGTGTCAGGAGGATGGGGCCAGACTCTTTTCAGTAGTGCCCAGCGACAGCACAAGGGGCAATGGGCACAAACTGAAGCACAGGAAGTTCCGTCTGAACATGAGAAAGAACTTCTCCCCTTTGAGGGTGACAGAGCACTGGAACAGGCTGCCCAGGGATGTTGTGGAGTCTCCTTCTCTGGAGATATTCAAAACCCACCTGGACAAGGTCCTGTGCAACCTGCTCTAGATGACCCTGCTTCTGCAGCGGAATCATTATTTCTGAGAGCAGCAATGCATGGTTATGAAGTCTTCATGAACTGATAGATTTTTATGAGTTTTGCATTGCCATCTGAGTGGCCATGCAATTTGTGCAGAGCAAGAAGCAGGAATGTTTTGCATATGACCTTGTTCTTGCATGGCAAAAGCATGGAACCAAAGAGCCTGGTGAGGTGCCAGGTTAGCAATTGACACCATGTAGTGGTAAGCAGGACAGGGTGAGCAGTGTGACAGGTGAGAAGAAAAGCAGATCTTGAAAAGCTTGCAAATATCAAACAGAAGGGAGAAGAGGGACAAAAAAGAGAGGGACTAAGAACAAAAATGTTCGTACTTGAATGAGAATAGATGAGGAAAGGAGGCCTTAAGTCGTCCTGTGCTTTGTAAAGGCCTTAAGCTGCTAGGCATCTTGCCTCTGTAATATGTAAACAAAAACCAAAACAAAACCAAAACAAATAAAAATCCAAAGAAATTATCAGAAGCTTTTTGTATAAGGAACACAATGAAACTGTATCAAAATTAATTAAGCAAATGGTAGAGTTGAGACATACAAATAATTAATATAAACTAAATTCTTTTGACATTTGTTAAATAAGTAGTTGCACAAGAAATTGCACTTGTATATTGGAGAGATAATTCTAACTCTGCTTTCCACATAGTTCTGCCCACATCTTAGCCACAGATTCATCATAATCCAGCCTATTTTTCAGAAGGTTGTTGCAAATATTGACTATGTTTGAAATGAAAGGAAAAGTACAGTCAGGTTTTTCAAGACATTTGGAAGAACAGAAAGCATAGAAAGAGGTTTCTTCCTCAGGGAGGAACAGGCATTAGAGGGAAAATCTGGTAGGAGAGAATTTTAGAGCCTACAACATAGATTTCCATTCTTACTTATTTCATGGTCAAATGCAAAAATGCACATTTGTAGGAAAAAAATATTCTGACCTATTCTAGACTTCAGTTTCTAGGCTGTGTATGTAGAAAAGCATGTGCTAGGTCATAGGTAGCTGGAACGAAGGAATGGGGTGTCTCTAAAGAACAAGCAGCCAAATCTCACATCATGCTTTTCTCGGATGAGTCTATTGGCTGTGTGTTAAAAGTGGTATTGAAACAACTTGTAGTGAAAAAGAACACTGCATTTGTGATGTTAAATGGCAAAATTTTCTGGTCCGTGTTTTGAGTTTAGATAATGATACTATAAAACAACTGGCATTAATTCTTCTGCTGTTTAACTTCAAAACTATTTCATCCTTAATGCTTGCCAATAGCATACAAAACACAGAAATCCATATTCAAGTGAAATATCTATCATGCATGACCTCATTTGAAAGTAGTGTGAAAACAGATGTGATCATAGAGGATACATTGGACTCTGGACAAACAGGTGCTCTGAACTAAGGACATCTAAGGATCATTGTGCCTCCAAAATACCCAAAAACACAAGCTTCTTATCCAGGTATCCTTGGCTTACCACTGCATTCAGTGTCATCTGAGGGAGCTTCTACCCCTGTGAATGGTCTTCCAGGGCCATTCAGACTTACAGACTGCCAGACGCCCCATGACCTCTCCACCCAACAGAGGCTATGGCTTAGAAATACTAGCTGTCCCTGCACAAGTAGGAATCAGTCTATCCCACTGTCCACTTATCTAGTCCATACTTCATCGATATGTCTTTGTTACTGGACACAGTGGTGAAAGCATTGTTAAACTCAAGATGAGCAACACTCACTACTACTCTTCTCCCAGTCATTTCATCACAGAAGGCTATCAGGACAGTCAAGCATGACTTCTTCTTCATAAATCCGAGTTGACTACTTCTAGCCACCTTCTCATCCCTTGTATATTTCAAAATACTTTCCAGTATTTTTTGTTCCATGACCTACCCAGCGACCAAGGTGAGGCTGACCAGCCTGTAGTTCCTCGGATTTCCTCCTCCTTTCCCTCCTTGAAGATGAGAGTGACATCTGCTTTCTTCCAGACATGGAACATGAATACAGCAATGAAGAAATCTGACCCATCTCACCACCTTCAGCACACTAATGGTACCGTAGAAAACGGGGAAGTGCAAATCAATGTCATTAGGATTAGAGTGTAGAGAGTTGCATTTCAAATTTCAGATGTATTGTGTGGTTTTATGTTATTTTTTTGTTTCACAGAACATTCAGATGAGGTTTTATTGTTCATTAGAGCAATCATAATTATCCATCTATTGACACTGAAATGTATTGCAGATGTTTCACTGCCATACATTCATAATATTCAAAAGTGTTATCAAACTTCCCTTCAATTTAGCTTTAGGAAGTGCCATGTAAAAGTAGACCGCTTCCAACCCCTACTATTCTGTGTTCTAAACTTAGGAAGAGTGTTATTAAAAGCTAAGCCAAGCTTAGCCTCAGCTAAGCCAAAAGGTATATTTTCTTTAAAAGGATGTGTTAGAACAACAAACTGCCAATCAGAATTGATATTAGACCATCCAATGGACATTACATCAATAATCTAACAACCTTTTCCTGTCAAGTCAATGCTATAGCAAAGTTTTAGAATGGCAGCTTAACAACAAGAAAGTGTTAGCACACATTTTTCATATGATGTCTCAAAGAAATTACAAGGAATACTGAAGGAATAAAGAAAAGTGACACAGTGATTCCCAGGAATCATAGAATCATAGAATCTTTTAGGTTGGAGGGGACCCTCAAGATCATCAAGTGCAACCATTAACGTAACACTGTCAATTCCACCACTAAATCACATCCTTAAGCTCCATATCTATACGTCTTTTAAATACCTTCAGGGATGGTCTTTCTACTACTTCCTTGGGCAGCCTGTTCCAATGCTTTACAAATCTTTTGGTAAAGAAATTTTGCCTGATATCCAATCTGAACCTCCCACGGCGCAACGTGAGGCCATTGCCTCTTGTCCTATTGCCTGTTACTTGGGAGAAGAGACCAACACCTACCTTGCTGCAACCTCCTTTCAAGTAGCTGAAGAGAGCCATAAGGTCTCCCGTCAGTCTCCTTTCCTCCAGGCTAAACAACCCCAGTTCCCTCAGCCAGTCCTTACAGGACTCATTCTCTAGAACCTTCACCAGCTTTGTTGCTCTTCTTTGGACTTGCTCCAGCAGCTCAACATCTTTCTTGCAGTGAGGGCCCCAAAACCAAACACAGTACTCGAGGTGTGGCCTCACCAGTGCCAAGTACAGGGGCACGATCACCTCCCTACTCCTGCTGGCCACACTATTGCTGATACAAGCCAGGATGCCGTTGGCCTTCTTGGCCACCTGGGCACACTGCTGGCTCGTGTTCAGCCAGCTGTCGACCCGCATCCCAAGGTCCTTTTCTGCCAGGCAGCTTTCCAGCCACTCCTCCTCAAGCCTGTAGCATTGCATGGAGTTGTTGTGACCCAAGTGCAGGACCCAGCATTTGGCCTTGTTGAACCTCATACTGTTGGCCTCAGCCCATTGATCCAGCCTGCCCATATCCCTCTGCAGAACCTTCCTATTCTCAAGCAGATCGACGCTCCCGCCCAATTGGGTGTCATCTGCAAACTTACTGAGGAAGCACTCAATCCCCTCATCCACATCATTGATAAAGATGTTAAACAGAACTGGCCCCAGTACTGAGCCCTGGGGAACACCACTCATGACCAGCTGCCAACTGGATTTAACTCCATTCACTACCACTCTGTGGGCCCAGCCATCCAGCCAGTTTTTTACCCAGTGAAGCGTACATTCATTCAAGCCATAAGCAGCCAGTTTCTCCAAGAGGATGCTGTAGGAAACAGTGTCAAAGGCTTTGATGAAGTCCAGGTAGACAACATCCACAACCTTCCCTCATCTACTAAGTGAGTCACCTTGTCATAGAATCAGATCAGGTTAGTCAAGCAGGATCTGCCTTTCATGAACCCATGCTGACTGGGCCCGATAACCTGTGTGTGCCATGTGATGGCACTCAGGATGATCTGCTCCATAACATACCCCAGCAGGTCAGACTGACAGGCCTGTAGTTCCTGGGATCCTGCTTCTAGCCCTTCTTGTAGATGGGCATCACATTAGCTAACTTCCAGTCAATTGGGACCTCCCCAGTTAGCCAGGACTGCTGATCGATGGTGGAAAGTGGCTTGGCAAGCACATCCACCAGCTTCTTCAGCACCCTTGGGTGGATTTCATCCAGCCCCATAGACTTCTGTGTGTCTATGTGGGTAGCAGGTCACTGACCATTTCCCCTTGGATTTTGGGGGCTTCCTTCTGCTTCCCATCCCTGTCTTCCTGCTCAGGGGGCTGGGTGTCCAGCAAACAACCTCCCTTAATGTTAAAGACTGAGGAAATCAATACAGAAAATATGTGCTGGACCCTTAAAAGTTGCCATAGCCACTCATGGTCAAAATGATGACTAGATGCAACAAGCAAGGAAACCACACTACCTGGCTGATTTTGTAGAAAAGATACATGCCTCTTTGCAGATGGGGATTTTGAACTAGCTCAGCAGAAGATATTGGGAAAAGTCTTAAAATTTATGTCCAGTTAACATGTTTGTTAACCAGCTAACATTAATTCAGTATTTACTACTGTATTTTTACTACAGCAAATGAGAGAGGGCATTAACTAGAACAATTGCAAGTTTTCTGAGACAGAACAGGTGACTTCTGGATGCTGGTCTGCACAATAGAGTTGAGAAGGCATCCAAACAAATTGGACTGCAGCCCCTGGGATGGATCTGAGGTTTACAACATAAGGCCTGTGAGGGAACTAAGGTCAAAACATGTGCAACACAGGTAGGCTGGTCTGCAGCCTGGAGGCAAGAACTGAGGGAGATTCTTCAAATGGTCTGAAAATACATAGAACAGGACAGACATAGAAATAAAACCTCCACACTGTCACTACAGGCTTAATTCTTTGATGGAGCAGTTGAGAAGAGAATAGACCTATATGCATGAGGGGCAGAGGAGACACAAACTAAAAATTGAGAAGAAAGGAGATAGAGTCAGGTACAAGATTCCAAATGAGGCTGAGCTGCATGCTGCCACGGCCACAAGCATGAACTATACTTTTGGCAAGAGAGGTGTTTCCATGGTTGATGCAGGTGAAAATCAGGGAACCAATTGTATTAGAGCATTAAAGTATTGACCAGCTGATACTGCAGATGATGTCATTCTACTGGAAGTCAAAACTTGTTGCTTAGCAGCATATCACCCATGTCCTCAGCTCCTGAACTTTTATGGCCTCTCCAAGCAAATCAGAACCATAGCTACAGCCTCTCAATGTTAATGGGATTTAAAAAAAAAGTGACTGGGGACAGAGGAGTCGAAGCTGCTCATAACAGCTGGTGTGATACCTGCTGGAGGAATATGTCATCTACAGCTATGAGGGAGATGCTTGGATGGAGAAGAGTAGGGTGGCAGTTGAGGGATGATGTGGACACTTGTTGACAGCCAGCACTTGCAAGGACTGGATTTCTAGCTATCCATCAGCAACCCACAATGCCTTCAGCACCACAGTCCCAGAAGAGCTGCAGCCTTCCTGTGAAAGTATCTCTTTTGAAGGTTTTAACAGCAGGCCTCTCCATGTCTACCAAAATGCACCAGGACTGACTTTTCATACAACTCTTGAGTGCTGCATTGGTTGTAAGCTACAAAAGATCATCTTTGTGCACTGAGATTGTGATCCTGAACCACCTTTTGGACTTCTCTGTGCCATAGTAATACAAACAGGAAAGAGGTGAAGGCACAGAAAGCCTGTGAAGGCACAAGAGCTTTTGTAGTAGCAGATCCGCTTAGCTGTGCAAAGCTATTCACAGTATGTTTGCTGCACATGCAGCAGACATTACATCCCCGGTGGGACACAGGCAACCATGCAACTCAGCAAGAAAGTGAGAGAAAGAGCTCCCTCCCAGCTGACGCTTGAGACCATCATGGGCTGTGAGTGGTTTCTTCAGCCCGCTGACCCAGCATAACATCAACCAGGGCATCTGAAGCCACAGAGGGACCACACTAGATGTATTTGACCAGGAGCAGAACAGAGGAGATGCACTTACACAGCTACACCTATTTCAACTGGGACGTGATTGCTAAGTCTAATGCTTGCTGCTTCCAAGTTGTTGGGCCCTGATATTGTGACACTGATGATGCTACTCCCCTGCTCTGTTCCAGCTGTGGAAAAGCAGGTGTCCTTATAATAAACTAATTGCTCCACTATTAGACAGTCTTGCAGAGCGACTTAAACCACCAGAGATCTGCATAGCGAGAAATGCTGGATCAAGCAAGAACAAGCACCAGCTGTGAGTCTCAGAGGCTGTTGCATCAGCTTCAGCCTCTCAGGTACTTCTTCTGCCCGAGTTCAAAGTCATACCAGTTAGCCTAACTAATGAACTTGGCTTAATTCCAGAGAGGCAGTATTCTCTGAAACTGCACTGAAAAATGCCTGTGCAGTTTTTCTTCCTTTTTGTGAGCTCATGTGCTTTAATTTAGTAAATCCTACACTTTTATACTGTTTGTTCCTGCTCCCTTTAAAACTACTCGCAGTTTTCTTGTTGTCTTCAGTAAGAAGAATATAGAATCATGGGTGCCTATCCAAACAGAATTTCTGATTGGGAGCTGATTAAATATTTAAGCAATTTTAGATAGAATGCTTATTTTCAGGGACTTAATATGGCCCATCTAATTAAAGTTAAGTGATTCCTCCATGTATAAGTCCTCTCATGCGAGTAACAATGCGCACATAGCTGAGGATAAACAATTCTTCAAGGTTATCTGAAATGTGGACCTATTACTAAATAATATGGCATTTAGCTAAGTGAGAAATACTCTTGAGGATATAATCTCCCTTGTGGAAAGGAATATCTTGTACTATAGGCAGGCTTGGTGAGATTTGAAGTTTATTTCTTACTGGAAATTGACTTACTTTCGTGTTGTCCATACTAAGGTTTGGCAATATAATCTAGCCAATCTCCGCCTCATAAGATGACCAAATTCCAGTCATAGTTTCATTAGTTAGGAATGCTGACTAGCAGAGCAATGGAGGCAGACATGTTGGGACTGGAGTAGACACAGGGCTGAAGTGCACCGGAAAGTAAAACAGAATTTGGGAACACAGGAGTAAAAAGCTTGCTGAAATTGCCCAGACACTACTATACGTTCATCCTGCCAGCTTTCCTCTCTCCTTCTATTGCTTACAGTCCATAGAAAAGAGTAGCATTACAGGTCCAGCATTTTTTGAAATTTATGTATGTTTACGGGTTAAAATTGAAACTTACCACTATGTCTAATTCTAGAATATATCCAGTTCCCACTTTATTTATATATTGCTATTTATGAAGTATATTTGGTTTTCTTTTTCAGCATAGTTGTAATAAGAAAGTTCCATGAGAAGGATCTGAACATAAATGTTTCCGTTACTGAATATTTCATTAATTTTTAATATTATAAATCTTTGGAATTCAAAGACAAAAATATTTTTTCTTCTGTCAGAAGAAATAGCAGAAAAGCATGAAAACTTCTCTTCATACATTTGAAAGAGGAGCTACATTTTTACAACTGACAATGAAAACTTTGTTTCAATCAGTACAGAAAATCCAGGAAATAAAGTTCTAGTTCAAATATTGCTGTTTCTTGCAAAAAATCAGCTATCACTCCAACTTTTTCACTAGCACCATCAAACAACACGAGCTCCACTTTGCAATCTGCTGAATCCTCATCCTAGAAAGACATCTAATTCATAATAAGAAGACACAGATAAAATCTGGTTCAAAATATTTTTCAATAATGTTAGACTGAGGTTTCTACAATGTTGGATCATGGACAAGGACAAAATCTCTTAGACCTTCTTCCTGTAGATAAATGCAAGAAATGTTTCAATGTCATAATGGAAACAATCTCAAGTTTCATTTTAAAGATGGAAACACGCAAATAATAAACACTGCTTATCATGGAAGCTCTAGTATACACCATGCTCTTCTCTCCCAGTAAGATCCTCAGATATTACGGTGCTATTCCATGTCTTTCTGGCTGATTATTCTATTTATTATTTCACTTACAATATAGCTCTATATGAGAACAGTTTAAAGAGATTTTTTTTTCTGTGATAGTACCCTGTTCAAATGGAGGGGGTCCTCCTCTCTTTTAGAGTGATGGGGATATTTTGCTTGCGATTTAGTTTCTGGTCTTTAGTCTAGCTTTAACCATTTCTCTTCAGCACAAAACTTGCAGGCACATTTTGTGATGTAATTATTTGTATCTGCAATCTAGTTACTTAGATGCCTGAGCCCCTGATTGCAGCTGTAAGTCAGGGACTTGGACATCTAAGTGATCTAAATTGCACCTGCACCAATTTGCACCTAAAATGTCAAAAAGCGATATAGCAGATAGAAAAAGAGTTCAGAGATGGGTGATGAGAATAATTAGGGACATGGAAAACCTCAGAAATGCAACAAAATGGAACAGAATTGGACTGTTTACCTAAGAGATGAGACGAAATGAATAAAAGAGGAAATGATCAGAAGTAAAGGAAATAAGGAGCAGGATAGAAAAGATAGATGAGGTACTTTCATCCCCCTGTTTATCATAATGCAAGAACAAAGAGACATTTCACTAAATTTAAGCATGGAAGATTCAAAATTTATGTAAAAGGAGACACACTTTCATACGTTTAACATGTGAAAAGCCTGACCACATGACATAGTGAATCCAGCAGGACTCAGAAGAGGGTTAAGCACCTCTTTGCATTTAAAAATGCCACAAAACATTTAAAAGGCAGCAATTTCAGAGGAAAAAAAAACCGACCTTCCTGCTTCAAGGCTTAAACATGCCTGACATGCCTGACACAGAACTCCTTGTACCTTCCCCCTGAGGCATTTAGGGCTGCCTCTGGTTTGTGACAGGTTGCTAGGCAAGTTGGAACCTCCAGAGAGCGCCACACTAGCTCAGCCACTCCTCCTAGGAGGACACACAAAGCCAGAAGGCCTTTGGTCGCAGTAGGACTCAAGAGGGCTGTAGATTGAAACCTTGCATCTTTGCTACCTGGGTAACAGGAAACGTGGCTGAGAAGTTCACAGATTTCATAACAGACTAGGGAGTGTCATTACACTGTTTAAAAAACTGGAATGTGAACTACTGTGGGGACATATTTTACAAAAAAAATCTGCACATGAGACAGATCATTGGAACAGCCATCGAACAAGGCTGGCTAAAAACATGCACTGTATTCCACACCAAAGAGGAAAGTTGTTAATCTACTTTATTCTCACAGTAGATTTTTTTTTTTTTTTAATAAAGTGAAAGGTACACCCATACACAGGATTGGCTAACATTTTGTAGGCCAAAGAAAAGTATAAGGAAGAATTCAGGGCTACAAGGATGGTGAGGGGACTGGAGCATCTCCCCTACGAGGAGAGGTTGAGGGAACTGGGCTTGTTCAGCCTGAAGAAGAGAAGGCTGCGAGGGGACCTTATAAATGCCTACAAATATCTGAAGGGTGGGTGTCAGGAGGATGGGGCCAAGCTCTTTTCAGTGGTGCCCAGTGACAGGACAAGGGGCAATGGGCACAAACTGAGGCACAGGAAGTTCCGTCTGAACATGAGGAGGAACTTCTTCCCTCTGAGGGTGACGGAGCACTGGAACAGGCTGCCCAGGGAGGTTGTGGAGTCTCCTTCTCTGGAGATATTCAAGACCCGCCTGGACAAGGTCCTGTGCAGCCTGCTGTAGGTGACCCTGCTTCGGCGGGGGGGTTGGACTAGATGACCCACAGAGGTCCCTTCCAACCCCTACTATTCTGTGATTCTGTGATTCTGTAATTCAAGAAACTTTGGAGAGGAAGAGAGGTGACTAGGACATTCAGAGGCACACAAAGGAATACATTAGGTACTTCCCAGTGCAGGTCACCAGTGTCAGAAGCACCAACCACACTCAGGTAGATCCTACTTTCCAAGAAAACACGTTAACAAACCAGTGCATTTTCATGCCAAATACTGTTGTGGTAAAAAATGCTGGTCTGTTCTACAAGTTTCCCTGCTTCAAAGACAGAGCTTACCTAGGCTGGTATGTCCTTCCATAGCATTTAATTAGACAGTACAGCTGTGTTAGGTCTCCAGCATGATAGATTCAGAGCCATGTGCCAAAAAAAGGAGAAAACTCCTGAGCTGTAGGAGACATGATTTCAACTCTCAGCTGGAAATCAGGCAGGATGCAGACTTGGAAGATGGTCTTTCACAATCTTAGAGGAGCTCCATAAACAGCCGTATGAGAAATGATTCATTGCCTGTCTTTTCAAGACATGGTTCCAGGCTTGACCGCCAGAAAATATAGGACCCAGAGCCAGGCTACTTTCTTGACCACCTTGGCCCTACCTGGTTTTCCAGTCAGCCTGGCAGTTTTCAGCAATGCTTCTTGTGCGTTTCCCCTTGTATCATAGACGGGCTCTGGATATTTGAATCAGGTCTGTAAAATCTCGGGAGCCTCAATGCACAAAAAATATCTTGCTCTGGATAGACGTGGTATTCCATGTGCTAGTGCAAATGTAAAAAAGGCTCAGAGATGGGCATTTAAGAAATTTACTGCAGGTGGGTAGAGGACTAACTCCAGTTCCCAGCTAAATCCAGTCAGAATCCTTCTATGGTCATCCATGACCCTGGAACAGGATCCAACAGAGCAGTAAGAGGTTAAAAGGGTTATGAGAAAAGAAGAAGAAGACAAAGATGTTCATTTGGCTGAAGATGTGAGTGGAAAAATCACAGAATGGGAAATAAATAAAACAAGAGGAATTAGAGGAGAGATTCAACAACCTGAACTATACAATCAGAGTTGTAGATAAAGTGAGTGGTGTTGACAGGTTCAGGGTCGAGGAACAAGAGAGGGAAGAAAGAAAGCAGATTAAAAGTCACTGCAGTGTTCAACTGCAGCTGAGACAATGGTGGCATGAATACACACTTTAGCCCCTGGAATTAAGAGTTTAGACAGTATCTGAGATGTAGAGACAACCAGCAGATTTTGGCAACTGTTTGGATTTCATAGACAAGGAGATTTAATATGCAATATTTACTTCTTCTGATTTCTTCCCCTTTGTGTGAGTGAATAGGTGCCAGATTGTTTGGTCAGCTTCAACTTCTTTGAAACTTAAGGGCCTAATTGACAACTTTCATTTAAAGGCAAGTGTAAGAACCCAGGATGGTACTTTTGTCCACTGAGATGTTGAATCAATAGCCACGCACTGACAACTTGTGCGACAGTCCAAACAAAGGGGTGCTTCCAAGGCTGAGGAATTTGTTCTGATGCTAGGGAGGTTTGAAAGTCTGTGAAACAGAAAAGAAAGCACAGTTGTTACAGCAACCTGCAAGGAAACACTAGACAGCCTAGATATATGGATCTCAGAAAAATGGGGAGAGAAAATATTCTCAGCTGATTGATGGTTAAAGGCCACTTGGACCTGAAAGCAAGGAAGATGTCTAAAAAGTATTTGAGAGAATGTTACTCATCCCAGGTCAAAACTGTGCCAGGAACCACTTTCTAAATTTAACAGCACAATCAAGCTCTGGTGTCAGGAATGCTGTCGGTACTATCCCAAACCACTAGAGCAGACAAAACCACTCTGACTCTGAGTCTGGGGCTGCTGTGTATAGACAGGCAAGGCTGCAGCTTGGGGCTAAATTTGGGGGTGGTGGGGAGAGGGGTAGTTTACCTCCTGTTATGTCACTGTGTTGGAACATAAGTGTCCAGAATAGCCATCTCTTCTCATACTCTTCCCCTCCGCTGTACAGAGACGTATCACAGAATCACAGAATCACAGAATGTATGCCTTTTACCAGAGGAATGCAGGGCAAAGTGAAGAGGAATATATAACATGCTGGATGCTATGAGTGCTTGTTACATCAGAGTACGCTCGGGTGGCACTCAGCAAAAACAATGTCTTAAGAAGATATTGACATTCACCAGTTTTCCAAGCTCTACCACTGGGTTATTTTCAGTTGAAAACAAGCGGTCCCCTTCCTCTTTTGGCCAGACTTCAACCAGTGCAGTTACCAGAAAACACATAGCCACCTTTATTTTCTCCATCTTGGCCCCAGCAAAGTGAAAGAGATAAATCCTTTCTTTTTTGCTCTCTGTCCATTCCCTCTTCCTCCCCTTTCCTGTTTTCCCTTTTCTACGAATTCCCACGCCACTTTTGCTTTGTAAGCATTTGTCTTTTCCTTATTAAGTATTTTTGGAAAATATTACCTCCTGCTCTCTCCTCCTCTGTTCTTTCACGTTTATTCCTAGTTAATGTTCATCGGCCAATGCCAGGTAAATACAATGCAGATATTTATAGCTGAGCTATTAGTGTATAGTCCCTTGTAGAGAAATTTCTCTGAGTTCCAATGCGGCAGCTGAAAATGTCCCAGATGAATCATATCGAAGAAGTATCTAGTTCTCTTCACGTCTCTCTTGCTCTGGAAGAGTTTTGGAAAATAGGCCTTTTTTTTCCTGGTTAAGGAGTAAGTGAGGAGCCCAGATGGTTTATCACTGAAAATGTCTCAGAGAGAAACCTGTCTTGGGCCAGGTCTCTGTTAGGATAGGGAAGCAAGTCTTGAAAATCTCAATGGGAAGAAATGCGGCAAAGGCAGAATTTATTCCTTCACCTCATCGAAATAGAAACAGACAGCTCAGAAATGTCCACTTTTCAAAATCAAGCAAAACCACAAGACACCATTCAGCTCCAGGCATATCAAGTGCTCCCTCAGGAATTCTGTTTGAGAGAGCAAGAAAAAGATTAGCGATATGGGGCTTCTGCACCCTCTTTTTGTTTTAAAAAAACAGACTTTTCCAGCTGCTATGAAATCAGCTTTCATCTCCATCCCTTTCTTTGACAGCTCTCAGAAAAAACAGTAAGCAAAAAGGTGGTCCATAACATGAATTCTGGGTTTGCTCACTTCCATCTACACACATCGCTCCAGTGGATTTGTGTTACATTAAGTCAGCAGTTTAGCTGGTCACACAGGAATTGTATTTGCCCTAGCCTCCATCTCCCGTTCACTTCCAGAGATTTTTGATCACACCAAACAAATACAAGGTCACAGGAGCTACCTGTCTTTCCCTCAAAGTTAGGGGCTTGTTCCTAGGACTGTTGGGCCAACATGGAGAGCTTTTGAAAGCCTACTTTGAATTCTGTGAGACAGTGGTCTGAGAGGGTTAAATACAAATACCATTGACCAATCAAGCATGGCACAGTCAATCACCTATTCAATCCCATCGTGTCGGAAATTGGAGAATTTCTAAAACATGAGTGAGTCAAGTGTAAGCAATGGCTGCAGGAAGTTGAACCTCCAGAGGAAAACCAAGGAGCAAACTAACATGGGCAGACAGACATTTTATTGCGAGTCAGTTCCCTCACTTTCGACCTACATTAATTTTTCCTTATTTAAGTTTCTTAGCTGTTGTTTTTAATGTGAAAATACAACAATAAATCTGTGTTGCTTTCACTGAGGATGTGAAATAATGCAACAGAAGCTAAAAAGGAGTTTATGTTGCAAAAATATTTCTGTTATGGAGTTAATTTCATATCATTTTATTCTTCTCAAACTTATAATTTTCTACTGCTCCTACATTTTTATGGCCAGAAGTGATTGTTAGCATCATCTAGCTGACATGCAGCATAGCAAGGGCCAGAGAAGTTCATCCAGTAATTCTTGCATTGATCCCAACAATTTACATTTGGATTAGAGTATATCTTCTACAAAGATATCCAGTCTTCATTTAAAAACTTAAAAGCAATGGAAAAGAATCTGCTACACCTCCAGGCAATCTGTCTGAATAGTTAATTAAATGTTAAAAATCCACATCCTATTTCCAATGTGAATTTTGTTTTGCCTTAACTTTAGCCATTGGGTCTCTTTGCCACAGCCAAGAACACTCCAGTACTCTTCACATTTCCCACCACCATGGTGCTAAGCATCTTGCAGCTGGGGAATTTCCCATAGAATATTCTTTCACTCAAAGGTGTTGATTCATTAGAGAACACGACACGTGGCCAAGTCCTGTCCCTGCAGTACCCCAAACTGACAGCTGATCCCTGCCACTCTCCATAACAGAACGTACATGCAGCCTACACATGTGGGAGTGTTCAGCAGAGAACGCCAGCTCCGCTCCATAAATTGGGCTCATCTCTTCTAGAGTCACCATGCCTCCAAGCTGAGCTGAGGCCCTGTCACACAGAAAAGCCAACCGGGCTCCCACAGAACAAGAGCAGAGGCAGCTTATGGTTATTAGCTCCTGACAACACAGCTGCAACCACAGCGTAATGGATGCTAAGCCCAAGGACAAACACCAAGGCTGACAGAAAAGGTGACCAGAGCAAGAGTGTACCCAAACAACCAATCTGCAGAAGGCCATCGCACAGACCCAATGGTCTTTCTGAAAAAAAAAAGGCTCAGAAGTAAGCAGGAACTTGAAGCCACATTTACTATTTACAGCTGAAAAATAATTGGGTGCTTGCAAGCTAACCTCTTAGAAAACCAACTTTCACCCATTCCATCTTCACATCCTTGCTTAATATATGGGTATTTCATCTGTAAAATTATTTTAGACACTCACAAAGTGGGCCTAATGTAACCGTCATTGCTCATCCTCCCTCCCCGCCGCTCTTCCGTGAAGCCTGCTGTGCTACTGTCATGCTATTAACATTCCTCCAAAGTCACGGAAATGCTAGGACGTACCTGATGCATTCAGAAACCCAGCAGGTGCCTTCTGCAGGTACCGTGCGTCCAAGCAATGCCAGGAAGCAGTCATAAAGTTAACACAGTAGTAAGCTATGTAATTTTTAGATAACAGCTACTTACATAAGTACAGAAATTGCTACATTTTACATGTACAGATTGCTCACATTCCAATTATGGACCAAGACCCAGTGCATGCAAATAATTAGTATTTAGGAGCAACACATTATTTTTTTCCCCTGCACGCCACTCTGCGATCTGAAAACGCTGCTCGATTCCCAAGCTACTTCGCATGTGTCAGTGCCATTTCCCCTCAGTCACAGAAGCTTCTGGAGCACGTAAGTGGTGTTATAATGTTACAAGGGCCTAATAATTGTGTCCGGGAAGCTTCCCATACAATTTTCATCTTTTGTTATATGGTTAGCTTATTTACACATCAGTATCATTTGGCAAATTGCATCTAGAATACATGGGGAGGCTGAAGCTTAAAAATACACTCTTGTTCCTCGTGGCAGCCCCAGGTGCGAGATATTATCCCTTAATGCCATGGAAAGTCTCCAGCTACCTGACATCAGGACAGGGCACAGCGACGCTGACGGAGCAATTTCACTCGAGCTTTTTTTGCGACATCGACGCGTTTGCATTCGGCCGCTGACATTTTAATACTCAAAACGGGTACAGGCGGCCGGCGCTGGGAAGGGCCAGGCCGCTCCCCCTGCGGCCCGCCCCGCTCAGCTCCCCGGCGAGTTGCTGGAGGCACCCGGGCCCTCCCTCGCCTCCCGGCTCCCGGCCGGGCACAACTGGCTCCCGCCCGCCCTCCGAGGCACCGGCTTCCCCCGCCCCAAAGCCGGCCCGACCCGCGGCGCGCGGCGGCCCCGTCGCCGTCCCCGGGCCCCCGCGGCGGGCTGCGAGCGGGGGCGGCGGGCCTGCTCCGGGCCCCGGCGGGGCGGGGGGATCCGGCCCTGCCCTTGCCGAGTTGCCAGGGAGCGGGGGCAGCGCCGGCGCGGGGCGGCGGGCGGCAGCACGGCCGTTAACGGCCGCCGGGGGGCAGCGCGAGATCGCCCAACCGCCGCCGCCGCCGCCTCGGCCGGCACCGCCCCGCCCGGCCCGGCCCGGCCCGGCCCGGCCCGGCCCCGGGGGTTTGCGTGAGGATATTCCGCCCGGGAGCCGCTGGCCGGAGCGAGTGCTGGGCAAACGCCTGCCGGCGACGGAACGGTTCTCCTCAGCCCCCGGCACCGGGAACTGCGGTGTCCCAGCGCTGCTGGCGCTTAGCGGTGGGCGCTCCAGACCGGCCAAGAGCCAGGGATTGAGGCGTTTGTCTCAACCGGTTTCTCTCTCTGTACCGGGCCTGGAGAGACTGGCGTTGCCCTGCGGGAATTGTGCAGCGCGGCTGACTGGGTACAAATTAGCTCCCACCGCACGCTGCCACGTGCTCCTTACCCCTGCTCTCACCCCAAGCACGCGTTGGGCGCCCGGGCTGGGAAACGGCCTCGCCGGGTCAGGATCCCGGGGCTGCGGAAGATGGGCACCCTGTCATGCCAGGCGGGCAAGGGGAGCCAGCAGGGCCTGGGCACCTTCCGCAGAGCGAGTCAATCAAGCGAAATGGTAATTATCACAGAAACAGGACGTGCATAGCGCAGGGCCAGCGACTTTCAGTTACGTGAACAACCTCTCAGGGTGGATGTTAACTTTTTCCAACAGATGTTATACTGCCTCTCGTACACCTTCCAGAACAAAGGAGGAAAAAAAAACAGTAATATTGGCTGTGATTCCTTAAAATTCCTCCCTCCAGGCTGGTTTGCACCTTGACTTCACTTCTTTACCACCTGTGCACAACCTAAAGCTAAAAGTGGTGAAGTTTGTATCACGCATGCATCTGACCAAGGGGAACACTTAGTAGCCATTAAGGGTGCACAGATGCATTTCTGGGGTTTTTTTAGGTTAGACAAAAAGCATCAGTTTTGCTAGAGTAGCCCTGGACTAAGGAAGAAATGCTGGGAAAGACCACAGCCTAAAGTCACTGCTGCTGGAGAATGACCCTGTGACAACCAGGGGGGTTTATTCCTCTCCCCAGAGGAGCACCCCTTCACCCAAAGCAGCACCATTACGTTGTTGCTTTTTTTTGGAAGGGAGGCAGGATTCTCCCAGGAAGACTGCTCAGTAGAGGATAAAGGCCTGTTTCCAGGCCGAGCTTCTACAATCCCTAAGGCTCTCTAAGGAAATCTGAATAGCTGTATGAGTCAGGCAGGACCTCAGTGTCCCAGTCTTTCAGGGCTGTCTTCTCGAAATGAAGCACTGCGTCATTATCACCTTGAGAGAAAGGTCATCCTGAAGTTGTGATGTTATCCACTTCAGTTGCCTGGAAACCTGGAAAAATAAAAACAGTAAAGCTGAATTTGTCTAAACCTGGTAGTTCAAACTGCGGGACCAAGTCATTCTTGCTAACATTAGATTCACAAACTAGGTTCCTATTCTACCCATGTTGTTTTGTTTTTCATCCTCCAAACCCAAGAACAAAACTCATGGTCTGTGATTTACCTGTTGAGTTCAGTGTCATGCCTCACCTACAACATACACCTGTGAAAGTCAAGCAGTGTCTTACACAGCCAGGCCAACTACCAAGGCACTATTGCAAGAGTGGCTGTTGAAAAAACTTCGCACCACTGTTGAATCTCAGCATGTGCTTCTGGGCACAGGTATCCTCCTACACCAAGAAAAGTCCATGAAAATTCACAGAATTAAATTCTGGCTTTACCGAGGTGTCTGGGAAATACTCAGAATTTCAGCAGGACCAGAGTTTTACTGAAGGAGGACATAGAGCTTCAGCTGCTCAGTGGGATGCCCTCAACAGCCACGGCAACCAAAGCCAGGTTGCAACATTTGCCCTCCCTCTTGCCTACATACACGCTGATGAAACGTTAACAAGTGGTGTCTGCTGGTGTGGAACACACTATCGGCCTGCAACAACCCGAAGACAGCATCAGTTTTAATCTTGGTCTACAAGGTAACAGTAAGATGCTGGCCAAGAATCAGATTAACAATATTGGTCCATGAACAGGCAGGATTAATTCTGTTAAAAATGTAACATCTAAGCTGTCATTGATCAAGCCTTTCAAGCCAGAGATTACATGGCCTTAACCAGAGCACTTCATGAGATGTGCATAGAGAATACAACAAATTCAGTGGGAACGTCTTCAGTATGAGGTGACACAGAGATACGAAGATGAAGGCAGAAAATGAGATGAAGATTATTCAAGGTGTTCCACTTCTGTGTGAGATATAACTAAAATACCATCATGGCTTACCCGGAGCAGAGGTTGTCTGCCGAGGCAGTAAGTGCCCCTGCTAACTTCACAGAGCAGCCAGAGTCCAAGCCGCCTAGCCCCCCCTCATTAAGGGAGAAGTGCCCCATTCAGTGAGGCACTTCAACAGTCGTCTACCTTTGAACGTGCAAATACCCCCATTAAATCTGGTGGATCAGGGCCAAAACTAATTACTTTAGTGATTCTTTGCATCAAAACCTCACTTGCAATACATAGCACTCACAATCAGAAAGACGGGGGATTAATTAAACTAACTATTTAGAAAGCTGAGCAGGTTAGGACTGGGTTAGGACTAAAGAGCATAATGATATCCTTAGTGGAAGCCAGTGAAGAAAATGACCCCTGTGAAACTGATAGGAATTTGCTGAGGGTTTTTTTCTGTTTGTTATTTTGGTGAGATAAATGAATTGGGACTGGCAAGCCAGCCAATTCTGGGTCCAAGAGGCCATGCACTTTTATTTAGATTACTTCTTTCAACCTGTCCCTACCAACCAGGCTCAATCCAAACTGTATCATGAGCAGCAGCTTCATAGTACTTCCAGGTATCAAAGCAGGCAGTAAAAAGCTTCTGTGATTAGACAAGGGAAAAAAAAAAGGAAGCAGTAAAGGAAAGGAGAAAGAAAGGAAGCAAGGAAGAAAGAAAGAAAGGAAATAAAGGAAGGAAGCAAACCACTGTACAATTTCAGATATGATTTGAATGTGAACCTAGATGCATTCAGAGCATGTCTTCACTGTGCCCACCTCAGCAAGCAGGCTGGACAGAAAGATACGGTCTTGACAATGTGCTCTAATGCAGTAGACAAAGTCAGATTCTGATGGATTACACTCACTAACAGAAGAAGAAAAAAATTAATCTAATGAAGTTACTGGAATGATATTCAAGAGAGTAAAACAGTAATTGCAGCACTGCAGGCCCTCTGGTTGAGCCTAATTCTCCAAGACTCCTTGGGGTATGTCGGCAGCTCCATCACTCAGCTGACGTCAACTGAACGGTGCCAGTTTGCACCCACTGAGGATCTGGCCTTTAAACTCACCCAGCTTGTGTCAGCAACAGAGTGGCCTCTTACAACCTTTCCGCAACACTGCAAAATCTTTAATGGCTCGGTGCTGCTCAAAATCATTCCATTTTGTAAGAGGAAAGTAAGTGGTATTTCACCTGCCTGGGAGGACCCTGCTCTTCCAGCTGATTAAGGAGGAAACACTCTCATAACCTGAGTTCTTCTAATATGACAGGCAGTAATGAATGTCAGAGATGACTGTGATCTTTGCATCCTATGGCCAGTCTATTTCCCATGGGTGTTTCCTGTGACTGTAGGAAATTGTGGGCAAGGCAATGAAAGAAGCATGACAATGATAAACACTCTAGACTCAGAGAAACGTGAAGCCAGCATGCCCATATTTGCTATTTACTACCACATATGTGTTTTTATAAGGTTCTGTCCTCTACCAAGGTTCAGTGAGGAACTGCAAATGCATAGCTACAGAAGACTTGGATATTTTTTCCCGTTGGGAAATGCATCTTGCATGTATGTGAAGAATGTTGTACATAAAAACATTTTCTGGATCCACTTGCCAACAAATGAAATACTTATGGGCATCTTTGCAAAAACAAGTGCAATTTCCTCTAAGTTTCAAAACATAATAAACATTCATTTGTTCAGACAGGTGAGACTGTGCAACAGCTACACACAGTTCAATTCAGGAAGTTCTATAGTCTGATAAACCTCCAGAACTGTAGAAAATAATCCAGACTGGACACAGGTTTTTTTACATTACACTTGGGAAATGACTGCCTTTGCAAACAACATCTCCACACCTAAACCCTCAGTTCCAACAGTCATGTACACTCATGCATGGAAAAGCCTGTAAGAACACTGACGTACCAGAATGTTTGCAAGATCACTGCCTATGAAAGGTTATTCACAGACACAGTCTCAGGCAAAATCACGCCCTCAGAGGTATTGCAACCCTGCCAAAGTCATGGAAAGCCAACAGTTTTCTACTGTGTGAGGAACAATAGAGCTCTTTTGGACAAGATTTATTCTGAAAAGTAGAAGTTGAAGATAGTCGTAATTTTCTTATCAGAGCACCAAAAGCTGCTATACCTGACCATGAAGGTCACCACAGGACATACCCTACTCACCAGAAAAACTAAAAGCACAGAAATCAGAGGCTGAAGGGGAAAGTGCAAGCTTTTGCTTCTCTATTCCCCACTCCACAAGTACACTCCCTTGGCTTGTACATGTTTCCTTTGCCACAGATGTAAAAAATGAATCCTGAAGTCATTGGATTTACAAGCCTGCAAAAACACCTGATACTGCATTGTAGTCATAGAGGAGTGCACAGCAGCCGTGCGTTCCATGCCCTGGGCAGCAACTGTGCCTCCGGGCTGCCGAGCCTGCTGTGAAGGTCTGTAGGGAGAGCACAGGCCCAGGAATGGGGGTCACACACCATTTGGTTGTCCCTGATTTTCCCCAGAAACGATGATAGCTCCAGGGCACCTCAACTGCCTGCTGTAAAGAATTTGTTTTCCACTTCTGGGTGGTACCACCCAAAGGGATGTGGACTCAAGTCATCAGCTGCACTCCAAGATGTCAGAGACCCTAGAGCAAGGACCACGTCCTCCCAGGGCAGGTTCTCACCTTGAGGAATTCGAGATGTTGTAGGCAGAACGAAAGCTCTTGGATTATTACCCAAGCTCACTCTCCAGGCGACATGATGTGCCCCTCTCCCTGACATCCACATCGGCATTGATCTTCCCCAGCTCCCTGCCCTCACTCCTCTCTAAGCCCTCTTTAGTCTTCTGCCAGGCACTGCAACCCGACCACTTGCCTTCTCAGGCAGCCCAACACAAGGACCCTGCTGGCCAGTGCCCAGTTTAAGGAGCAAGACTCAAGAATAAAAAATACAAGATTACCATGGACCTACATTAAAAATGCCTCTCTCACACAAGTTATGCTAGTCAGAAGTTACCGATCAGTGTTGGTAACACCAGCACTGCACAGGGCATCGCTGGCAGGCTGGAAGCACACCTCAGTCCACAGAAAAAGAAATAGGACTTGAATGGTTGTCAAGACATTGGGAAAAAAAGTCATTTGGATCAATTACTATTAAATAAATCAGTGCTGCTTGTAGCTTTGCGTGTAGTCTAACCATCATACCTACCTCATTACCACTGAGATGTCATCCTGAGATTTATACATCAAAAATTTTGCCCAGACATGCTACAATAAGAGAGATAAGAGGCACTTTGAACACTAAAGCAGCTGTAGAGGTACAAAGTCTCTTAAACATGGTGGAAGAGAAGACAAAGATGAGGCAAAAGCCAGGTTAGATGCCTATGGTCTAATAAAATCTCACCCATCTCATCATCCAGAGCTGTTACAGCACTGAACTTTGCATTGGGAAGTTCCCTGCCTGAGCAGAGGATTCCAATTGCATTTTCTCTGAGATCAAGACACTTTAAATACTAGTTTTCTGATGTTCTTCACTTCTAGAGTTGCTCATATCTGGGGTGAAATCCCAGCCACAGGTGATACCATAGTTGCAAGCACCTACCCCACAAGGCTGCTTTGCCTGACACAAGTACATGTTGAGTCTTTTGAAACGAACAGGGCTGTATCCATTCCACATGCTAACATGATCAGGGACATCCAATATCATTCAAAGCTCTTTACACTGTCAGCAATAACCCTGGAAGAAAGAGTTTTTGAGCTGCTTTTTATTGACACTCACCTCATTCCAGAGCTCAGCAAAAATCACAAAAAAATGTGCATAGTTGATACAGTCAGCCACAGAGATTTTTGTTTTCTCTAAATAAGTCCAAATAAACAATAAAAGGTTAAGTACTATTTTTTTCAAAGCCTGAAACACAGGCAAACAAATTGAGGGTAGAGAACTCAATTATATGAAGCAGAAGCTACTGACAGTTACACTCAGCAGAGCTGAATAATTTTCAATTACTCTGGAAGAAGAGGTCAACAAAATATGTTCCCCAATCTGTGGGTTCCTAAACCCAGACCTCCTAATGTTACAAGTGCCTTTTGTCAGGGTAATTCAGTGGGGGTTTTTTCATTGCTTTCTCTACTTTGATCTGTCAAGTCGAGTTCTTTCCTTAGGGCACCTACATTAAATTTATACTAAAGATGTGCCTGCAATGGAGAACACGTTTGAACCCCCACTTTCTGAAAGCCAAACTTCACTGCCATCGCAGCCAATAACTCTGCCAGAGAGTTGCTACAACATGACTGGAGCTGCCGTAAGTACCCGTCTGACCCAGGGAGCTGAGAGTGTAACCAGCAAACCGAGGAGATGGTCCCCATCCTGGGGTGACCTGTGCTGGCATCTGAGCTTGCCAGCTGTGCCTGGACATCTCAACTAAAACAGTGGGTTTTCCCCAGCAGGGACTGCAGGGGCTGGCCAGGTGTCCCAGCACAGAAGAAAAATCTCTGGAATATAGTATGACTGTGCCTCCTACCAAACAATGTCAAGGAGTTTTGAGCGCTGCATGCCAGATTTGTCGTATCTTCCTGGCTTTGAGATTTCACTTCTGCTACCATCATTTTGCTACACTTCTACCTTCAGAGTTTTTTGCTGTCATTTTTCCTTGGCTTTTCTCTCAGCAGGTGTTTGGGTTTCTTTATGTGAGTTTTTCCTTCCAGGAGGCGATAGGAATGGAGTTATGTTTTATGTCACAAAGCATCCTCATCACCACATAAAAAGAAAGGAAACTTCTGCTTCGGTGTATATCACACGCATATATATAACAAACAACATATGCAGGCAGGATGGTAAAATTTCCAGCATATGGAATGAACAAGGAAATTTTCTATGTACTTCTGTTTTCACATACAGCAGCAAGTAAATTTGGCAATTACGGTATCAGGAAAGATACTCAAATGTTTATTTCTCCATTAGGACCTTACACTGCTATCTGGTCTAAATGGTGCAGTGAATCCCAACAGAAGGAGCTTTTATGATGATAGTGTCATTTTTACACCAAATATAAGCTGATGATCTACAGTGTAAAGAGAAAACCACTAAAAATTGACTAACCTACTTTTTAGTCAGAAAAGAGACAGTTAAAACCTTTGTGTGAGAGAGGCAATCCATTTATCCTCAAATATCTGCCCATAAAGTTGCTAGTGTATGTGGAAAGAAGGTAAAAGAAGAAAAATAAACCCATTTCCTTACTTCCCACACAACATGCAAAAACTGCCTACTATGTATAGAAGAGGTTTTGAACCGGCTAGGAATTAAATGGATTCTACACAGAAAGGCTCCCTCACTCTTAGGTTCAGTCCTTCCTTGGAGGTCTGCAGTCACTGTTAGCTTTCTGGTGGGGGAATTTTCTCTTGCTAAGCCTGGCTTATATTTCACAGAAACATAGAACAGCCCAGGATGGAAGGGACCTCAAAACATCATCTGGTCCAACTTTTCGTGCAAAAGGGAGCCTAGAGAGATTAGCTAGTACCCAGTTCAAATACATCTTGAAAACCTCCAGCAATGGGGACACTACTACATCCCTGGGGAGGTTGTTCCAGTGAATGTAAAAAAATTTGGTGATCATGGAACTATTACTGGAGCAGAAAGATGGTTTGCTTTCCTTATTCTGCTACCTTTTGGGGGATTGTGGGCAAATTGATTCACATCTGCAAGACATTGCTTGCTTCTTTATAAACTGGGTATAAATCATACCACCTGACAAGGAAGGTTTAATAAATTAATGCTGCCAACTAGCATCTTCCACTAGAGGATTTCATATACCTTTCCTGGAAATCTTCCTTTGAGTGTACTTTTCCCCTATTAGTCATGGACATTTGTGGACTTTTGATTTTCTCCTCAGCAAACACAGACCTTATTCTGTCCTCTCTCCACTGTGTTAAAACAGAAAAGAATCTATATATCACTGATAAGAATCAGTAGCAGTGTCTTGCTGCAGGATGATGGACCTCTTAACTGTGCAAAAAAAAGGGGAAAAAAACAAGGTAAATGTCTAGACTTAAAAAGACTGGCGAGCTTTGTAGACATAGTGTGTACCACAGCAGCAACTCAGTACACTCCTGTATTTTAAGAAAATTTAAATGTCAAACACTGCTGAGCTTCTCCCATTGCCTCATTTTTATAATGTGGAAGAAAAAGTCACAGACATAAGAAAAAGCAGTGATAAAGAAATGGCTATTATTTCATCCCAGGCTTTCAGCTGTTTCCTAATTTCCATTCGGTGTTCACCTCCACTGCTCACCCTCCCAACACACTCCACTGTAAGGTTGCCTTGATGTTGCTTTCTCTGCTATTTAGCAAAACAATCATGGGTTTAAGGTGGGAGGCCTACAGATTTCATAAAGACAGTCTCAGATACCAGCTATACCTTCGGTAGGGTATTCATAGCATCATAGAATCATAGAATGCTTTGGGTTGGAAGGGACCTTTAGAGGTCTTCTAGCCCAACGCCCCTGCAGCAAGCAGGGACATCTTCAACTAGACCAGGTTGCTCAGAGCCCCAACCAACCTGGCCTTGAATGTTTCCAGGCCTCCACTATGTCTCTGGACAACCTGTTCCAGTGTTTCACCACCCTCATTGTAACAAGTTTCTTCCTTATATTTAGTCTAAATCTGCCCTCCCTTAGTTTAAAGCCATTGCTCCTTGTCCTATCACAACAAGCCCTGCTGAACAGATTTTCCCCATCTTTCCTACAGGGCCCTTTCGGGTACTGGAAGGCTGCTCTAAGGTCTCCCTGCAGTCTTCTCTTCTCCAGACTGAAGAGCCCCAACACTCTCAGTCTTTCCTCACAGGAGAGGTGCTCCAGCCCTTGGATCATCTTTGTGGCCCTCCTCTGGACCTGCTCCAACAGCTCCATGCCCTTCTTCTGTGTGCTGAGGGCTGCAGAGCTGGACGCAGGACTCCAGATGGAGTCTCACCAGAACGGAGCAGAGGGGCAGAATCACCTCCCTTCACCTGCTGGTCACACTTGTCTTGATGCAGCCCAGGGTATGGTTGGCCTTCTGGGCTGCAAGTGCACATGGGTGGCTCATGTCCAGGTTTTCATCCATCAGTACCCCCAAGTCCTTCTTGGCATGGCTGCTACCAATCCCTTCATCCCCCAGCCTATGTTGATAGTGGGGGTTGCCCCAACCTAGATGCAGGACCTTGCACTTGGCCTTGTTGAACCTCATGAGGTTCACACAGGCCCACTTCTTGAGCTTGTCCAGGTCCCTCTGGATGGCATCCTGTCCTTCTGGCATGTCAGCTGCACCACTCAGCTTGGTGTTGTCTGGAAACTTGCTGAGGGTGCACTCAATCTTGCTGTCTAATTCATTGATGAAAATGTTAAACACCACCAGTCCCAGTATGGACCTCTGAGGGACACCACTTGTCACCGGCGTCCATTTGCACTACACTCTGGCTGCGACCTTCCAACCAATTCCTTAGCCATCAAGCAGTCCACCCATCAAATCCATATTTCTCCAATTTAGAGAGAAGGATGTTGTGAGAGACTGTGTCACAGGCTTTACAGAAGTCCAGACAGGTCACATCTATAGCTTTTCCCTTGTCCACTGATCTAGTCATGCCATCATAAAAAGCCACTAGGTTGGTCAGGCAGGACTTGCCCTTGGTGAAGCCACACTGGCTGTCTCAAATCACCCCCCTGTCCTCCATGTGCCTTAGCACAGCTTCTAGGAGGACCTGTTCCATGATCTTCCCAGGCACAGAGGTGAGGCTGACAGGTTGGTAGTTCCCAGGGTCCTCCTTCCTACCCTTTTTAAAAATGGGCACAACATTTCCCTTCCTCCAGTCACCAGGGACTTTGCCTGACTGCCATGACCTTTCAAATATCATGGAGAGTGGCTTGGCAATGACATCAGCCAATTCCCTCAGGACTCTGGGATGCATCTCATCAGGTCCCATAGACGTATGTATGTTCAGGTTCCTCAGGTGGTCCCAAACCTGGTCTTCCCTTACAGTGTGAGGGTCTTTGCCCCTCTGGACGCCATCTTGCAGTCCATCAGCTGGGGAGGGACAAGCAGAGAGGCTGCCAGTGAAGACTGAGGCAAAAATGTTGTTGAGTACCTCAGCCTTCTCCTCACCTAATGACATGAGGTCACCATTCTTGTTCATTGGGGGGTATGCTTGCTTTAACCTTCCTTTTCTGGTTGACATACCTGCAGAAGCCCTTCTTGTTATTCTTCACATCCCTTGCCATGTTCAGCTCTGCCTGTGCCTTGGCCCTCCTGACCTCATCCCTACACAACTGGGCAGCATCCCCATACTCTGCCCAGGATGCCTGTCCCTACTTCCACTGCCTGTGCAGTTCCCTCTTGACCTGTAGTTTGACCAGCAGGTCTCAACTCAGCCATGCCGGCCTCTTCCCTTCCTTGCCTGACTTCTCACACCTGGGGACTGAGAGCTCCTGTGCTCTATGGAAAGTGTCCTTAAAGATCTGCCAGCTCTGACCTGTCCCCCTGTCCTGTATTCTACAGTGTAAATATATTACATAGGTATCACGTTGCCGCAACATCCAGGAACTAAAAGCAAGCAAGCAAAGTCAGTTAGCCTATTCTTAAAAAGCATATTTTTGGCCAGTCTTGCCTCTGCTCCAGCCCTGCTCTTAGCACCCCTCTGCAACAGAGGAAGCTCCTGAGTGAGCCTCAGCCCCCTTCCACTTAGAGGAACGGAGAAACCAAAGATGTGGCAACTAAATTGTTCTTTGCCTCAGTTTTCTACTGTACCTATCTATGCTCTTGTGCCTGAGATTTTGCATCCTCAAGAGCATGCTCAGAGCCTAATGAGGAAGGCACGTCCTCAGTACTCTTTCTGAAAGGGAGGGGAAAGGAGGGGTTTGTGGCTTTTGGTTTTGCAGCGCTCCATTAAACATTGAAAAGTGATCAACTGCTTCACAGGTGACTTTAAGCACACGGGTCCCCCCATCTGCCAAATCTCTCCTGGCCATCTGGTGTGGTTATATCCTATGTGTGATCACTTGAGTGGAATTTTGTCTTTTTTACTCTTTGTTCCTAACCAAAATGTTTAAGTTCTTATTCTGGCATGTCCAATAAATTGATACATTTTGTCACATCAAAAAAAGACTCCATGCCCTCTCATAGCTGGCTGACACATTGGCACCACCTGTTATTAAGTCACAAGAGGTCACCTTCTGCTTTTATTGGCCAGCAGCTCTAACCTCTGTTATCTACCTCACGGCGTTTCGTGATTTTTAATACCGTCCTTCACACTTTGAAGGACCCCTTATAATCACCTACAAGCAATCTCACCATTCTCCTTCAAATCTCTTATTCCCACTCTCCTTAAACCACTGCCAAATTCAGGGTGGCTGTTGTGCTACAGCCTACTGCACTGACCAACATCAACCAAGTACTACAGGTGTTCCCTGCTCTGGCTGATGTCCTGCAAAACATTCTAAGCTTTGTGGCATAGGAGACCCCCTTTTTTCTCAGCGCATTCTGCACAAGGATATCCAGATCCATGGCTGGGCTCCAAGTACTGTGCTAATAAAAAGCAAAAGAAGATGATTTCACAAGCTCTGTGTGTATCGTTCAACAAAAAAATTTCAGGTCAAATTTAAGCAATAAACTTCAGGTCAAATTTAAGCAATTTCCTTTAATTTACTTCCATTTTACTGACAATGAACAACTCTTTGCAGGCAAACCTCAAAATATACCTCCAGTAACAATTGTTTTCCTTCAGGTATTTATGCAGCATTCTAGCAACAGCATCTATATAGCATTTCTATTTTCCTATGCATACAAATACACAGTCGTACTTAATACATTAGCATTTCCACTATACGTTTTCACAGTGTATCCAGTTAAGCAAATTGCTCAATTAGCTGAACAGGGTTTTTTCTTTTCATTGTGAAAAGACAGAGTCTTGCAGAATGGAACAGCGTTCTCGGTAAGAGGTCAGTTGGGTGTGATTTTTGGAATAAAGGAGAGACGATGAGTGGGTTCTAAAGGATTTTTTAATTATTCACAATTTATTGCCTTAAAAAGTCAAACAGAGAGGGCAAACCAACACACATACTGGTTCATGCTGGTATGAAAGAGTAGCATGTTGTAGAAAAAGCCCACCATACTGACTGGAATTTTCCCACTGTACCATGTATCTCCTGGACAGAAAAGATTGTGGGACTGTCAAATACCGAGTGTCAGGGAATGGTACATCCACTCGTTGGTAAAATAAGTCAGTTAATTTGGCAGGTAAGTATTAAGTAATCATATTGTCAGAATAAGGCAAGTGGCTAAGAAAGGAAGACAAAGAAGAAGAGAAAAAATATAAAGACAAGGAAATAGGAAAGAGCCACATAGGAGAGGGGGAAGGGAGACAAGGGGGGAGTTTGATGGCCGAGCGATGAGAGAATAGAAGATGATAAACCGGATGGTACCAGGTCACCTTGTCCTCATGGCTGACGTTGGACTCCATCTCTGACTTTCCGCTGCCTGGGAGAATCTGAGCATCATCCCACCTGGGTTTTGTTACATGCGGAACGGAATGGCTGAGAGAAACTTCAGCAGGCTGGATATTTTCTCATCTACATTTTTAAAGATTTTTTTCAAAAAAACTTACTATTTTCATGCTCTCTGTGACTTTTTTTTTTCATTTTTTGCTTAGTCAAATCTTAGTAAATATTAGTTTAATTTTTTTAAGTAAATATTGTTTCATCTTGATTTGGGTTTTCCCTGATTTGGTCTGAACAGAGCAAAATTTCAAATGAGCTGAACAAGTTTTTTTAAAATGCATTACATTTTCCTGGGGTAAAAAAGTCTACGATATTCACCTAGGCAAAGCGTTACATCACGTACTCTATTTATGTTTCAGCATTGCAGTGACTTTTAAAAGCTCACAGCAGGAAATGAAGAAAAGCCTGAACTCATAATTATTAAATAATAATAAAAAAATGTACTCTGCTAAGGTTGCATTTATTCAAAATGGTACAATTAATATATCCCCATGTTTCCATTAATATATGTTCCGGTGGAGAAATTGATAGGAAATGTGGTCATGGCATGAACTTTACAGCACATTTGTATAGTCTCTGCTGAGCAGAGTTTAATTGAGCAAAGCAGCTTGGATAAGGAGTACCATACAGGAATGAGATTATCCATCATGCACCACCTAAATGGTCAATATCTAAGTTCTCCTTGTATTGACAGAGTTGGAAGGATGCTGCTTACCATCATCAGATGGCACAGGCAACAGGGAATTTAAATGTTGCCCCTTCCCACAGGGGCAAACCATTCCTCTCTTAAGCTTCCTTCAGCCTTTATCCTTAGGTCTGCTCCTTGCTGCTGAGATGAAAACACCTGCAGCTCCTAAAGCCAGCCCAGGGGAAGGTCGTGTAGGACCTCTCCCCACCTGATTTCCCTCCAGCTTCTCCCTGCAGCTCCTGCCACTGCCTGGTTCCGCCTGTCTCCGGCATCTCTGCCATGCCTAGTGCCTGGGGCTTTTCACCCTTCTCAGCTGCTCACCCACAACAAATGCTGGAACAGCTCCTGCTCTCCTCCCCAGACCCAGCTGTCACACTGCTGTGCTTTTGAGATAGCAGAGATGCTGTATTGTTATCTATGCTTGTATCTTGGCACCTGAGCTTTTCAGCTGCACTCGTGTTAAGCCATTACACAACCAAAACCTTCATTCACAAAACACCAGTGCGGAGCTTCAGCCCCGTTCAAGACACCGGTGGCAACATGATCTTTCTTGGATTCTCATTGCAACCGTGAATATGACATATCTGTTGCCATCTGTTTTCACTCATCGACCACAAGTTGTCAGTCTTCACCTTTATGGTTCTTCAGCACATAGCTCATCCCTTTGTGTAGCGCCCAGTCTCTTAGCTCACGATTAGTTCCTACCTTCAGTCTGTCAGCAGTGCCACCTGACCGCCCTCTTTTCTCTAAAGCAAGTCCAAGTTTAACTCCTTGCACAGGAAGAGCTTTTTCATTAGCTTCTGTGAAGTGACTGCTCTATTTCTTTCCACATGTCCTAGAGAAGCTACCTTTGCCAGAAGGGCCTGCAAAGCACAACCCTTGGACAAGGGCTCACCACACCGCAAGCTACAACTGCTGAGTACCATTCAACTCCCGTTTCTGGGATCATGTTTCTGTTTTGGATAATCCTGTTCTGATACTTCCACAAATTCCTAGGCAGTCAGTTGTCTGGCTCTGAAGTCTTAATCCTTGGTGGACTCCTGGAGATGCTACAGTAAAAGACATAGTAAGCATCTAGAACACAACTCCGTCATCTGAGCTATTTTCCATCATTTGTCTTTCTCTACTGAAGACCATGGTGCAGGGAATGTCCCTCGATGAACTGATGCATGGCTCTCAAAAAATGCCAGAGCTGAAGGAATAAGTGCTCAGACTCTCACATAATTGTGGGAAGCTTTTTTTTTTTTAATTTAAAAAGCATACACAACACTGTGAATAACTGGCAAGAAACAAGATTTAAAAGGAGAAAAAAGGTTTTGTTAAGCTTTTAACTTTAAATTGTGTTTATGCATGGAGACCAAATTCAAACGGTGTTTATTTCTTGAAAGCACAGACAAAAAACTCTGTTGCTGCTGTTGCAGACAAAGGATAAGTGCAGAGCTTCCACAGCAGCTGGCAGCAAAAGTGTTGCTGTGATTCTTTACACGCTAGTGTGCGTCCCAACACAGCAAACCCGGTGGCTTTTCCACCACTCAGACAGGAGGCGCAGCACAAAATGCCCCAATCCCCCTCCCAGAGCTAAGACCCTGTTGCTAAATCTTCATCAAAATCATGCCTGAAGACAAAATATTCAGGAGATAATGAGCACAGTCCTGCTGCTATAGGAAAACATCCATTTCAAGAGCAATTCTAATCATAATTTTATCTCTGTTATCATGAATATAACCAAAGGTTTCTTCTTTAAAGTTACAAAAAACAGCCAGCAATATTTTTATTTCACAAGGCTTCATTGACAGGCTCTCTTGTCTGCAGCAATTCAGAACTCCGGCTACCGAAGCTCATCGCTTTTTTATTTGCCTCCTTCAGTGCCGAGGAGATATTTATAACTGTTGCAGTCAGTCTTGAAATAAGTATACAGCACAAGGGTGCTGCATGTTACCCGTCAAGCAGAAGAAGACAAAGACAAATAAAAAGCAATGAAAAGACATGATATAGATATAGGGAAGATTGTGACTACCAAAGAGCTAATGGTTTTGTGACGGTAAGAAGTAAGCTTAGAAGAATACCCAGTATTAATAATGGTTTTGTTGAAAAATCTCTTCAGACCATTGAAGTATTAAGCTGTTCCTTATCGCACTTTCCCTACCTCTTCTTTTCTTTGCTACCTGGTATTTTTTAAATTCTCTTTCTTTATATCTCTCCTACTGGATTGAATAGCATTGAGCTGCCTTCGCCACACAAAATCGCAGATCACTAGATTTTTGTTTCATTCTAGACATAATTTGAGACAATCAAATTTGAATAGCAATTTTGTGTTCACATCTTTTATTTATTAAGGGTCTTCGAAATACAAGAAAAAGGGAAAATGCAAAACCCAGTATACACAGCAAATGTCAAAGTGGGGAAAAACCAGGCACAAAAAAACCGAAATATTTTTCTTTTTGTTTCTTCTTCTAAGAGACGAAAAGATAGTGAGACAGATTCCCTCCCTTGCAGGGACGTACTCAGTGCGAGTGGCTGAAATGATTACAGCAGGATGCCACTCACATAGCTCTCACCATCTGTCCTGAGCAGCTCTGCTTTAAATTACCACTGCCTCAGGGTCCCCGTATCCCTAACCAGCGTGCAGGGTGCCCAGCCGAGAGGCACTGGAAGGTGCTGGTGTCCCGCCGTGGCTTGCATCCCGAGGAGGGGAGGGTGGCGCAGACCAGCCACCTCAGCCCTGTGCCTACAGCCCCTTCTCCCGGCTTTGCATCCTCCCAGCCGAAAGCTCAGGTGCCGGGATACAGGTACAGATAACGATACAGCATCTCTGCTACCTCAAAGGCAGGGAGGCAGAAGGGTGTGGGAAGGGATCTGAGCTCCTCTGGAGCCACAAGTTTTGATGCTGGGCAAGGCAAGCATTTTCCGCAAGTAACAGGACCAGGAACTGCCTCAGGCCCCAGGGAAGGAAACAGATGCTTACATTTCTTCTGACTTTGCCCAAAGTTTTTATTTAATTATTTCAAGCTGTTTAAAAGGTGGTTGTGCTGGATAAGTAAACAGGGCCGGGGATCCATCAGAACAGCAGACACATCTTCAAAAGTTAGACTATGCTGTGCTGCCAGAATCTGCTGGGAAAAGGTGATGCATTTCATAACTGCTTTCTATTATTAGCACATCACTATAATCCTGGATCAAAAAATCACTTCAAATGAAGGAAAGGAAAAATGTACTATTCTTTCTCTATGGCTGGATTCTCCTCCTTGCTTCCCTTTGCAAAAAATATTTTGAAAATTAAATGTGAAAACAAATTATGGGCATGGACCCCTGTATTTGAAGAAACAGAAGGAAGTTTTACTTGAAGTTTTAGGGTGATTCTCACTTTGAGAATATATTTCAGTAGTGTTAGATTATATCACGTCAGCTATGCAGCCTGCATGCATGACTTGCTTGACTTGCTTTCCTCATCTTCTTGGTAGCAGGGGTCAAGGGCTGCAGAAGAGGTTCCTAAATTACATTTCCCTTTCCCATATTTCAATATACAAGTAAATGCCCAATTTCTACAAATTCTGAGCAATTTTTGGAGATGCAGCCCCCTGGGGCTGCACCCTCCTTCAATTTGAAAATCAAGATCTAGGACTCATAAAGAAAGCAGGCGCTGAAGGTTCCTTCAGTGAGGGATTTATGCCTGAATCACTAACCTGCTCAGTAGGCTTGCCAGCTTTCTCCAGTAATAATGCTGCACATTAGTTATTTGAGCTTGAATACAGCATTTGCAGGAGAAAAACATTCCGCAGTTTACCATTCTGGAAAGAGCTGATTGTTGTGTTGTCAATAAAGGGAAGGATTACAGAGTAGGCGAATTTGTTACATACACGTATGGCCCATGAAATACATCCCTCTATGAATCTTTAAACATTATCAGCCTACAGTAATTGTTACTTACACTCCACCCACTTCATTCTTCTTTCCTTCTTTTCCTCGGAAGAATAATTTGACAGTTGTTTTCTTTGAAAAAGTTGAACTACAAAATGATTTCTATGTCTAACAGGGACACAAATATGCTAGCATAAGTACGGTTAAGAAAATGTGGACAAATTTGAAAACCTCATCCATATGAAAGCAAAAATCAGAGGGTTTTCAAAAACTGAGATGGCCTGGAGAAATCTGAGGCTGTGGTGGAAGGGAGAAAGGCAGAGGGAATGAAACCCTCACCCCCCACCGCACACCCAGGGCTATCCCCCTAGCATTGTAAAGTGGAATTTATAGCTAAAATCAGGAAAATAGACCCAGGCATTAGGATCCTGCACTGACAGCCTATTATAAAGCTCCAGCTGTGTCCAAAGTTATAAAGCAATTTCATAGTTATATTTATCAGGATGAATAATGTGCAAATCCACTTCTGTTTGCTTTTTTTTTTTTTTTTGATATGTCATTATTAAAAGATTCCTACTGCACCTAGCACGGCTTCCCCAGATGTTCATCCAGTGCATCAGTGAGTGGCAAATGTGGATCCTACACACAGGGAAGAAGCACACAAGCCCTGCAGTGATGGGAAAGAAGAGGCTTCTGCCACCAGTAACAGGGAAACAAGGCAGAGCACTTACGTACTGTCCTTATCCATATGACTCCCAATGCTTAACAGAGGCCAAAGAGATCCCAGCAAGTGGAGATCATTTAAAAAACTGTGCAAAATCTGATACAGAGGCTAAGACCATTTTCAGAAGACTTCTGAAAGCGAGGTGGGAAGAAGAAGGATACTTGGCAAGGGTGAAAAACCAGCCACCCAGACTGACAGCCACACTGAGACTCCAGCCAATGTGGGATGCAGTTGTTAACAGAGTCTGGGAAACTGGAGAAGTCACAAAGTCTCAGCCTCGTGGTATCACTGTGTTAAGAGCAAAATTCGGCTGTTCCTGTGTACCTTCAAGGAAAGGAGTCCAGGGCTGTTAAAATGGTATAACCCAAAATCAGAGACCACATCATGCATCACGGGCAAAAAAGGAAACCTGAATGTACTGATCAACATCCAGACAGATAGGGGTGTTTTACCTACAGCTTATACATGCAGGAAAAGATATAATAAAAGGCTTTTATTTGTTTATGGGAAGCAGTCTTTTCTGAAAACAAGTAGAAGCTCCTTAATTATGGCCAAACAGGCTTGGCTTACTCAAGCCCCATCTTGAGAATCCAAGAATTATTTTTCTTCTAAATCACAAGTGAATCATTTTTAAATGAAATGAAAATTTAAAGAGCAGAAGAGATGAAGGAACCTGCTTAAGAGCATCTGCCCAAAGCATAGTGGACCAAATTCCAGATAGAGGGACAGGAATGTCCAGAAGGAGATGGCCATCATGCTTCTCAATCCTACCAAAAAACAAACAAACTAACTAACTAACTCTTTGAGAACCCACAGAGCAAATGAGCAGGACGAACAGTTGAGGGTGAAACTCAGGGTGGTGAAGCCAGGGAGTTAGCAGGGTGTAACCAGGACAACACATTCCCAGACTCTTTTATCAGCTCCCCAGGGGCTGATAGGGGTCTGTTCAAAAGCACTGTAATGGTGCTTTCAGAGATCTTACAAAAAATACCTGTAGAGCAGCCAGGACCCAGCAGGGCAGAGAAAATTGCCATGGGAATCAGAACCCTAAGGGAGCTCTGAAAAGGTTGCTGCAACACATGAAGCCACTGAGGTGGCTGAAACTAGGCCTGAAAGTAAGGTCTCACCTGCAAGGATATCGTGGAAAATGGGAGGTTGGTCTACAAAGCTATTTTATTTCTAAGCTGTCTTTCACATTTGTTTTACATGTCTCTATTTCTTTAAGTTACTTATTATAGTTGAATATTATAATAGAATCTGGAGTTTATAGTTCTTTTGCTCCTCTTTGGAGAATTCACCATAAGGTGGAGGCACAGACAGGTCCACCTCAACACCCTGGGCCGCTCAGGGTCCCACCACAAGTCCATACTGCAGACAGTCAGTAGAACCAAGCCTTGCTCCACATTTAGCACTATCAAACTATGACACCAAGGAAAAACTTGTGGCTAACAGCTGATATTATATTTAACAAAAAGGCTGAAAACAGGAATGCTTCTTGTGTTAGGATCTGTTGTCAGAAGAACAAGGCATGTGTGGAAGACAGAACTAAAATGAATCAAGTTAAGTCAATGTGATTCTGCAAATCCCACGAGTTCAGGAGAGGTAGCCTGGAGACACCTATGGTGACAACTAATGTGAGGTGGAGGTGACCTAAGAGACCCCGGTCTTCTGAAGTTGTCATACCATGAAGAAGCCCGCTGAAGAAGAGTAGGCATTTAAGCCTGGCTGGGAACAGAAGATGCAAGAGGCTCAAAGACTCCTCTCTCACATAATCAAGACGTGTATGTTACCTAACTCAGAAGCACACAGAGCAGAGACACCAAATGAAGCAAGTCATCACCTTCTCTCAGCAGACAGGATTCACCCCACTGAAATGCAAGTGCTTAAAAGCCAGATGTTGCCTCAGCTCCTTCAGCAACTGGCAGCACGGACAGCAGCTTTCAGAGGTAATTCATCCCACCCATCTCATGTACCAACCTGGGCTGGGGTGACTCACCCTGGAAAGCTTCTCACGCACGTCATCAAGAAACAGGCCTGGGTGACTTACCTGGCCTCAACACTAATGTCCTAGGAGGCTAAACTTGAGAGAGAGAAATCCCACCTGCAGAAGCTCCCCACAACCTGCCAGTTCAGGATACATCTGCTCTCACACTGCTTTCTGCACAGGTCTGCAGCAGCAGATCCTGCCCCAGCCCTAGGCCCAGCTCTGTCTTCTGCCTGCGGGGCCAGCTGGAGGAAAGTGAAATACAGGACCTTCCTGCTCTCTCCTCTGGGATGAAGAAGAACAAAGAGCTCCAAAAGTTAAAGTAAAAAGAGAAAGCCACAAGAAGCCAGAGCGAGCTCAGGTGGAGCAACTTGTAAGTTGGAGAGAAGACTAGAGAAGTGACTGTCCTTTTGTATTCGGCACTTGTGAGGCCACACCTTGAATACTGTGTTCAGTTTTGAGTCCCTCACTACAAGAAAGACATTGAGGTGCTGGAGCATGTCCAAAGAAAAGCAACAAAGCTGGTGAAGAGTCTAGGAAACAAGTGTTATGAGGACCAGGTGAGTGAACTGGGGTAGTTTAGTCTGGAGAAGAGAAGGCTGAGGGGAGACGTTATGGCTCTCTACAACCACTCGAAAGGAGGTTGTAGTGAGGTAGGTGTCTGTCTCTTTTCCCAGGTAACTAGTGATAAGAGGAGAGGAGAGGAGAGGAGAGGAGAGGAGAGGAGAGGAGAGGAGAGGAGAGGAGAGGAGAGGAGAGGAGAGGAGAGGAGAGGAGGGGAGGGGAGGGGAGGGGAGGGGAGGGGAGGGGAGAGGAGAGGAGAGGAGAGGAGAGGAGAGGAGAGGAGAGGAGAGGAGGGGAGAGGAGGGGAGAGGAGGGGAGAGGAGAGGAGGGGAGGGGAGGGGAGAGGAGAGGAGAGGAGAGGAGAGGAGGGGAGAGGAGAGGAGAGGAGAGGAGAGGAGAGGAGAGGAGAGGAGAGGAGAGGAGAGGAGAGGAGAGGAGAGGAGAGGAGAGGAGAGGAGAGGAGAGGAGAGGAGAGGAGAGGAGAGGAGAGGAGAGGAGAGGAGAGGAGAGGAGAGGAGAGGAGAGGAGAGGAGAGGAGAGGAGAGGAGAGGAGAGGAGAGGAGAGGAGAGGAGAGGAGGGGAGAGGAGAGGAGAGGAGGGGAGAGGAGAGGAGGGGAGAGGAGGGGAGGGGAGGGGAGGGGAGAGGAGAGGAGAGGAGAGGAGAGGAGAGGAGAGGAGAGGAGAGGAGAGGAGAGGAGAGGAGAGGAGAGGAGAGGAGAGGAGAGGAGAGGAGAGGAGAGGAGAGGAGAGGAGAGGAGAGGAGAGGAGAGGAGAGGAGAGGAGAGGAGGGGAGGGGAGGGGAGGGGAGGGGAGGGGAGGGGAGGGGAGGGGAGGGGAGGGGAGGGGAGGGGAGGGGAGAGGAGAGGAGAGGAGAGGAGAGGAGAGGAGAGGAGAGGAGAGGAGAGGAGAGGAGAGGAGAGGAGAGGAGAGGAGAGGAGAGGAGAGGAGAGGAGAGGAGAGGAGAGGAGAGGAGAGGAGAGGAGAGGAGAGGAGAGGAGAGGAGAGGAGAGGAGAGCAGATGTCCTCCAGTTGTACCAGGAGAGGTTTAGATTGGATATTAGGAAAAATTTCTTCACCAAAAGGGTTGTAAAGCATTGGAACAGGCTTCCCAGGGAAGTGGTTGAGTCATCACCCCTGTAGGTATTTAAAAGACATGTAGATGTGGCGCTTAGGGACGCAGTTTAGTGGTAGACCTGGCCGTGTTAGGTTAACAGTTGGACTCAGGGATCTTAAGGGTCTTTTCCAACCTAAACGTTTCTAAGATTCTAAGATGATGGCAAAGGGCAGAGAAAAAATGGGGCAGCAGAACTCATTTGGAAGTGCTGGAGTTGCTCACCAAGGGCAAGGGTAGAGGCTCTGAAAGAGGTGCTCAAAGCACTCTGTGGAGGAAAAGCCACATCCAACCATGACTGCTCCACTCCGAGTGCGAAAGTATGAATACATTTGGGCCCAGTTTCTTTCCTGAGCTAACTCTGCAGTGATACCAGAAATTATGCAAGTTAAGATGCATGTCTCTTATGAAAATGATGCAATAATCAGTGTCTACAGTTCGATTATGAGATAATTAATTTTAATTGCATATTACATTCTCATTGAATTAAAAGATTTGAAGAGTTTGACTATTTTTATATTCCCCTTGCAATACATTTTGTAGTCTGTGCTATTTAGAGACAGAAAATTGCAACTATTTTAAAAACACGACAATGACTTTCACCTCCCTGAGGGAAATCCTGAATTATTACCTTTGATGGCATCAGGGTTCCATCCTTATTCAGTTAGAGAAAATCATTCGAGACCCCTTTTTAGCTTTGCCTTCCACCTCTTGAGTGCCTTGAGTTCCCAACACTGAGATGAGAAACGCTCGCTATTTATTAGCTGGAAGAGAGAAAATTGTGTCTTTTTTAGATTCTTTTTTCTTCACCAGAAAAATGTTGAAATAGAAACTTTCTTTTTGTCATCTCTTCTTAGTGCCACCCATTCAGCAGGAGCGTTGGCTGGGCCCCTGGTCATCACCCTCCCAGGAGAGCGAGCTGCCACCCTGCCCAGCGCAGGCTGCCCGTCCCGGCAGTGAGCCCACAGGCACAGGACCATTCCTGCCTTCAGCATCGCTTTGCCAGCTGCAAGGGAGAGTGACTGAGGTCAGACATTGCCCCATGCGGCAGAGACGTGTTTTGCCTGTTCTGATTTTCCATTTTTTAGCTCCCACCAGCAGCAAAGCATGGAGCAAAATGTCCCTGCTATAGCCCGCAACAATTCGTCGTAGTAAGGCACTGGCTGAATTGCGCCTTGTGGCCCTACTGTGAGGGAACAAATCGCCAGCTTCTCCAATTGTTCAAATATCTTCTCAAACAGTTGCTGAATAAGTCATGACAGTAATCGGCAGTTTGTAACTTCCCATCCAGCCGTTTGCAGCAGATATTCAAGACCCGGCCTTCGAAGCTGACTGGTTTTTGGGTGGCTGTGGAGGCTATAGGGTTAGTTCCTAGGGACTTGGACACCTGGGCAGGAGCCTCTGCTTTTGTAAGAGCTTTCTGAATTGGCCTTCAGCAGTGAAAAGCTGGCCTTTTCTGCGTCATGAGCAGCTCCAAAGAAGACCGAGGAGGGAGAGCAGAGACACCTACACTAGACCCTCACCATCCCTTTTCAGGGTGCAACACATACTCCCTCTCCCGGTCTGACCCCAGTGTGCCTGCCTTTCCCAGTCAGATCTGAACACCCACTCTCCCACACACCCCCATCTCCAAGCATTCAGGAGGCCAGCCCTCACTCCGCCAGGTACCAGTGCTGCCTGTAGGGGTATGGTGGTGGGACACCTTCCCACACGGAAGACGAGACAGACCCTGTGACCCCCAAACGTCCAGCCAAGGAGGGTCTGTTATTGCCTGACGTGAAATGCAAGATAACGGGGATGTAGAAAGGAAAGAATAAAAACTGGGTTTGCGAGCATACCCCCAGTTTCATGCTTAAAAACTTAACCTTCCCCACACAGAAGCTTTTTTCCTAGCATTGATATTCCCCTGTGCCCACACATTTGTGCCAAAGAGGTGAGCAAAGCTGTGGAAATCTCATCAGATGCCAAGATTTATGTTTTATTTTTCCGCAGATCTCAATTTCTTAGAATCACAGAATACACAATGACAAGTTTCCTCCGTACTTCTAAGATATTCCTACCTGATACCCCTTATGTCTCAATCTTTTCTTTCCTAGTCTTTCTTGCTCTTGCGTGGTTTATTCTGACTGGAAGACTGAAGGTGTGAAGGTATTGATTACATCTCTTTCTGACGCACCGCGAAATATGCCATCTCCTGTCTTCAGACTGGTGACTGGCTTACGTGGCAGGTTTCTTCTGCATGCATAAAACACATCAAAATTGTATTACATGCTGCTGTTGTTCTTAATAGAAATATTATTCAACTCACCCAGGTTTTCTTCGGGAGATGTTTTTTCATTTCGTTTAATGCCTAACCTTCCCTGGTTTTGACAGGTACACGAATCTTCCCGGAGGCTGCTGTTCCTGAGCTCGCTGTACCGTCTGTGCTAAAAGTCTTTTATCCTGAGATCAGTGGTCCCAGGGATGAGAGCAAGCGACTAAGTTCTGCAGTGTACCTCGCAAGTAAGGACCAATCATTTATCACTTAGCTGTACCTGGAGCCTCTAAACTAAGGCTTAGCCGGTTCAATAAGTAGTGGAACAAAGGCTACTCTGGCATGAAGGCTGTTTGTATTTCACACGGGGGTTGGTGTGGGCTTTTTGGATCACTTTTTCTGTAAACCATTGGAGGGCCTTGGAAGTATGTCACTGCAGTTCTGCTGCTGGTCCATCTCGCAGAGCCGCCCTAAAGCTGCAAGGCACACCTGTCTACACATCATCACACAGAACGGCCCGACGTGAAACCAGGCTCTGAAACAATAGCAAGGGGCTTTTTACGCAATACAAAAATATATTAAAAATACATAATGTAACTTGTCTTAATATACTTTTCTGAGTCTAAAAATATGCCAGACCAAAAGAAACATATTTACATAAAAAGCAGACAAGGTCAAATAACAAAGAAAGCCCTTAATTAGTTGTAATCAACTTTAATTTGCATACCGTATATAATTCCTAAATGATTGTTAATAATAACTTTATATAATGGACTTCCAATTTTCATGAAAATGGCACATTTTGATAAGCAGACACAAAACCCTAGTACTAATAAGGTTTAATTTGCATACATTAGACTGATTATCCAAACAAAAGGATTACAGTATTACTTCTCCATACCTTTATGTCCTTATTATGCACATTTATTAACTTCACAAAAGCTAGCTGTTAGTGACAAACAATAGCCGTGGCTGGAAGAGAAATCTACAGTGTGAATAAAGTGCATTTTAATGCTAAGAAGCAAAGTTTGTACTGCATAAATGTTTTGTTTAACTCTTTCTTTTGCAAAAGGCATTATGCTCTATAAGGCAGGAACTATTAGATGGATAAATCACTTCTTCATTATGTGATTTTTTTTGTAAAGAATAGATTTTCTGTAAAAATTATAACCTGCTTGCGCTCCTAGTTTCCCGATGCGAAGTTAAAAAACATGGATGGTGCTTGAACATATGAGGAAAAGTGTTTACAATCACAGGATTAAGCTGTTAACTCATGTGATTCCAGGGCACAGTGTTAATAAATATATTGCCACAAGCTTCGTTTTCACAGCATAAATAATAATACAGGTGGCAATAGCTGTTCCTAAGGGTATTACACATACCCTGCAATTAAAGTGTGAGCGAGGGGGAAGGGAAAAAAAAAATCATTAGTAGATCTGGTATCTGAAGCAAATGATGCTCACAAAGGGGCTGAGAAGGAAGCCAATAGATGTGAAGCTTAAATTGAATGCCACCCTGGAGCTCCCTCCGTGCTGTGACACGGGGCTGTGCTGATACGCAATGGTGACAGTGATGTGAGAAGAGGATGTCGTCTCCGCCGCGTTCTGCGTCCTTCTGGCGCACCGCCGTCGAACAGAAATGCTGCTTTTGGAGCCCACGTGTTTTGATACTCCATGGGCCACCTGACTCTTCAGGGAGGGTTGCTACAGTTGTCATGAACCTTGAGTGACTTCTCAGAGGTAAGTTGTTACTTGCACAGTTTTTGACTAAGGTCTCCACGTCTACCTGTAACCAGTTTGCCTGACACTTCAGAGCAACCCAGATCAGGTTTTAACGTTAGACAGATGCCATGCAGCCGATCCCTTGAATATACAGTGAGCATCTGGCAAGGTTACCAAGTACTGAGAGCAGGCTTTTTTTTCCTAGCGTCATTTCCATCCAACCGCTTTGCAAAGGGCTGTAGGAACCACTGTGATTTTTGTCACCTGTGCAGCTCAAGGGCACTGACTTCTGGCTCAGTCGTGGTCAGTGCCACAGGGTCAAAGCCCAGGGTCCTTTCCCCAGCAGGAGCCCAAGGATTTCCTTGAGGAGCCATGAATGAATTAGGGCCTCGTGATGCAGCCGAGGGTCTCTAACTGTGAAACTGCCACCAGGATAGGGTTGCACAACGACCACCAGCATTTGTTGGTCTGGAACAGCAGGTGGGGAAAACACATTTCAGAGGATATAATATACATAAGAACCTTTAAATCTACACAGAAACTTAGAGAGATCAGCCTTTTGCCATAAATATTTGCGGTATTTACCATGACATTTATTGTATTTGAGCTCTGCTGTAAAGATGCTGATGTTTCGAAAGGTGCCCAATACGCTTTTCTTTCAAGGAGACCCCAGAGAGAATGGATGACCTGGAAGATGACTCTGGGGCTGTGTTCCCAGACCTTCTGAATCAACCCCAGTTTATTCTACAATCTTCAGGACAAACACACCTGGAAGGTTTAGCAATGTCCATTCTGTGTTCAAAGTGACACAGCCGCTGAATCCTACTGACATCCACATGAGGCCGGGATTCCCAAAAGCACAGTTGAAAACAACACTTGGTATCCTACATCATGTAGGCATTCTTAAAGGTATTCCAGGTCACAAAGCATGTTACGTTTTGCATTGATATTAGATTAGTCAAAAAGATTACACTGACTGAACGTGGATTTTTATGGTTTTTTAATCAGAATGCAGATACAAACCCGACTTGCTTTTTCCTACCCAACCACAGCCCTGTTTCCATTGAATCCTACTGGGCTTGGTCTGGCCTCACTTGCCTGACTGATGAGCTTTACGCATGACTCAAAAAGGTTACCTTTGGATCCAGACTGCAGCCCTCAGTCTGTAAGTTCCTACCACTGTATTCATAATTTTCTCCTTTGTAGCGCTCTGTCACAACTCAGCGAGATGTGCGCTGGATGCTCATTCCTTTTCTTTTTTCCTTTGCAAAAACCGGGAGCAGCCTATGAAACACCTTCTTGCCTGGTTCAGCTCCCTGATCCCCAATCTGTCTTCCTGCTGTGTACTGCAGAAAGAGGGGGAAAAAAAGAGTATTTCACATTACAGTCTTCACAGTTTTGAAGATCCCTTTGCCCACTGAATTTGTACATCCTTGTCCCAGGTAAAAAAAAAAATGGGCCCCTTTTACAGGATAAGGAATTAGAGTAAGTGTAAATGATTGTCCAGTTATTCTCACTTGCAAGTTTGCATTCAGTGAAGGACGACATGTGTTACTGTTCCAAGTGATGGGTCCGCAGAAAGCCTCTGACACACAGCAAGTTGTTTTAAAAATCAGAAGCCATGTTCAGTTTTCAAAACCCTGAGGACAGCCAGCACCCTCCGGATATTTTGATAATATTAGAACAAAACCAAAACCGGAATAAAGCCAAACTACCCCTTCTCGCGCTTGTTCAAAGGGAATAAAACTGACATCTTCAGGAGCATCGCTGTACAAAATGGATGATAGCACACCGTCTGCTGAAGGAAGCAAACAGGCTTCTCGAGTAGCCCTCGGCTCACCTGAAAGCTCAGCCAAAGTCTTTGCCTATTTGTGCTGCGATTGCCTGGGTTGCAACACAAAAACCAATTTACGAGCGTGCTTTCACTCACGAGAAAACCCCACTGACTCGAGGAATGAAAGGTTATGAGTAAGGGTTGCCACACAGGAACAATAACGTAGTTAAATCCAACGTCTTTTGTTTAAAGTTAGTTTTTCTGTGGTTCCATAATATTATTTTTAGTTTTCAAGAACGGAAACAATAGCTGAGCTCTGTAAGTGCCAAGTCTTTTTCAAGGTTTGATAAAAAGCTAAAAGACAGGAAGGTGCATTGATTCCAAATAATAACTTGTACCCTGTGATTTCAAGATTTTACAATCCATGCACATGGCTGGAAATATCTGTCTGTAGA
The DNA here is from genome assembly GCF_030867145.1 of Opisthocomus hoazin. Taxonomy (NCBI): domain Eukaryota; kingdom Metazoa; phylum Chordata; class Aves; order Opisthocomiformes; family Opisthocomidae; genus Opisthocomus; species Opisthocomus hoazin. Next base: position 94,296,967 of record NC_134414.1, on the reverse strand, counting down.
AGTTTCTAAGAATTATGTATGAAGGGGAAATCTTAAGACATGTACTATTTTTTTTTTATTATTTTTGAATGGAAAACTTCAAATCAACAGTCCAACAAATTGCAGCTGCTGGGATTGCTGAGCCAATTTACAATCAAATTGAATTTTTTTCCGTTAAGAAAAAACCCTTTTGAATTTGGAAGGAAGCGCTCTGCTCCCTACCAGCCCACTCATGCTTTTCTATAATGTCACGCACACCCGCAGTCCCAGCTATCATGTTCTTCAGGCGCATAACTAGTGTTAGCACAGACGTTTTTAAGAATACATCTCCATTCTTAATTATTTCAGAACATCAGATTTTCCTCAGTTTTGTCTTCCGATTTCAATCTACTTTACAAGTCTAATTTCTATCTGTGCCTGATTTGGATACCTTGGAAGAAACTCTTCCATAAAATCCACTTCCTCACACTTTGCTGCCATTAGCTGCTTTATCGATGGAATGTCCTCAGCACACTTTGGGAGATCTCTACTCTCCATCTCTGTCAGCGGTGTTACACTTGCGAGACAGCAAGTTCATTCGTACCTCAGCACTTACACAACGCAGTTTATTTTCATAAAACATCCTCTTCCTACAGAGCACCACAGAGTACTCTGAATCTCACATTAAAAGGGATGCAGAACATCAAACAGATAAACATGGGCGCTATAACAGAATAGATCCTTTGACGATCTGACCAGTATCCAGCCATGATTTATAGCAGGGATGCTCCGCATAAAGGTGCCAACACCTAAAAAAGCCACGAGAAGTACAGACAGACAGCCTCTTAATGTAAGGCTGTTGGAAGAATTTTCTCCACGTATCTGTGAACGTCAGCCTCCTCCAGGAAAAACGCACGTTCCCTTCCATGAAATGTAGATTTTTCCTAACTAAACATTTTTTTTTTAAATCTGGATGAGATAGCGGTGCTGCCTAAGTGAGACCCAGAGGCAACAACATGCACAGATGCAGAAGACATGGTTTTAAGGTTAGATTGGTTGAGGGGATGGTCCGACAGAGCTTCCCAGACAGCTTGCAGTCTCTTTGCTCTGTTACCCTGTGTCACTTCAGCCATGCTTCTGGTTTAAACAGCCCTGTGCTCATCCGTAGCATCACCCGGGCAAGGGAACGCCAGCCCAGCTCCAACTCATGCCTTTCTCCAGATCGTTTTGATTCCTGCTCCGTCCCTGTGTGGCTGCGTTTACTGAAATAGAGCACAGCACCACATGAAGGTCACGCTGGAGCCAGTCAAAGAGGGTGAAAAATGTCCTTTGCTCATCGAACGCTCATTTAAATTTTTAATGGCTTTGCTTCAGCTGTGTTCACACCCCCTCTGCGGTTAGTCGAGCGATCGCGTTTCAGTGGTACGAATGCTGGCAGAACACCCGTGTCGAGAGTGGCCCACGGACGAGCTGAAGCAGCCCAGCTGTCACGCTCGCACACGCACACACACACCTATTTGCACAACCAGTGTGCTGCTGGCGCAACAGGCGGCTAACGCGATCAATACCAGGGGGGTTATTTGACCAACTACAGCTACACGACGGAAACCATTTGTAGTCAAGCCCTTCTGTTATTCATTTAAAGGAACCGCTGGAGCATTTTAGATAACAAACACATCTGAGAAAATGACGCTCTTGCTCACGGATATTCCAGAAGCAAAAGAAGAGAACACGTTTGACAAATAAATTATTTGTTATGAAGCCTCTGCTCGGTTCTAGGCAGCACATACAAAAGAAAATAACACAGAAAGCATAATGTTAAATAAGCCTATGATCATAGTTTTAATTTTTTTAGACCACTGCACTTTAATGCATTAATAATTTCACTGAGTTTCTAAGGATTACTGCAAGAAAGACACTTGAAAGCCACTATCCATGGGTTTTCTAGGGTCGGAAGAACAATCTCTCCGTCCACCACCCAATCTCCTAGAAGACGCAGTCATAGGTCTGTAGGATGCAGAGCTCCACCCAGTTACTCTTATATTTCGCCAAACAATTTATGCTGGGTGAAAACGTGCCTCCCAGAAATGCACTGGTCTAGATTCAAACCCAGGGTGGTGCCAGGGAATCCACTGGTTCCTTGCAGAAACACCGCTGCAGTCAGCAAGGGCAGCCGGAGCTTGTGGAGGTGCGGGGAAGCTGAAATCCTCAGGAGGGGACACACGTGGGAAGGGGATGGAGGGGAAAAATGGGCAAGTCAGGGAGCTCACAGGGAAATCTGAAAGCCTAGAAAGGGCCTCTGGAGGACTCTAAGGACTGAAGACGACAAGGTGACGGGACAGGAAGCTGGCAAAAGGGACAGAGACGGTACTGATGGCATCCCAGCCTCAGCCATCAGACTGCCAGCCTTGACGGGATTTCATGGTGCCAAGCACTTAGGAGCAAAACCAGAATTAGAAACAATGAAGAGAGCGAGCTGTGAAGTACCCATGAGCTTAGTGACCTGGAGGAGATGACGTGCCAGCGAAGGACGCACAAGCTTCTGCCCAGCCCCAGCTCCCACAGCCAAACCTGAGGCATGAAGGAGAGGAAGGCACATGGCCTCTGGGAGGGAGAGCGGGCTGCGGAGGGGTCGCACTGTCTAGCTGCACGCCCAGCTCCATTCTTCCCAGTCACTTCCAGGAACGTTGGCTTGGTGACAAGGCTCAAAGAATAAATAAGTTAAACGCATTAACAAAATCCCACAGAGTTGTTGGCTGTGACTGGATTTCTCAGAGACATCACTGCAGAACTGTTCTGGTCTCACGGTCGTGAAAAAAAAGGCAACCCACAAAGTGAGCTGGGAGTGCTTCTGGAGTGTGGACCAGAGGAGAGGTTTTGAGTTATCAGAAGTGGGGAAACAGCTTAAGAGAAACACAGGTGAGACACGTTCACCGAAAGCTAACTGCTGTCCTCTGTCTGTAGCAAAACCACGTTAACAGAAAAATAAACCACCAAGGAATTAAAAAAATAATGACAACTGAATAAAAAAAAAGGTATTTAGAAAGTATTTTTTGAATTAAATCTACAGAACGAGGCCCAGACTCTGCTCACACGTAGGCATGGGCTAAATGGCTAAATATTAAGTGTATGAATAATTACTCCAGGGGTTCCACCGCTGCTGATATCCGGCCTCTGTCCAGATGCAAATCAATACAGAAACCGCTCCCCGAGCTAGCGCCGAAACCGAAGCGAGCGAAAAAAGCCAGGGCTGCTTCACAGACAGAGACGCGGTGGCACCGCAAGCCGGTGCGTCCCAGCCAAACCGAGCCCTGCCAGCCCAGGTAACTGCGCAGTGGGGACGTGGCTATGGGTACCGTACCTGACCTCCCGTCTGCTTGCTTGGGGGGGGCTGCCAGCAGCCCTCACTTCCCCGCAGGGCTCCCTCCTTGATAGGCGCTGCAGCCTCACGTCCAGGGGCACAGGCCCCAGGAACCGGTGAAAACAGCTGATGGAATTCCTAAAAAAAAGGCAACACTTGCCAAATGAGTTTTTTTCTCGGGTGTGAACCCGGAGGCGCTCAAGTCCAAGACCACTCCGCAAAGCAGCTTCGGCGCAGTGCCCCAGCCATCCCTGCTAGGGGTGGATTATTCGACATTTGACTTGGCGATCGGCAACAAGGGGATAATATTCATCCCACCTCAGATGAGCAGGTGGTTAGGCCATTGAGCCCGGAGGAGCCTTCAGGTGACCGGTGACTTGGCAGAGCCCCAGGGGACACGCAGCGACGCTGGTTCCCCCCCAGCTGTCTGACCGGGGCCGCAGGGGATGCGCCACTCTGCTGTGATCCCTCGTTACTGTCTGTCGGGCTTCAGCCCTTTTTTATTTTTAAGTGGTTAACCAGACCGTTGCAGAAGAAGGGAGCAAGGCTGCTTCCACGGCAGTTCTGGTGGTGCCCCCAAGGGCAGTCCTCTGCCCGTCTCCACGGCTCAGGGCTGAGCTCGGCAACGTCAGGGCTGTGCCCAGGAGAGGTTTTGGACCAGCGTTCTCCGTTAAGGTGAAAAACGAACCTTGCGTGTGAGTTGAGATAACGACGCCACGAGGCTCGAGAGGCGAGTCACGCACCAGTCCGTCGCATCCGAAGGGCACCGGGCGTTTCTCCACCGCCCGGCGCGGAGGGAGAACGGGCATCTTGCCTTCCCCAGCTCCAGGGCTTTTGTGCACAGGGCCACAACCCTGTACATTTTGGGGGGGGGGGGGGGGGGAGAATGTATGGATATCGCGACCGACTCGCCCCTGCAGAAACCCGATGGTCCGTGCTGCACCCTCCTGCGGGCCCGGGCTCTGCCCCTCTCCGCCCTCTTCTGCCGCCGGCCGGGGGTTGGCGGCTCCGGGGCACAAAGCGCGTCGAGGGGAGGGGGGGACCCGCGGCGGGAGCGGAGCGGGCGGGCGGCGGGAACGCGGGGCGAGTTTCTGTACCGGCCTACAGCTCCTGCGCCGGCCTTTTTTTTTTTTCTCTTTTCTACCCCCCCCCCCCCCCCCCCCGAAGCAAACCGCGATAAATCGAGCCCTGGAGGGTTTCAAGCAGTTGTTACCGTTTTCTTCTCCATCGCGAGGAGAGTGAAAAGCCCCCAGCGGGGGCCGGAGCCCAGGCGGGGGCTGCCCCCGCCGCGGCAACTCCACCCTCGCGCAGGAGGCGAGGGGAGCCCGGACCCCCGGGGGACAGCCCGGACCCCCGGGGGGGCCCTCGGCCCCGGCGGGCCGCGGGGTGCTGCGGGTGCGGGGTGGCAGAGCCGGCTCACGGCTCCAGGCCGCCGGTTGCCCGGTCAGCGACCACTCGCGGCGGGCGCGGCGAGGGCAGCCCCTCCCCGGCCGAGGCAGCCGCCGCTCCCTGCGGGGTCCGAACGAGCTCGCACCCAGCCTTGAACCGATTCTGAAACCGAGCTTAGCCGCAGCCCGGCCCCGAGACCTGACACCGTTCCCCGGGCGTGACAGCGAGCTGCCATCTTGCAGCCGTGCCTCCGCGCACGGGCGGTTCCAGCGGGGAGAAGCGGTTCGGACGGCGGGGCTCCCTGTAACCGGAGAGGAAAATACAGGAGGGGGGGAAATAAAACCCCCAACCCCACTGGGCGTGGGGCGGGCTCGGGCCGGGGCTGCGCGGAGCGTTGCGGGCAGCCGTCGGGCGGCGGCCCCGGGCAGCTCCGGGCCCGGTGCCCAGCGTCCCGGCGGAGCGGAGAGCCGCGGCTCCGGCCCCGCTATTCGCGGCGGAACGAAGCGGGCGGCGGCCCCCGTCCCGGTGGAGGGGAGACAGCGGGCGGGGGGGGGGGGGGGGGGTGTCGGCGGGCCCCCCCCCGGTCCTGCTCCTGCGGCGGGAAGCGGCCGTTGGCAGGGAGGGCGGGTAGCCCCGGTGGCCGATCCCCGGCACGTACCGTTACCGGCCCGCCCGGGAGCGGAGCCGGGCGCGGGAGGGTGCGGGGGCCGGTCCCCGGGGCGAAAGCCGCCGCGGGTGCGCGGAGCCGGAGCGGGTGCTGCCGCGGCAGCGGCCGCCGGGGGTGTTCGCCCGGGCCGGCTGGAGCGGAGGGAGGCGGCAAACGCTGCCGCCCGTGCCCTCCCGCCTCTCCCCGCACCGGCTGTCGGTGCCCGGGCCCGCCGCCCGCCCGAGGCATCGGTGTGTTTGGCTGAGCTCAGCAAGGTTTGCTCCCCCGAGCAGAACCGTAATTGCTGTAATTCCGCCGTGCCGTTCGGATCATGGCAGTATGGTTGTTTTCTCTCTCCCGCGCTCTCCCCCTAACACTGCAATAACGCGCTCCAGTGTTAAATTAGCAGGTTGCAGAGGGAAGGGGGGGGAGGGAGGGAAGAAAAAAAAAAAAAGAAAAGGAGAGACCACAAATGAATGAAAGTTTGTTTAAAAAAAATAAATAAAACAACAAAGTGACTTGGCAGAGGCGAGCTCGCATCGCGAAGCATCCTCGCCCGCCAGCGGGCCGGCGCCGGCCCTCCCCGCGCCCCGGGGCCGCTCTCCCCGGGCAGTGGGGGCCCCCGGCCCGGCCCGGGCCCGGAGGGGCGAGGGAGCGGGAGCGGAGGGGCGGCACGGGCCGCCGGCGCAGGGCTGCAGGGCCGCGGCGGAGCTCCCCGCGCTCCTGGCGGCCCCGGCGGCCCCGGCGCCCGCCCGCCGCAGCCCCGGCACGCACCGCCGGCAGCCTCCGCAGCTCTCGGCGCCGCCGGAGCCCTCGCAGCCGCCCCGCCGAGGGTCCCCCGTCCCCTCCGGCCACCCCACCCCGGTGCCCCGGCGGGCTCGTGTCCCCCCGCCCGGGCGGCCCTACCGGTGCCCGCTCTCTCGGGCGCGCTGCGGCGGCTCGGCGGCAGCAGCCACGGCGGACGCGGGCCGGCGTCCCCCGCCACCGGAGCGCAGCTCCCGGCCCGCCCGAGACCGCTCCCGGGCAAGCCCCGGCGGAGCCGCCCGGCACGGGGGTCTCCCGTGGGTCCCCCTTCCCTTCCTCCGGTGTTGGGGCTTTGTTGTCTCTCGGTTTGGGTTTTGGGGCGGCGTTTCGGCTTTGTTTTATTGCTTACTGAGTTAATGAATTAATTGCCACTCGTGCCAGGGATGGCAAAAGCTCCTGAGAGCCGAGCGGCGACGGCAAACGGCAGCTCTGCGTCCCCCCGCAAAGCCGCGCCGGGCTGCGGCCGCCCCGCCGGGGACCCGCCGGCCGCGCACGTCGGGGCCGCTCCCCGCTCCCGGGCGGCATCGCCACGGCCGGCGGGGTCCCCGCACGGCCCCGGCGGACGCACGCGCGCACCCCGGCGAGCGGACGGGCTGTTCGCGGGGGCTCTTCCGACGTGACGGTGCTTGCGGACGTCCTGCCCAGACGGGGACCCGGGGCTCGCCGGGGACGTGGCCGCTGAAGGGCCGTGCGTGGCGGGGGCCGTCGGGGCGGGGAGGCGCCCCCCCGCCCCGGGCTGCCCTGCGGTGCCCGCGGGAGGCTGCCGCCGGGCTCCCCCGCTCTCGCTCCGTAGGCGCTGCCCCGCGTTCGTTACGGCGCAGCCCCGGCAGCCGGCCCCGGTATTTTTAAACACGAGGGCGGCGAGCGCAGTGCCGGCGGAAAAACCCGGCGCGGATCCCCCCCCAGCCGGTCCCGCGCCGTCCCGCTCGGGCATCGCCCGGGTTAGGGCCGGGCCGGGCGGGCAGCGCCGCAGCCGTCGGGGCGGGGAGGGAGGGGGAGGGGGGGCGACGCGAGGCGTCCCTGCGGCCCCCGACGGCTCCCCTAAGGGGCGCCCCACCGCCCCCCACGGAGCGGGGCGGGGCCGGGCGCGGCGGGGCGGGGCGGGGCCGGGCGCGGCGTCCGGGGGCGGGCGCCGATCCAGGGCGGTCCGAGCCGGGGTTTGCCGGGCGCCGTCTGTCGGCGGCCGCCCGGCCTCCGCCGGGAGCCAATCAGGGGGCGGCTGCCCGCACGTGGAGCCGAGGGGACTCAAGAGCGCCGCGGCCGCCGCTCACTCCCCCCGTGACGGGCGGCCCGGCGGCACCGGGCAGCGCCGCGGGGGCGTCCGCGCCGCCGCCGCCCGCCCGGCCCCACGGCCCCCGGCCCCGCCGCCGCCGCCATGAGCGGGCCCTACCCGGAGGAGAGCTGCGCCGAGCGCCCCGAGTGCAAAAGTAAATCGCCAACTTTGCTGTCCTCCTACTGCATCGACAGCATCCTGGGCCGGCGGAGCCCCTGCAAGGTGCGGCTGCTCGGCGCCGCGCCCAGCCTGCCCGCCATCGCTGCACGCCCCGACAGCGACAAGGCCGCTCAAGGTGAGCCCCGCCGCCGACCGCCCCGGTCCGGTTCCCCGGCGTCGGGCCGGGCAGGGCCCCCTCCCACCCCCCTTCCCCGCCCGCCCCGCAGCCCGCGGCTGGGCCCCGGCCCCGCTCCCCGCCCGGCCCGGCCCGGAGCCGCCGCCGTTACCCCGTTACCGTGCTCGATAGTGGCGGCCGCGCTGCCGGGAAGCGCGGCCAGAGCCGTGCCCGAAATTCCGCCCGGTGGATTCCGTGCGGGCCCGGTGCCGCGGGCGCGGGCCGCGCTCGCTTTCGATACGCGCGGAATTCTCGGGGGTGAAGCAGACCGGCGCGGGGTGCGAGCCGGGCGGGGGAAGGCTCGACCGCTCCCCGCAGACCCGTAACGCATCTCGGCGGGCGGGCCGGCAGCCGCGCCGGGCAGCGGGCGATAACGGGGCGCCGGCAGCCGCAGCCCCTGGCAGGCCGGCGGGCTGCTGTCCTCCGAAGCCAAAAGGAAACTCGGGGAGGGGGGGGACACACAAACAAAAAAAACCCCGGCACACACTGAAGCGGAGGAGACCCGGGCCGCCGTGGCCCCGCGCAGCCCCGCCGTGCGGGCCGGGACTCGGCGGTGGCCGGGGCCGGGGCCGTCCGAGCCTCCCGTTGCCTGTCCCGCCAGCCGGGATCTCCTCCGGGGCCGGGAGCAGCGGCGCGGGCGGGGGCGGGCCCCGATCTCGTTGCGGGGTGAAAATGTGTGGCCGAAGGGGAGGTTGCGGGGTTGGGGTCTCGCCCCGCGCTCTTCGCGCCGATCGCACTGACCGCGTCTCTCTTTCTCTCCCCTCCCTTTCTCTTCTCCCTCCGCACCCCTCTTCCCCCCGCGCCGGCCCGCCCCGTCCGACTGCTGCGGCCGCCTGACAACGGCGCAGGGTCCCCCAAGGGCAGCCCCCCCTTCGAGCCGGCCGAGCTGCACCTGCCCCCCAAACTGCGCCGGCTCTACGGGCCGGGCGGGGGCCGGCTGCTGGCGCCGGGGCCGCGGGGGGACCGGCCGGAGGGGCGGCCCGAGGCGGGGGCCGGCCCGATGCCCGCCGCCGCGCCCTGGGACACGCTGAAGATCAGCCAGGCGCCCCAGGTCAGCATCAGCCGCAGCAAGAGCTACCGGGAAAACGCGCCCTTCGTGTCGCCGCCGCCCGCCCGGGACGAGCTGGGCAGCCCCGCCGCGCACGTCGAGGAGCGGCCGGGCCCCGCCGCCCCGGCCGCCGAGGAGGAGGAGGAGGAGGAAGACGAAGAGATGCTGGAGGAGGAGGAGGACGAGGAGGAAGAGGAGCTGGAGGACGACGAGGAGGAGGAGCTGCTGGGCGAGGACGGCGGGGGGCTGCTGAAGGAGGCCCGCCGGGGAGCCGCCGCGACCCCCGGGGCGGAGGGCGGGGACCTGTCCCCCAAGGAGGAGCTGCTGCTGCACCCCGAGGACGGCGAGGGCAAGGACGGCGAGGAGAGCGTCTGCCTCTCGGCCGGCAGCGACTCCGAGGAGGGGCTGCTCAAGAGGAAGCAGCGCCGGTACCGCACCACCTTCACCAGCTACCAGCTGGAGGAGCTGGAGAGGGCCTTCCAGAAAACCCACTACCCCGACGTCTTCACCAGGTACCGGCGCCGAGGCCTCGGCCGAGCACCGGGAGCACCGGACGGGACGGGACGGGGCCGCGCTGTGCCGCGCCGCACCCCCGGCCACCGGGGGGGGGAGCGGGGCCGGGCTGCGGGGGGACGCGGGGCCGGCAGCGCCCGGGCAGCTTGGCCCGGAGGCCGCCGGGGGCTATTTTTACCCGCCGCCCTCCTCCCCCCCGCCGCGGCCGCCGGCGGGATCGGTTACGCGCTCCCGGTGGGGCTGGACCCCGGCCCGGCCCGGGGAAGCCCCGGCAGGGGCAGAGATCAAAGCGCCGCTGCCTAAAAATACCGGCCCGGCGCGTCGGGGCCCCGCGGTGCCCGGAGCCGTCCCCGGGGGGCCCGGCGGGGCCCGGCCCGGCTCTGCCCGCGCTTTCGGGCGCGTTTTCCCGTTGAAAACGGGGACCCCGCGGTGGCTCCGCGGAAAGCGCAGGCGGGGGGCGGGGGGGGAGGGGAGGCAGAGCCGCTCCCCGCGCTGCCCGAAAATAACACACGCCCCCCCACCCCCCCAACATTTAGCTCCGAGGAGGGCTGAGCCCCCGGAGCCTGCGCTTTTTCGATCGCGGAGACCCCCTCCGGTTTCTCGTTCGTTTTACCGGCGGGGCAGGGGGGGGAATGATGTCCGCGGGGGCGTTTTGTTCCCCCTCCCTCGGCGCCCGCGGGGCTCCCCTGGGGGCCCCGGCCCGGGAGCGGCTGCCCGGGGCTGCGCACGGACGCACCGCGCTCTTTTCGGTTGGCGTTTTCACGGCTGCGGCTTTAGCTCCGGGGTTTGCCGCGCACGGCCGGGCTGGGAGCGCTCGGGCTTGGGGTGCGGGGCCGGCGACCGGTGCGGTAACGCCTCGGCGGGTTCCGATTTGCCGTAACTGCGGCGACGGGAACCGCAGCGGGCGGCGGCTCGGCTGGATGCGGGGGGCGGCGGCTCGGGGGTCCCGGCGGGCGGGAGTCCCGGCCCTGCTCTGCTCCCCCCCCGGGGCACCGGTATTGCGGGCCCGGCTGGCGGCGGGGCGGGGGGCGGCTCGGGGTCGCCCGGTGCCCCGGGCTGACGGCGGCGTCTGTGTCCCCCCCCCCAGGGAGGAGCTGGCCATGAGGCTCGACCTGACCGAAGCCCGAGTGCAGGTGAGTGGCGGCAGGACCGGGGCCGGGGCGTCCCTCGGCGGCGCCGAGGGGGGTGGGGTGGGGGTCCGGGGGGTGCCCCCGGCCGCGCCGAGCCATCGGCTGGCGAAACCCCGCGCGGTGACAACGCGGGGCCCCCCGCGGGGCTTGGGCCGCCCGCCGCCGGGTGTGGGGCTGCCAGCAGATCTCCAGTCGGGCTTCATAAAAGCCCACTTAGCGCTCGAGCAAACAGGGCCATTTGAAGGCGAAATGTTGTTTGATTTCCTCCCCGCCCGCACAAGGAGCCGGCTAATGCTATTTGATTTCCCCGTTTTTGATAGCAATAAGCGCGCATTGATCTAATAGCGAGCGAGTGCAATGCTATTAAAGGTGTTTGCCGCCCCATACCAGAGTGCATTTCCCAGCCCGGGTCTCATAACCCGGAGAGACGATAAACACCGGGATGCCCCGGTTGCCAACAGAAAACAGATGTCACCGGGTTTGAAGCTGAGCAAATCACTTTACAGTTAAAATCGGGCGCTGATAAAGCGTAATAAATTCCATATGGCTCATTTAATACACAACAGCTTCTTGCATTAGAGGGGCCAACGATGAGATTTGTCCCCTCCTTTCTGTTGACACATTTCTCCATTGTCAAACAGAGATGTGACACAGCAAGTCGGTATTTTCGGCTCAGGGGAACGAGTCGTGGGAAAGTTAAATAACTTTCAAAAAAGAAGAGACACCCCCTTTCTCTCCCCCCCTATTCAGGGGAGAAGACGTAATTAAGGGAATATGAATTATGAGAGTCCCTTCGTTTACCTTCGGGCGCGCTCAGGCTTATTGGTTCGGCGGGGGGGAGCTGGCGGCGAGGGACAGCTCGATAACGGAGTCGTGGCTGGAGGCGACGCTCCCCTCCGCGCCGGGCTGCCGCCTTCCCCGCGGACGCGGTGCCTCCTCCTCCTCCTCCTGCGTGGGGCCCGGCTGCGGCGGTGCAGCCGCACGGAGGGACCCCGCGGCGCGCCCGTACCACGGGGGAAGGGTTTGTGAAGGGGTCTCCCGGCTGGGAGCGCTGAGCCCACGCCAGCCTGCAGACCCGGACGGACACGCGTCCCCCGCCGAGCCTGTCCCCGCGGGAGCGGGTGACGCCGGGCGCGAAGTCCGCCCTTTTCCTTACAAACGCGGTGTTTCTGGGGTTTTTCCCCCCCCACCCGTTCGGTCACGCATTTTGCTGCGTGGGGGGGGGAGCGGGGGCGAGGGGCCGGCGCGCCGGGGTCCGGCAGCCCGGGACGGGCCGCCCGGCCGCGGGCACTGCCTGCTTCGGCTGCCCCGCGGAACCCGCCCCGGCGGCTTCGCCCGGTGGGTTTTCCCCTCGCTCTGCAGCTGAAAGCGGAGAGGAAAACAAAATTAAAAGAAAGAAAAAGGAGAGGAAAAAAAGCCCACGCTCGCCAAACGACACAATTTTCAAACGCTGCCCTCAGCGCCAGCGGCCGCGCAGCTCCCCGCGCGGAACGGAAACCCGCGCGGTGCCGCGGGGACGTCGCTCCCCTGCCGGCCCCCGCCCCCCCCCCCCCCCCAACCTCCCCTCCCAGGCCGGCTGCGGCGCGGCGCCGGCACGCGTGGCCCCGCGGAGCGGTCGCCGTCGGGGCCGGCCCGGCCGTGGGCGCGGGCAGGGCGCGTTAAACCCGGTGTCTCTCTCTTGGCTTCCAGGTATGGTTCCAGAACCGTAGGGCTAAGTGGCGGAAGCGGGAAAAGGCTGGGGCTCAGCCGCACCCCCCAGGTTTGCCTTTCCCTGGCCCCCTGTCAGCCGCCCACCCCCTCGGGCCGTACCTTGATGCTAGTCCTTTCCCTCCTCACCACCCAGCTCTAGACTCCGCCTGGACCGCCGCCGCCGCCGCCGCCGCCGCGGCCGCCGCCTTCCCCAGCCTGCCGCCGCCTCCCCCCGGCTCCGCGGCGCTGCCCCCCGGCGGGGCCCCGCTCGGCCTCGGCACCTTCCTGGGCGCCGCCGTGTTCCGCCACCCGGCCTTCATCAGCCCGGCCTTCGGCAGGTACCGCCGGGCGGGGGCGGGGGACGCGGGGCGTGGGACGGGACCGGGCGGGGGGGGCGGGGGCGCGGCGCGGCCCCACGCGGGACCGGCCTCGCGCGGGCCGCCCCGGCGTTCGAACTTGCAGCGCCGGCGGCGGGCGCCGGTTGGGCGCCGTGCTGGTCACGTGCTCCCGCCCCGGCCTCCCATTGGGTGAGGGCGGCTCTCACGCCCACCCCACCCGCCGCGGGTCCCGCGTGGGGGCGGCCTGTCCGCGTCAGGGGGCGGGGGGGTAGGGACGGAGCCGGTTCCTCGCGGGGCCGGCGCGCCGAAACGGGTGTCCCCACGCGGAAACGGGATCGGCGCGGGCTGCCCCGCGCGCACACGCGGCCCCTGCGCGGGTTCGCCGGGGTCCGGCCGGGGCCGAGCCGGAGCCGCGCCCCGCGGGGGTCCCGTCCCGGGCCGGTTTCGACCCGTGGGCGCGAGCGGGTCCGAGCGGCCTCTCCCGCGCCGAGCGCCCGCGGGGAGGCCCCGGGCGGCGGCTGCCGGTGGGGCCGGGGCCGCCCCGGTGGGGTCGGAGGGGTCGCGCCCCGGTGAGCGGGCGGGGCGGGCGCAGCCCCGGGTCTCCCGCGGGGGCTCGGCGCTGGCCGAGGGGGAGGCCCCGCGGGCTCTCCCCGGCGGCGGCTTCGAGGGCGGCCCGTCGGGGAGACCCCGCCGCGGCGCCCCGCTCCCCCCCCCCCCAAATTTTTCCCGACTTTGTGCCCCCCAAACCCGGCGTCGGGGGTCTCCCCCCGCGGGCCTTCCCGCCCCGCGTCCCGGCCCGTCGGGGCGGGGGTCCGCCGGGAGCCGCCGGGCCCCGGCGCGGCGGTGACGGCCGTCTGTGCTTCCCTTGCAGGCTGTTCTCCACCGTGGCCCCCCTGGGCAGCGCGTCCAGCGCCGCGGCCCTGCTGCGGCAGCCGGCGCCGGCGGCGGAGGGGGCGGTGGGCGCGGCGGGGCTGGGGGAGGCGGCCAGCGCGGCGGCGGACCGCCGGGCCTCCAGCATCGCGGCGCTGCGGCTGAAGGCCAAGGAGCACGCCGCGCAGCTCACCCAGCTCAACATCCTCCCCGGGGGCAGCGCCGGGAAAGAGGTGTGCTGAGGCCGGGGGGCGGCCGCGGGCCCCGGGCGGCGGGCGGGGGGCTCGGGGGGGCGGGCGGAGGCGAGCGGGGTCACCTCGGACGGCACGAATCACGACCAAACGGGGGGGGGATTAATAATATTAATAATAATAATGAAATCGATGATGATGAGTTTCAAGGCAGGAGGACCAGCAGCCGAGACCGGGGTGGGTTCTCGAGCTGGGGAGGCGGCGGGCGCCCCGCGCGTCGCCCCGCACACGCGTGAACCCCCGCTTGCGGGCTCCTGGCCGCGTAACGCCGTGGCTGGGACGTGAGGGGGCAAAACAGAGAGAGAGAGACAGAGAAAAAAAAAAAAAAAAGCCCTAATAAAAGTTATTATATATTAGCGCTACATACACTAAATATTTTTCCTTCTGTTTATCTGGCGAGGAAAAAAAAATAGAATTGTAATTAAGAAAGGGTAAAAAAAAACCAAACAAAAAAAAAGCAAGCAAAGGGAGGGGGGGGTGAGAACTGCCCGCATCTCGTTAAGGTCCCGCCCCGGGCCGTGCGGGCGGGCTGCGGGGAGCGCCGGGGCCGCGCCGCCGGGAGGGGAAGGGTCGGTCTGCTTCTCCTCGCCTGCTCTCGTCACTTCACCAACCAAGGTTTTTATACCAAACCAAAGGGAAATACACTGCTAGAATATGGACTGTTGAAGTCACTAAACTGTGATTATTGATTCTGTACATACCGTTGTTATAAAAAACGAAAAAAAAAAAGAAACAGAGCTTTGTATATTTGAAATGTTATAAAACAATTGCACTCCGTGTAGTGTTGTAAAAGTTTGTCATCCTGTAGATTCTCACTGTGCTGTAGATACGGTAGGGCTCCTAGACAAATATTTATGTACAAACCCTTTATTTAACTTATTAACTGTAGAGGTTTCTGAAACCCGCAAGAGGCGATGGAGCAGTACTCTTCCGTGTAATGTCGTTATTGTGAACGCTCTTCCTTGCTACCCGCTGGAGAGGTGCCGCGGTCAGAAAATAAACAGAAATATATGTTTAACAACAACAAAAACAAAAACAAAAAAGGAACAAAAAGAGAAAAGCAAAAAAGCCCGGTCCTTGCGGGGGCTGCGGGGCCGCCCGGGGCTGAGCCCGGCCGGGGAACCCCCACGGGGCGGGGGGCGGGGGGGCGGGGGGCGCTTGGCCGGGGAGGGGGGAGGTGGGGGGGGGCGAGGCAGCAGCGGCCCCGTTCGCGAGGGAATCCGCGGATCGCCGGGGCCCCCACGGCTCCCCCCTGCCCGCGCTCTGCCGTGGGCGCCGTGCCGTGGTCCCCCGCGCCGGGGCCGCCCCTCGGTGCCCGCGACCCCACGCCTCGGGGAGCCGCCCCACGCAGACCCCGGGGGGGGAAGGGGCACCCCCCGGGGAGGGAAGGGGCACCCCAGCTCCGCCGCTGCCGACAGCGGGGGGGGCGGGGGACAAAAACCAAGGATTCAGGGGAGCGCTTGGCGCGCGCGTGTGTCCCTCCCCGCACCCCCGCACCCCTCCCAGGGACAGGAGGGTCTCCCCGCGCCTGTCCCGTGTCTCGGTCCCCCGTCCCCCCTCCCCCCGGGGTGAACTGCCTTTTTTTTTTTTCCCCCTTTATTTTTTTCCCCTTTTTTCTTTTCATTTCGGACGCGGCTCTCCCGTCTGCCTCTCCCACGGAGCAGGAGCAGAAACGCGTGGACTCCCCGCCCGCCCCGCAGGTGGGCAAACCCCTTCCACGGCCCCGCTGGCCCCCGCGGGTGGTGGGGCCGGGCCGCCCGAGCCCACTCGTGGGTTTGGGTTTGGGGGAGGTGTGTGGATTTCCCGGCGTGACGGCGGCATCGCTCCACGACGGCAGCGCGGGGGCCGGGTACCGGGGAGAGCCCGGGCCCCCCCGGCCACCCCAGCGCGCCGAGGGGACCCGGCCCGGCCCCGGGAGCCGCCGCCGCGCGTGGGAGCCCGCCGCGACCCTTCCCCGCGGCTCCCCGCTCCCACCCGCGCCCCCCCCACCCGTATTTTTGAGTGCTGAAACCCACCGTAGGCGCGAAAAAATTTTATGGGAAAAATAAGGCTTGTTCACCGGACATTGTTAACAGTGCAGGCTGAAATACA
The DNA here is from genome assembly GCF_030867145.1 of Opisthocomus hoazin. Lineage (NCBI taxonomy): Eukaryota > Metazoa > Chordata > Aves > Opisthocomiformes > Opisthocomidae > Opisthocomus > Opisthocomus hoazin. The sequence continues at coordinate 94,281,272 of NC_134414.1, read as the reverse complement.
CTTTTTTTTTTTTTTTTTCCGCCTTAAAGAAAAGGGAATCATTATCAAGCCATTACGCATTAAGAAATGTCATTCAGTCATTTTTATTCATTCCGCTGAAATCTTCGTAAAAGCCCGAATCATACTTCTGCAGGCAGCAATTTCGTTAATCCAGGGGGTTATTACCCTGGTCCCTTATTAGGATCTACACTGCTGCCAAGCAATCCTATAACCTCCTCAAAAGAAGTTTACCTCCGTGTTATAAAACCAGCAGCGGTATTTATACTGTGCAATAATTAGTGTATTACTTGAATCCGCTAACGGGTTCATTTTATCTCCGCACAAAACCCCCGGTCTGCTTATAGAAAGCCTGTGCCTCCTTCGGTGCCGCTGGAGCGGTGAGAGCCCGGAGGCAGCCTGGCGGCACTTTCTCCTCTCGCCGCGCCGTAATTCCCATCTCTTTCTGCTCTCATCCAATTAGCGCGGTGTATTAAGCGGTTTATCATCTCATAGTCAGCTATTGAGAGAAACAAGGCGAACACTTTGCAATAGAGCCTGCTCTCCTTTGACACCCTCAGGTACTTACATATTCCACCGCGCTATGAATAATAGAGGAAGAATAGAGCGCTAATTCCCTCATCAAAGAATGCCTTGTCTGCTGCTTTGCTCAACAACACCATTCTGATCAAAAGAAAAGCAATAAAGCTTAGCATAACAAAACGAAACCTACTTATTAGCTTAGCGGTTAAATTAATGCAGAGCCGCAGCTATTCAACACGGAGGTTTGAAAACAGCCTCCAGCGCCCCGACAATGCTGCCTTCGGGACGGAGGAATGTTAATCTGGAACCGGGAGCTGGCACAGATGAGTTAATCTGTTGCGCTGCCATCAGGAGGGTGCGGGAGGGCCGGGGGCGCGGAGCGGAGGGCGCGCCGCCGGCGGGGGGGGGGTGTGCGCGCTCCCGCCCACCGCCGGGAACGGGACCGTGGAGGGGGGGGGGGGGCGGAATGGGGGGGGGCACAGCTGCAAGCGGGGCATCGGCGGGGGCTGGGAAGCGGGCTGGGCACCCCCCGCCCCGGCCGCAAAGAAACGCGGACACCCACAAACCTTAAACGCAAAACTGAATTTTAACGGCGTTGGGGGGGGGGCAGGGACGGCGAGAAATGGGGGCGGGGGGGCGATTGGAGCCGGCTCGGCCGCAAAACGCGAACCCCCGACCTCCACCCAGCCCTTCCCGCATCTCTGTCGGCGCCGCTGCCCAGCCCCGCGCAGCCTTCAGCGCTGTCGAGATGGTTCCGCCGTGCCCAGCCCTTCCCCGGGGCCCAGGCGCGGTGCCCAGAGCTCATCGGGGGGGGACACACGGAGCCAGTTCACTCCTTGCCAAGACTCGGGCTCTGAGGTGTCCAGGAATCAAAACCCGCCTGCACTCGGGGTAGAAGCCCCCGTTTCTGACCCCCCCCCGGCGCGGGCCGGGGCTGCGGCGGGCTGCGGGGGGCTGCGGGAGGGAAGGGCCCCTGGCCGGGCCACCGTGTGCCGCCGCTGCGCCCCACACGATCGTGCCGCAGCGCTCTCATTTAATCTAAACATCCCTAAACTTGCAAATTAACAGGCTCTTCAGCTGTAATTATACAGATAGGTACAAGTGCCGCGGGGTCAGGGCACGCCGCATCCACCGGTGCCATCCGTGCCCCTGACGCGCGGAGGAGAAGAGGCCACGCTTTGCGCTTCCCCGAGGCATCCCGCCCGGCTCACGCCGGCCACGTCTCCGCTGCCCTCGCCGGGCTGGGCACGAGAAATCTGAAAAAGCCTGCGTGACATGAAGGAAGGCAGGGCCTTCCGACGAGCCGCGACATCACCGCGTCGCATCGCGTCGGCAGCAAGCCCTTCGCTCTTCCCAGTAAAGCCCCTTTCCCAGCAACCCAGCCGAACACGGTGGCGAGGAGCGACAGCTCGCCGGGGTGGGACAACACCGACACAAAGCCAGGGGTGCAGCAGGTGCCTTCGCTCGCCGGCTGCAATTCAACGTCGGCCCCAAAGGCGTTAGCCCCAGAAGTTGCTCGGAAGGTGAGCGTGGGTTTATGCGTATTCGGATAGGTGTCACCCACACCGGCACACGGCAGCTCCCCGTGCCGCTCAGGGACAAGAGAAGGTCTCTGCGAATGAAGCACGCAGACAGGCACGCGTAGCCCTGTGGTGCCCAGCACGTCTGTGCTGATGCTCTCGATGTTTTTTCCTCCAAGCTCCCTCAGTGGCCAGCCCGCCATCCTGCAAACGGACACACGAGCACTTTGGTACAACCGGCAAAAGCGTGGAGCAACACGACCTCTCGTGGAGTATTTCAACGGTCAGATGGTCAAATCAAATCCTCTTTTACTAGAAAACTTTATTTTTTTTTTTCCTTCAAGTGTTAAGAAAACTTTACAATTTATACTGTTAAAGGTTTAGAAGAAAAATTTTATAACCTTACATTAATATATCACATTGCAAACTTAACAGTGAATGTGACTACAACAATACTTTGTGTACAAAAGCGTGTACCCAAATTTACGCTCTTTTCTTGTGACATCTGCTTGTCATTTTATTAAAAGTAAATGAAAAATACAATTTGTTTATAAAACCTTTAAAACCTCCAACACAGCAATTATTACAGAACAGCAACAACGATTCTCCGCTCTCCCTTCCCCTGTTACTCATTACGATGCCATCCCAAACGTATCTTTCCCCTCTCGGTGGCTTATTTTCAATCACTTTGCATGGAAAGAAATGAAATACATTTATATCTGTGTACGTACGAAACGGGTTTTGTACATATGTGTGTGTTGTTACATCCACACAGAAATTTCCAACAGGGCAAAACACTATGCTTAAAGATACACAGAAAGACTCTTCATAAAAAGATGTCCCTATTTTTAGCATCTCCAGGTTTCAATCATTCTTTACCTTTAACAAATTTCAAAGTAAAGCGTCCCCACCCCTGCTCAGAAGGTACGAGGACATTTAAAGGCATTTAGGTTTAGTATTGTTTTTAATTGGTATGTTTATGATCAGGAAGAAGATAAACTGTGAAAAGGCAAAACATTAGTGCTCCTACTGAGACCTCTACTAACCTCTCTTCCTGAGAGCACCTCTACTAAATACCCTGGAGCAAAGTCTAGGATCACTTACATTCCAGCAACTCTCACTGGGAATTATCCAATTAAAGCAGCAATTCCCCCACCCCCTTTTCCCTCACAGGTCTACATACGCAACAAAATACATTGCAAAAATCAACTACGCCGTGTTTTAATAACCCTGGCTTCTCGACAAAGAATGGAAGATGAAAACACCTCAAATATTCCATGTTCACGTGAATCGTACATCCCGTTTTCATCTGCCGTTTCTCCTCCTCTGAAGAGACAGGATCATTAAAACATCACTCTGCACACTGAAACAAGAGTATTGCTTAAGAGATCATCACTGGTAAACAAGGACCGAGCCTCTCGCCTCCCTCCATTTTTAATCAATCACTGTTTGTCGTTGCTGGACTCTCCCACAGATCTTCCCATACTGACGGTGAAGAGTTTGCCGAGGTTCACTTCTGAGTAGCCGCTCGTGGACAGACATTTGTCTACCGTGCTCTTCAGTCTTTTGTAGGCCTCAGTGACTTCCCTCCTGAGTGGCTTCTTCTTGAAATACTCTAAAAGAACAAAGAAAAAAACACAAAAGACAGAAGGATGAAACGACCGCAAGAAGACAGTACTTTTGCACTCCCCGCTGCTGTGAATCGCGGGAGGTTCACACGCAGTGAACGCCGCAGCTAGCGGAGCCGGCGCTCACAGCCAGCTCCGTGCCCAGCCCTGCCACGTCAACCGACGCGAGGCGGCGAGGCTGAAGATCCCTCAGCCCCACCGGTGGGTGCAGCGGCTCCTGCCAGGAGCTGGCCAGGAAGCACCGCTCACGTCGTCCAGCTGGAGCAGAACGGGGGTCCACCGCGTCGCGGCAGAGAAAATCAGCGATAGCGGGGCTGGCTCTGCAGGGATCTCGCTTAAAACGAGCAGGTGCCTGAACTTTAAGCGAGAACTACAGGGTCCCCCGGGGTTTGAATGAGGGAGAGATGCTGCCCAGGTTTGCCTTCAGAAGCGGAGGGAACCATGCTTCACTTCTCTCATCCCCGCTGCTGCTGTCGCTGGCACTGCCACAACCTGGGACAGGCTCGTCACCCGAGTCTCGCGTTCTGGCGCGCACCGTGCATGCAGGACAGGGATCGTGACGGTCGGCACCACAGAGGCACCGGCAGGGAAAGGGCGGTAGCACAAACGGGGGAAATTCCATGCTGTTCTACCCCAAAGCGGAGAGAAGACGCCTGCTGTCTCAACCAGGAGCCACCAGGTTCACCTGACACACGAGCGAAGAGAGCCACTCCCAAATGCCTGACCAGCGATACCTGTGAAGAGACGTCTGGAGTGCACGGCGTTTACTCATCTGCACGTCTGGCTGTGCGGACTCACGTGCACTGCATGTGATTGTACACTTTTCAGCAGCGAAGCCCAAACTGTTCCATTTTCATTATTTTTGGGTGTGTTAAATTTTACGCCACCCAAAAAAAATCCAGGGATTTTGTCTGGGTGGTTGTCCGGCTTTTGCTTTACAAAGGCTCTGAACAAAGACTGAAGGAGCAGAATATTCTTCCGATACACATCGATGCCAAAGCTGGCACAGTTGTGCTCCTCCTTTTCAGCTGATTCCATGTTCTAGAAACACCGGGTGCTGCCCAGAAGCCTGTGCCTGCCTTTACACCTGACCCAGATGTCACTGAACGTCGCAGAAGGAGGTGTCCTCCCAGGCAGGACCCCCCTGTTCGGCTGCAGGGACTCCGTGTCACGCACAACCGCGAGCGCACGGCGCAGGCAGGCAAAGGCCGGGCTTTCCAGCCATCTGGGCGCAGCGTCAGCACATCATCTCGTGAGCAGCCAACACGGTCCTTCTGTTGCCCGTTAGCTCTGCCTCAAAGCTGCTGTCTCACCTCTTCCCGTCACCTTCGCGGCGCTGGTACTGCCCCCCCGCCCCAAGCACCTCACAAAGGAGCCTCCGTCCCCTTCCGAACGGCTCTTACGGCACGGCGCAAATTAAGATGAAAAACCGGTCGCCTCTAAGCCAGCGGAGTTTCTTTGGGAGACGAAGGGGTTGGAGAGGGGCGTGCTGGTTTCTGGAGTCCACCTGCGCGAGGGAAGATGCGACGCCCTTCTGTGGTGACACCCTTTGGCAACGTGATGGAGACGTAGACATCCCATCGGACGCACCTCCGTCTCAGCAGCCAGGTCAAGGACTGCCACGCGAGGGGAGAGAGGCCCGGTAACAGAAATAGCTATCACAATTTTGGGTTTGCAAATTCCTCCTTCCTGAGGATTTACGAATATTTTTGCAGAGCCTCAGATGTTTTAAGATGAGCTCAGCAGATTAGCGACTGGATACAACACAAACAGTAAAGTTTCACCAAGGAATTGCCACCTGCTTTGCTCCTCCATGCTATTCACAAAGTTCCACTGAACTCAATTGCTCTGCACGGTCCTACAAAATCTTTAAAAATTACATTTAAATTAACGACGCCAGTTTGAGTAACTGAATGCGCTGATGAAAGGCACCTTGGTAAGCACCTTTCATGCATCCTTGCGAAGGAGGGAGGTCTGTGTTGTGCTGTCGTGTTCAGTTCCGGGTATTCATATCGGCAACTCTGGGCAGTAAGCAGACAGAGGAAGATGCCTACTTGAATATACACCACATTCTCACCATTATCCAGACAGTAATGGCATTATATCTGTAACCAGAATTAAAGTTTCCTTAAACTACACCAATGCAATAGAAATGTTGATTACAAGAATCCGCCCATTAACAGACTGAAGTCACTACGGCATAACCACATTTAATGATATTGAAATTATTTAAATGCTGGGTTTAATTAAACAAACCTTGAAAATTGTAATAACCAGATCCATAAGACCACCAAGCCCGGTTTGCCACAAATTCAGCACTAACTAGTTCATGCATTTTTAAGATACATGATAATACTACGTGGGTTCACTTGCCAGTGCTCACACGCTAGCAAAACCACGCTCTTCATACCAAGGAACTGCAGAAAATGCCATCTTCGTAGCTCAAAGCTAGGCTAAAATAGTTTAAAACTTGCTGGAGCTCAGGAGAGACCAAGGTGAAATGTCTCAATGTACAGAAACAGCTGGCACGTGAAAAAAGAGCAGGAAGGCACATCAGTCATGAGAACGACGAGGCAAACAATAAGCCAGGGCTGAAAGTGGGGAACACAAATACAGGCCCGCGGGTACCGCTCAAATCCAGGCTCTGGCTGCCTCATGAACGGGGCGCCTGGCTCCCCCCCAGCATTAAACCCAAACTTCAGTTCTAGGCGAGAACCTTTCTGACAGAACGCTTCGAACATTTCTTAGAGGCAATTACCCTCGTAGGGACAAGCAGGAAAGGGTGGACTGAAAAAAAAATGGGAGAAATATGAGGGGCCTCGTTGAAGTAATGAGGCCAATTTTAAGTTTCAATTATAAGAGAATGGGAGCGGGGAGCTCCGGGAGGAGAGGCAGGCAGCGGCTGCAGCACAGCCGCACCGTGCATTTGAATGACACAAGTGCATCTGATGACTGGGGAGAAGAGATTTAAAGAACTGTAGTAATACAGAGCAGGGGAAGATGAGAGAGGACACAGCTCCTGATGTGTTTACCTCCTTTGCTGATGGGATATTGACTTTTCCCACCAGGTTGGTTAGAAAGGGGACTATTTACGCTGCCACA